>NC_080164.1:50870254-51243592 GCF_950295315.1 Erinaceus europaeus
AAAAGGTCAAATAGCAGAACAAGCTAATACTATAACTGAACTGAAGAAAGAAGCTGAGGGAAGGGAAAGCAGAGTAACAGATGAAGAAAACAGAATTAGCCAGACAGAGGATTACCTAGAGAAAACTAAGAAAGAGGTAAAAGAGCTCCAAAAGAGATTGAGAGACACTGAAAACAACAACAGAGACATATGGGATTATCACACACAAAAAAACATACATATAATTGTCCTGCAAGAGGAAGAAAGAGAGGAAGGGCAAGTAAACATTCTAGAGGAAATAATGAAAGAAAACTTCCCAGACCTAAACAACAGAAATGACATTAAGATCAAAAGGCCCAGAGAGTCCAAAACAAAAACAAAGCAAACCTGAAGCTATCTAGACACATCATAGTTACAATGAAAAGAAGTAAAAATAAAGAAAGGATCCTAAAGGCTACAAGATAAAAACAAAAAGTCACATACAAGGAAAAACCTATAAGATTATCAGCAGACTTCTCCACTCAAACTCTAAAATCCAGAAGAGAATGACAAAATATATATTGAGCCCTGAATGAAAAAGGATTTCAACCAAGGATAATATATCTGGCTAGAGTTTTATTAAAACTAGATGAAGGCATCAAAACCTTCTCAGACAAACAACAGTTAAAGGAGACAACCATCACCAAACCTGCCCTGAAAGAGGTTCAAAAAGACCACTTATAAACAAGAACATCACCATAATACTTAGCATATATCAGAGCATATGAAAAAATTATAGAATAATGACACTACAATACATTAAATCCATAATATCAACAAGTGTCAATGGCTTAAACTCACCCATTAAAAGGCACAGAGTGGGAAGATGGATCAGAAAAAACAACCCAACCATATGCTGCTTGCAAGAATCCCACCTGACCCAACAAAATAAACACAAACTTAAAGTGAAAGGATAGAAAACTATCATACAGGCATGGACCACAAAAGCAGGAACAGCCATTCTCATCTCTGACACAATAGACTTTAAATTGAATAAAGTAATAAAAGATAGGCAAGGCCATTACATAATGATTAGAGGATCAATCAACCAAGAAGATTTAACAATTATTAACATCTATGCACCCAATGAGGGACCATCTAAATACATCAAATACCTACTGAAAGAACCACAAAAATACATCAATAGTAATACAATGATAGTGGGAGACTTTAACACCCCACTCTCACACTTAGACAGATCAATGAAGCAGAGAATTAAATGAAGAGATGGACAGACTAGACCTCCTGGACATTTTCAGAGTTCTTCACCCCCCAAAACTCGAATACACATTCTTTTCAAATCCACACAGCACATACTCAAGAAGACTACATGTTAGGCCACAAGGACAGCATCAACAAACTCAAAAGCATTGAAATCATCCCAAGTAACTTCTAGACCACAGTGGAGTAAAGCTAACCTTTAATAACAAACAGAAAATTACTAAAAGACACAGAATTTGGAAACTAAACAACATACTGCTTAAGGACCACTGGGTCAGAGAGACACTCAAGAAAAAAATTCAAACGTTCCTGGAAACAAATGAAAATGAAGACACAAGCTATCAAAATATTTGGGACACAGCTAAGGCAATACTGAGAGGGAAACTCATTGCCATACAGTCACATACTAAAGAACAAGAAAAATATCAAATAAACTACCTTTCTGCACACCTTACGGACTTAGAGGAAGAGGAACAAAGGAACTCTAAAGCAACCAGAAGGCATAAATTACTAAAATTAGAACAGAAATAAACAATATCAAAAATAAGAGAACCATAAAAAATATCAATGAAGCCAAATGTTTGTTCTTTGAAAAATTAAACAAGATTGACAAACCCCTAGCCAGACTCACTAAAATAAGGGAGAAGACTCAAATTAATAGAATTGTAAATGATAGAGGAGATATCACAACTGACACTACAGAAATCAGAAAATCATGTGAAACTTCTAGGAAGAACCATAAGCCACCAAGCTAGATAATCTGGAAGAAATGGAAGAATTCCTAGAAATATGTGCACTTCCAAAACTGAACCAAGAAGAACAACAAAACCTAAATGCACCAATCACAGACAAAGAAATTAAAAGTTATTAATAATCTTCCCAACAACAAAAGTACTGGACCAGATAGCTTCTACAAAACCTTCAGGAATCAGTTAACATTCATACTTCTAAAGCTTTTCCACAAGATCAAAGAAAGAGAAAAACTCCCTTCCACCTTCTATGAGGTCAACATTACCCTGATACCAAAACAGAGAAGAACACAACAAAAAAGTAAAACTACAGACCAATATCTCTGATGAACATAGATACCAAAATATTAAACAAGATACTGGCCAATCGAATACAACAATATATCAAAAAGATTGTTCATCACAACCAAGTGGGATTTATTCCAGGAATGCAAGGCTGGTTCAACATATGTAAGTAAATCAATGTCATTCACTACATCAATAAAACCAAAACCAAAAACCACATGATTATCTCAATAGATGCAGAGAAAGCCTTTGTCAAAATCCTACACCCATTCATGCTCAAACACTACAAAAAAATGGGAATAACACTACAAAAAAATGGGAATAGATGGGGAATTCCTAGAGATAGTGGATTCCATATATAGCAAACCTACAGCCAACATAATACCCAATGGACAGAAACTGAAAGCATTCACCCTCAGATCAGGGACTAGATAGGGCTGTCCACTGTCACCATTACTCTTCAACATAGTATTGGAAGTTCTAGCCATAAAATCAGGCACGAGAATGAAATCAAAGGGATGCAGATTGGAAGGGAAGAAGTCAAGCTCTCACTATTTGCAGATGATATGATAGTATACATAGAAAAACCTAAATAATCCAGCAGAAAACTACAGAAGTGATTAGGCAATATAGCAAATGTCAGGCTACAAAATCAATGTACAAAAATCAGTGGCATTTTTTTATGCAAACAATAAATCTGAAGAAGACATCCAGAAATCACCCTCATTTACTGTTGCAGCAAAATCAATAAAATACCTAGGAATAAAGCTGACGAAAGAAATGAAAGGCTTGTATACTAAAAACCATGAGTCACTATTCAAGGAAATAGAAACTGATACCAAGAAATTTAAAGATATCACATGCTCATGGACTGGAAGAATTAATATCAACAAAATGAATATTCTCCCCAGAGCCATATACAAATTTAATGCAATGCTCATCAAAGTTCCACCAAGCTTCTTTAAGGGAATAGAACAAAAACTACAGTCATTTAACTGGAACCAGAAAACACCTAGAATTGCTAAAACAATCTTGAGGAAAATAAACAGAAATGGAGGCATCACACTCCAAGATCTCAAACTATATTATAAGGCCATCATCATGAAAACAGCCTGGTACTGAAACAAAAATAGGCACACAGACCAGTGGAACAGAATTGAAAGCCCAGAACTAAACCTCCACACCTATGGACATCTAACCTTTGATAAGGGGGCCCAAAGTATTAAATAGTGGAAGGAAGCTCTCTTCAATAAATGGTGCTGGGAAAACAGGGTTGAAATATGCAGGCGAATGAAACTGAACCACCTTCTGTCACCAGAAACAAAAATAAATTCCAAATGGATCAAGGATATGGATGTTAGACCAGAAACTATCAAATACTCAGAGGAAAACATTGATGGAACACTTTCCCACCTAAACTTCAAGTGCATCTTTGATGAAACAAACCCAACTGCAAGGAAGACTAAAGCAGAAACAAACCAGTGGGACTACATCAAATTGAAAATCTTCTGCATAGCCAAAGAAACTATCACACAAACAAGAAATCCCCTCACAGAATGGGAGAAGATCTTCATATGCCGTACATCAGACAAGAGACTAATAACCAAAATATACAAAAGCTCAACAAACATAGCAACAAAAAAAGCAAATGACCCCATCCAAAAATGGGCAGAGGATATGAACAAAACATTCACTACAGAGGAGATCCAAAAGGCTAACAAACATATGAAAAATTGCTCCAGGTCACTGATTGTCAGAGAAATGCAAATTAAGACAACATTGAGATACAACCTCACTCCTGTGAGAATAGCATACATCAAAAAGGACAGTAGCAACAAGTGCTGGAGAGGATGTGGGGACAGAGGAACCCTTCTGCACTGCTGGTGGGAGTGTAAATTGGTCCAGCCTCTGTGGAGAGCAGTCTGGAGAACTCTCGCAAGGCTAGACAAAGACCTTCCATATGACCCAGTAATTCCTCTCTTGGGTATATACCCAAAGGACACCATAATACCCAACCAAAAAGATGTGTGTACACCTATGTTCATAACAGCACCATTCATAATAGCTAAAACCTGGAAGCAACCCAGGTGCCCAACAATAGATGAATGACTGAGAAAGCTGTGGTATATATACACAATGGAATACTATGCACATATTAAGAACAATGAACTCACCTTCTCTGACCCATCTTGGATGGAGCTAGAAGAAATTATGCTAAGTGAGCTATGTCAGAAAGATAAAGATGAGTATGGGACGATCCCACTCATCAACAGAAGTTGAGAAATAATAACAGAAAGGGAAACTCAAAGCAGGATCTGACTAAATTTGTAGTAGGGCACTTAAGTAAAAAACCTGGGTGGAGGGTGAGGGTAGATGTTCAGCTTCTTGGGGTGGTGGGGGTGGTGGGAATGGTGTTTATGTACACTGATATTAATTTGTAGTCATATAAATCACTATTTAAGTAATATGAGAGGAGAAAAATTGATTGAATATCTCAAACTTTTTTATTTTTTTAATATTTATTTATTCCCTTTTGTTGCCCTTGCTGTTTTATTGTTGTAGTCATTACTGATGTCATTGTTGTTGGATAGTACAGAGAGTAATGGAGAGAGGAGGGGAAGACAGAGCAGGGGAGAGAAAGATAGACACCTGCAGACCTGTTCCACCACTTTTGAAGCGATTCCCCTGCAGTTGGGGAGCTGGGGGCTCGAACCGGGGTCCTTACCCAGTCCTTGTACTTTATGCCACCTGCGCTTAACTCACTACACTACAGCACAACTCACTGTCTCAAAATTTTTAAAGCACAGAGTCTTTTTAATACATAGGCTAAGTCTTTGATATGTTGACTCTCTTAAAAGCCTAGTCCAGGGAGAACAAAAACAACTGGTGTCATAGCTGTATGCAAATAACGTCAAAGGGCATAAAATAGGGTGATGGTGTGTATGATACAGCAAATCCTAACAAAGGGATTTTTCAAAGTTAACCCAATTGCCAAACAATGTGATTATTGCAATAACAATATATTATCTTCTTAAACCCTAAGACAACAGGAATCTCCTGCTTCCTCTACGAGCCTATGTTTCTTCCAATCCTGGAACCTGTAGGGTGGGGATCACTT
Source organism: Erinaceus europaeus (assembly GCF_950295315.1). Lineage (NCBI taxonomy): Eukaryota > Metazoa > Chordata > Mammalia > Eulipotyphla > Erinaceidae > Erinaceus > Erinaceus europaeus. Next base: position 50,875,646 of record NC_080164.1, read on the forward strand.
CCTTGTATGCTTCTTTAAAGTAAGGCCAAAAATATTGCATCTGTTCATTCTAACCTAATCAATGCAATGAGTATAATCTCAGCATGTTTCACCTCAGACTGTGTACAGAGACATCAGGCGTAGATTGCCATCCCTTCACCCTCATCACTCTGGTGAGACTTTTTCTTTCATGGAATTCTCTAATTCCATGCCAGGAGGTTCACTTCCTAACAAAGTTCCAAAATTTAGATATAGGCCAGGTCCCGTCAGATAGAGCATATGTTTACACTTATCTATAAACTAGGGCAAAATATATACCCAAAAGCAAAAGTACACAATAGTCTTTAGTGAGTCAGTATCAAGTTCATAATGAAATAGTGTCCACTTAGACTTAGATACCTTCCTCACCTACTTCCTATTACAATTCTCTCACTCACTCCAAAGCTAACCTTAGCAAAGAAAGGACTGCAAAAGGTGAATAAGGGCAAGAGACTGGCATACTTTAATTGTTGCTGAGGAGTTATTCTGATGCAGTCTCCGCCCCCAGGTTTTACTACGCCGCGCGAAACCCTAGCATTGCCCCCTTCAACCAGTCCTGGCCCTACACGTCACCCCTGGTTGTCGCCCAATAAAAAGCTCCCTTACCCCCCCTCTCTCTCTGGGCTCTCACCTCTCCCTCTCTGAGGTCTCGCTCCCTGCTCTCCCCCCGTGGTCAGGTAGTGGGGACGGCCATTGCCGGCTGGCTCCACGTGGTCTGAACCAACCCCCCCATCCTATAATAAAGATTTGTGTACCCCTTTGCTCTGGACGTCCGCTCTCTTCTCCGCGGTGCAGCCCGACACCAGACCGCCACAACAACATCTGGCACCCAAAGTGGGGCACGAACCCACGACCCTGAGATTAAGAGTCTCATGCTCTACCGACTGAGCTACACTTTTACCAGACAAGGTAAAAATTATTTGTTAAGGTAACTTACTATTTAGGTAAAAGTCTAAATGTTCAACGTGACTATTCATTCCCAAAACTAAACTATATAAATTTTATATACAGGACACCTTTGAAGGGCCCCCAAAGGTGCCTGTAAACTATCTTGTGGAAATCAATCCACAACAGATCTGGCATCAATCTGGCACTGTAAATGTTAAAATCATTGTCACGAATATGCGTTAAATCTCTAAGCAATTTGAGTCTGTCTAAAATACATATTTTAGCTAAAATTGGTCTCAAGATCCTGCGGTAGAGGCTGCTACAGGAGGTCACATTAGATGACCTTTAAATAAAATCATAAAGATTCTAAACCAATTATAATCATCGAGGTATCAACTATAACAAACCTATAACTTGTTACAAGTTCAAATTAACCACGAGAAGCAGATTGTTTGTGTTTCTTTCACAGGAATCCCGGAAAAACCATCTGAACCCCTGCACACCCTGACGTCACCCACTAGATGGCACGACTACCGTGGCACACCCCCCCGAAACCCTAGATGTCACTCAACGTGATCTGAAGAACCTGATACACAGACTCCAAGGACAGAACTTTCTTCATGCCTGGTTACCGTTCCTGCTTCTGACCTGCTTGTCACTTGTTGGCAGTTCCAGCTGGCTATCTACAGAAAAGCAACATTCCAGCGGCTGACCTCCCTCATGCAGCGTTGCATCCCCTGCCAATTCTTCCCCTAGCCATCTACTTCAGACTGAGACTTGTATCGGACTTTCTGACATACCCTATATACATTTTACACAATTTTGAAGCAGCTTATTTCCCTTCACGCTGCTGGTTTTTCATAGACTGATCCTGAGTAATTCATAGACTTTACAGACTGTTGCCTTGAGGACTATACAATGCCAAATAGCCCCTCTGTTTGGTGGGTCATGCCTCCCACCTCCCCCTCATTATGTACCCTTGCCCCTTTCCCCACCCAAGCAGGGAATGTTCCTTTACACACCAATCCTTCCCTTCACACCACACTGGCTTTTACTACTCCCCTACTTGTCCCTTCCTATTTTGTTATATCATTTAGGCTTATGCCCAAAAGGTTTCTGCCCTATGATAGTCTTTTACAGACTTTGTACATCTTATGCAATTACTAGATAGAAAGATAGAAAAGATGTAGAGATATTGTGAAGAGATGGTTGAGCAGGCTGCGCTTAAACCTATGAGATGAGTCTCTCCAGGTAAGTCTCTCTCTCTAAAGAGGGGTTGAGCACAGGAGGACGCATAAATCTCACAAGGTTGGCAGCCATTTAAACCTTCCCTCCTCCACAGAAAGTCCTACATCTTCCCACCTGAGCATGGCATTCCTCTAAAACATTTAAGCCTGCTCCATTCCGTTTTTCTTTACTGTGTCCATTTAGATATAAAGGGATAGGAGGAGATGTTGCTGAGGAATTATTCTGATGCAGTCTCCGCCCCCAGGTTTTACTACACCACGCGAAACCCTAGCATTGCCCCCTTCAACCAATCCTGGCCCTACAGGTCACCCCTGGTTGTCGCCCAATAAAAAGCCCTCTCACCCCCCCCCCCTCTGGGCTCTCAGCTCTCCCTCTCTGAGGTCTCACTCCCTGCTCTCCCCCCGTGGTCAGGTAGTGGGGACGGCCATTGCCGGCTGGCTCCACGTGGTCTGAACCAAACCCCCCTCCATCCTATAATAAAGATTTGTGTACCCCTTTTCTCTGGACATCTGCTCTCTTCTCCGCGGTGCAGCCCGACACCAGACCACCACAATAACATTTAATGATGACTCTTTAGTCACTATCAGGCCATTTCACCAGCTGGGGCCCTAATTGGGGAGTCCTGAGATTCCCAAACAGACTTGATGGGCCTAGAACTCAAATAAATTCCTCTCTCCATTGTTACCAGTCATTTCTATAAGGAACAACAAAATAGACCACTTTGTGAGGCCCCATAGGACCTTGCCATCAACTTAGTTCAACAATGGTAGAGAATACTCCATCCTCCAAAGGGAGGATAGTCAACATACTCTATGCTACACCTAAGGAAGATGGGTCGATACTGGGGCAGCATGGAAAGTTCCTACTCATGACCACAGAATGTGAGCTCAGATCTAGTGGGATGCAGAGGCAACACAGACTCCTAAGCTAATTATGGGCCCCAGATCACATCAAACTGATGGGATTTACAGTAATATTTATACCCCTTTCCCATATTAGAGAGCTATTCTCTTCCCTGATCCAGCTTTCTGGTCCTTGTCCCAGCCATGACATCATCTCCCCAGACAATAATTAGGATTTACCTGCATATCATATTTCAGGCTCAGGCAAAAAACAAAAACAAAAAAAAATAGTATAGCTATAGGTCCTTTGAAATATAACTAAAATATGCCTACTAGCTATAGACAAAATGGAGGGCCCCCCACCACTTCATCTGCACTATTCCATCCTTTAGGTCCATGATTATTCAACAATTTGTTTGGCTTTGTTATGTTAACTCTCTTTTCAGCCACCAGGTTCCAGATGCTAGCAGGATGCGACCAGACTTCCCTGGACAGACAACCCCACCAATGTGCCTTGCAGCTCAGCTTCCCCAGAGCCCTCCCCCACGAGGGAAAGAGAAAGACAGGCTGGAAATATGGATCGACCTGTCAAAGCCCATGTTCATTGGGGAAGAAATTACAGAAGCCAGACCTTCAACCTGCTTTCCACAATGATTGGGTCCATACTCCCATAGGGTTAAAGAATAGGAAAGTTATCAGTGATGAGGATGTTATAGGGAGGTCTAGGGGTGGGAATTGTGCAAAGCTGCACCCCTCTTATCCTCTGGTTTTGTCAATGTTTCCTTTTAATAAAGAAAAAAATTATAAATAAAAAAGAAAAAAACTGCATAATATAAATAATAAAATATTATGATGCAGGAAAAATGTATGGCTATAACATTAGCTATTGTAGAAACTGCAGAATTCTTATTATTTTTATTTCTAGGATTGTTTTCAGGAAGTCTTTCTTTTTATACAGACTTAATTTCATTTTAGAATACATTATTTTATAGTCTGTAGTTGATCTTTCAAAGTCCTAAGAATATTTTAAAGCCTTATTTTGCTATCAGTTGTTTCTGCTGGTTTATACTAATGGTATCATTACTTTGTATAACTAGTGAATTTTGATTATAAATAATTTTACCTTTGGGAAAAAAACAAATTGAATTCTAGGACAAAAACCGAGTTTTCAAAATGAGATTAACGTTTGTTTCCATCAATGAGTATAAGTGATATTACCAGTACTGGAAAGTTAAGAAAAAAACTGTCTGTTCAATATTTTAGGACACTCAGATTATGTGATTTTAGTTTACAAAGATTCAGGAGGGATAGTTTTTGCCTATGAGTTTGCAAGGAAACTTTTCCCCATGAGTTCAGTGTCAAGGTTAAATTTAGTTGCCCTTAACCTCCTGTAAGTGGGCAGCATTAGTTAAGTTTTATTTTAAATTCACCTTGCACTGCTAGGGTAGCTCCATAAAGCCTAAGATTTCTGGAGGTATTATATTAGGCTTCCTACCTCTGGTGGGCTCTGAATTTTGTCTTCTTTTTTTGTTTTGTCCATTGACAATTTGAAAAATGATGTTCCATTATCCAGAAAAAAAATGTTCTCAGGAGTAACTGGAGCTTCCGCAGTCATCAGTTGTTAGACAAAATATTCCTTAATTTCTGAAAGTTCATGAACAAATTACTATATTTATTTTTAGTTATTCATTTATAGTTATTTAATTTATTTTTACCAGAGCACAACTCAGTTCTGGCTTACAGTGGTGCAAGGGATTGAACCTGGGACCTCTGAGACTCAGGTATGAGAATCTCTTTGCATAACCATTATGCTACTCCCTCACCTTTACCTAAAATTTTATTTTACATATTTATTGTTTTCAATGGAAGTCCAGGACATTCAGGCATGTGTTCACTATCTTTTAATTTAGGCAAGATATGTTTTATGTCATGAAAACAATTTCTGCCAGATGGCTACATTAATAATATTAAATCTATAGATTAAGATAAGACTGAATAAGAACAGTTACAAGAAAAATATTTTGGAAATTGTAGTGTCCTATGTAAGTATTATCCATAATTGTTACTCCTTTCTTTACTCATTCACATACCTTTTCCCCCTTCCAGGTTTATTACTGGGGCTTGGTGCCTGCAGTATGAGTCCACTGCTCCTGGAGGCTATTTTTCTCCTTTGTTGCCCTTGTTGTTTATCGTTGTTGCAATTATTATTGTTGTTGTTGTTGCTGTCATTTTTGTTGGATAGGACAGAGAGAAATTAAGAAAGGAAGGGAAGACAGAGAAGGGGAGAAAAAGATACACACTTGCAGACCTGCTTCACCACATGTGAAGCAACACCCATGCAGGCGGAGGACTGGGGGCTCGTATGCACTGTGTGTCAGATACTACTCTAGATACGACAAACAGAACTATGATAGAGAAAGAGAAGCAAAGTAGTGAAAAAGAGTAGATAGGAAGTTATAGTATGTCTTTTTTTTTTATCTCCCCCTTTGCTATACTCCTTAATTCTGTTAAAATCCCATTCAGCTATACAAACCAACTCAGCATTAAGAACAAATTTTTCGTACCAGAAGCAATAATTAAAATTCTGCCTCCTCTTTTTCTAATACCATGACCCAAGACAAGTGATTAAATCTACAGTGTCCTGCCAAGTAATGTGGAAATATTAGTGCCTCTCAAAAAGGCTTATTCTGAAGGTGAATGGGTGCATAGAACACAACACTGAGGAGATTGCTCTTTGATAGCATTATGTCAATCAGTATTTATCATATTCCTGCATCAGTCACTTTGGCCACATTTGAAAAATGTATTTCAGTTTGCACAATGACTTAGCTATGACATATTTATGAGTTTTATTGTCCTGTGGACAAAACTGAATGTAGAGACTGAAAATCCTTATTCCAGTGATACTTCTACCACATATCAACTCAGTTATTTAAAGAGTTCACTTTCTTGAGTACCAAACTTCCTAATATTAGAATAATGCAATGATGATTGACAACTACACTCTAAAGTTTAAATGGTTATATGTATATATATATGCATATGTATGTGTGTCTTATTTTATTTTATAAAGCACTATGTTATTAGAAAATATTGAAAGTAGCATATGAGTATAAACTGTATATCCATTCTTGCCTTTCTTGTGTATTCATATAACAGGGGTGATGATAGATACTTCTAAATTGATAAATTAGTGTGTCAATGAGTGGGAAGTTTAACAATGTTTTTCAGAAAGATATATAAAGTGATTATGCCAGTATTACCAGATGAGATTATTAGTTTTTTAATTTGGGGGAGATGAGCTATCTATTTAGTACTCAACCTGAACTGACTTGAAACTTTAAATATATATATTGATGCTATACCTAACTCTCAGAGATCTGAACAAAATTGGTGTGGTGGTCCAGGCTTCTAGATTGAGATGTGGTCCAAATTTTGGATTTTAATTCTTTTTAATTCTACTGTATTGTTAATGTTTAGAATCTTGAGCCTGGTGATTGAGGAAGGCAACAATATTTGACAGTTTAAATTTCATTTTTAAACATTCAAAAACTCCTTCTGGACTCATTCTTCAACATTCACTAGAGTTGAGGGTGCCCAGGTGTTCAAGTCTGGGTCAAAGGTTAGAAGTTTGATGAGTGGAAAATACTTTTTTAATGCTGTCACTGTTCTGATAAAGAAATGTAAATATCCTTTATACTCCCAATGAGCAAAACCATCTTTTCTTCACATCACTAAGCACAATTACTTCCACTTCCATAATATCATATTTGTAAATTATAGAGTGGTACTCCATTGAGTATATAGCCCATAATTTCCCTTTCCGTCATTTATTGATGAACACTAGGTTCCTTCCACTCCCTAACTATTGTAAGTAATGCAACTATGATCACTGGAGTGCATATATCCCTTTGTGTTAATTGAAGTACATGAACTTGCAAAAAAGAAAAAAGAAGTTGTCTGTCGTATGCTTTACATTGGCTTGTTCTAGCCCTCCCCCCGCCAAGAGAATTGGATCAGGCCTGCTAATTTTGCGGGCCGCTTGGCCCCACCCCAAAGGAACCCCGGGAGAGGGTTCCTGAGTTCGAGAGTGCCAGAGTTGGAGAGTTCCTGAGTTCCGGAGTTCAAGAGTTGCAGAGTTACAGAGTAAGAGAGAGTTCCACAGTGGAAGAGTTTCAGAGGGTTCCCGAGTACGAGAGTTCGAGAGTTCCTGAGTTCCAGAGTAGAGTTCCAGAGTTCCAGAGTTGGAGAGTTCCTGAGTTCAAGAGTAAGAGAGAGTGTTTGTGCCGCCGCAAAGAGACAGCAGAGTTCTGTTTGGTGATTAGTTTGTCTTAGTTTATGAATCGTTGTTCCTGAATAAAGAAATACAGCTTCCCTGCCCAGCCGTTGTCTCCGCGTCTCTGTTACCCGCCGTGAAGCAAGCCAGGCTGGCAAGAGCCTACGAATTTTAACAACAGTTGTCATTAAATAGTCTCTTAATACTTTATAAGGACCATAGTAGTTAACTTTGCTGGGAGAGAGGTGGAGATGCAGTAGGCAGCACAGAACTTTGGTGGTAGTTGTAATGTGGATACCCTCAAAATTTTGTAAACAAGTATTAAATAGCATAAAAGTAGAAAAATGTGATATATATGTGCTTCCTTGTGTGCTTCCTTGGACTTCACCTTCATCTTGCCTTGAATATGCATGTATAACTGAACTTGCAAAGGACAATTAAATAAAGACCAATCAAAAGGACCCACGCCCCCCCCCCCACACACAGAAGTGTCAACCTTCACACTGCTGAGTCTCTGATATGATTTTAGTAATTACCTATCTCTGGGTTCTGATTATGGAAAAAAAGCAAATGTCAAACTTATCTAAGCCACCGAAACCCAGCTTTCTGTAACATGCAGATGATCATAATCCTTAGTGACAGAGGAAGATCCTGTCTCTTTTCTTTTGCCACTATCTTTAGAGGAGATTCTAGCAAATTAAGCACATTAAGTCATGTAAAAGTGACTACAAGTTTATTTACAGAGTTATGAGTTTGCCTGGGAAGAAAATTAAAGAATAGTTTATTGAAGGTGTGGACTCATCTAAAGAAAAACACTCAAAACATTCTTATACCTGTTCAAACACCAGAATGATTTCCTGGAAAGTTTTTTTCTTAATTGTTCCTTTGCAGAATTGCACAACATTTAGATTAAGAACCATCTCCTCCCATCTTGGGTGACTCTCTAGGAGGGATAACTAGGTTTACCCTTGAGTGACTCCAGCAGCTTTCTGGATTATTTTGCGAAGAGCTAGCTGATTCAGTGGCTTCTTCTGCCTGTAGCAGTTTCATCTATCTAGATGCTATCTGAGCAGGAAGCATTAACTATAAGATGTCAGCTCTCCCTTGCAGGAAGCCTTATAGCAGCAAAGAAAACAAGACTAAAAAAGATACTTTAATTTCCTTGGTCATAGATAACTCATTTCAAGAATGTCTGTAAAAAGGAAGAGAAAGCAAGCACAATTTTTCTCCCAGTGCTAAGATTTGAACACTGGGCAACTGTATCCAATTCTCCATGGGCGTCTCTAAAGGAGGGCAAATGGAATTCACTGTTGACTCTCATCCTGGACCAGACTGTATATTGCAACATTTATAGTTCTTTCTTAGGAACTTTACTGTACATTGAAAGAAGAGATTCCCTGGGCTGATTTGAGTTATCCAGGTTTCTTTATCCCCTTTCTCATACTTCCCTTTTGGGACCTCTATCAGGTTTAATAGTTACTCAGTCTCATCTACAAAATAATACATTACCTTTTGAATAGATTTTACCCAACTCAAATAAATGTAACAATATTCACCTCTCTAAAATTCAAAATATATTAACTGGCATGAAAGGTCTATCACAATATAACTCCCCTACCTACAAGTGAAATATTGTTTCTATATTGCTCACCACTTTCTTCTCAAATACAACCTGAGAATTTGAGCAATTTATTATTTACTTATTTATTACCCAGGATTCATCACTATGAGCTAGTTTTTCAGATATAAAGAGGGAGACAAAGATACAGAGGGAGAGAAGAAAAGATGGCACAACACAAAGTTCCCTCTGGAGTGGTGAGGGTCAGACTTGAACCTGGATTGCTTGCATGGCAAACAGTCACCCTCATAGGTATATGATTTTGTCAGCCCTATAATATTATTTTAATGGTTCAACAAATTTGGGAAATAATGATGATTACAAAAGAAAAGAAGGAAATGAGGAAGGAAATACCTTCTCTTATCTTGTATTCCAAAACTTACCTTTCAAAATCTAATTCAGATTTCTCACCTAGTCCTCCAAACATCTTCCGGCACTACATATCCTTTCACTTGCTGGGGTGCTTTAACTCATTAACCCAGGAGAGATTAGTTGAACCTTTGTATCAGTATTACCTTCACAAATGTTTTTCAAAGCTCAGGTGTTGAGGTAGCTTAGTTCCTATTGACTTTATCCAGAAGATACTGAGGAATACCAAAGCAGCAGCATTTTGAGAAAGCTCTCCAGATGATTCTGTCAGTTGCCCACTCCTTTCTTACTCCACTTCACATCACATTCTTTGGGAATTTCTGCACTCACCATACAATAGGCACTTTAGGGCAAGGCCAGTATTTGACAAGTAGCTCTAGTTTTTACCTGGCTCATTAAACATCACTTTGAGTTTAATGAGATGAATGTTTAATCAAAATGCATGATCTATTTCAATGGATGATTGATAATTGATTGAAAAAGGCAACAAAGATCACTTTTAAGTAACCAGTAATTGTACATTCAGATTCAATTTGTAGTCAATATATTCACATAACGCTAACTTTATATAAATTCTCAAATGTCTGAAAAATCTACTTGATTCATGTGTATCAATTTAATTGCTCTTTTTGTAATTATCAATAATCAGTGTCATAAACATTAGAATGATGGAGGATCTCTTGTTATTTCCACAACTGAAAAAATAATCAAGAATAGTTACCCTCATAGGTGACATGTCAGAAGTCATAGGATTTTCCATGTTAAAGAATTTTCAGATAGACACAAATTATCATATTTCTCAATGATACCCATCTCACATATGACATACATTGGAAAATCTGGGCCATGCCAAAGGCATTGTCAATGTGAATATCTGCAGACCTGTGTCAAATCCTTCTCTGACATCCTTCAAAATCTCCTCAATAAAACTGTCTAGTAATAGCTTTCACTATTACTGCAAAACAGGTGCCATAAATCAAATAGCAAAACCAAGAAGTAGTGGGTTATTGAAGTCAGTTCTAATAATTGGATGGAATAATATGCCCATATAATTGGCTCTAAAATTCTGACTTTGTGTGTTGAAAACTTCTCCTCTGGATTGTCAAGCAATCTGTTACATCAACTCCTTAAAATGTAATATACTGTTAATAAACAGCATGTGGGTACTGAAAATTATGGTGATTGACTTATCATGTTGTTTTACTTACTTAGGAAAATAACCTTTTAAAAACAATGCAGACAGGTAATCCTTGAGTGAGTAGAAGACACTAGTAAGGAACAGAGTGGGGCTAATTATGGCATACTGATAAAGGTCTGGCTGATAAGGATATGGGAAGACTAAGAACCAGGAAAGAAAAAACAGACATTAGGAAAGGAAATAAAATAACTTAAGACTTGAAAAAACATTAAGACTAAAACTGTGAATGATCGATTCAAAAAGTATGGGTGGGCAGGCAAAGTAACTTACTTGTATAGTGTGCTTCCTTCGCCATGTGCAGGACTTAGCTTCAAGCCCAGTCCTCAAACCACTGGAGGAATCTTTGATGCAGTAGTATCTTTTTCTCATTCCTTTTTCTCTTTCTTGTCCTTTATATCTTTAAAAAAAAAGAAAAAAAAAGTAGGTTCAGAGTAGTGAGTACCTGGAAATGCCAAAAAAAAAAAAAAGTATATTGGAGATATAGATATACTGCATTTGAAATTACATACGGGTGTTTGAAAGAACTGGATAAATCTGATTCCTACTATTTTAAGGGAACAGCCAGTGTAAAATCACTAGATAGCAGCAAAGTCTGATTATTGTTTAGGAACTATTTCTTTTAATTCATATACACAGATCATTCACTACAGATGATCACCAGGAGCCGCTCACTTCTCTTCAAATTTCTGCATTCACTTCTCTGGACTAGTAGAACTCAGTCATAGTTAAACTACTTCTCCATAGATCCACATTAATAGATTTCTTACTCATGGGACTCAACTCCTATCAGTAGAACTGTCTATGAAAGGAACAAATTCTTTTAGAATAGTGATTTTTATAAAATAAATTATTTTTAATATTGACTTCTATAAAGTAACTGATTATTGAAAAACTAATTAAATTTAAAAAGAGAGAGGAAGTGAAAGAAATAAAGACAAATAGAAAAGAAATAGCAGAAAAGGAGACAGAGGGAAAGAGAGATGGATGGAAGGTAGAAGAAATTAATATAGAATTCAAAGAAACCATGCAGGTATAACATTAGATGGGAGGCAAAGATATTTAATAAAAGAATGTGAAATGGATGGAATTTTTAGACAGATAACAAGTATCATATTTCTCAAGGATGAGAAAGAGATGAAGTTGGAATCACATCAGGTGTGGTGATGTACAGAGGGAGGAACAGAACTAGCAAGAGCTATAGAAAACTGGTACATGAGTATACCCCTTCCATTGTACCTTTCAGAACTGGTGAATAGAATCATGGGTCTCTCTATAGAAAATGCACAAAGGAGATGGATCTGAAGCAACCACTTTGAAGGAATTTAAGAAAACTGTAATAAGATAATATTTTCATAGATATTCTTACTTGTTCTAATCTTTAAATTACTATTAAAAATTACAAATTGAGACGATAACCTTAGATCACAACAAGACAGGACTATAATGACTTTGGGAACCCACCAAATCACTGGTGAGCGCAAACGTGTGGCTCATGGACAGAGAGGAACCTAAGGAGAGATTGAGTGGCTGGTAACACTCCAGCAGTGTACCAGTTGAGGCACCACCTCCAGTCTGTTTTACCAACAAAAAGACAGCTGAAGGGAGGAGAGGACTCCCCTAAGACTCATCAAATGTAACTGGGAGTATCCATTACTACTGCCCTCAGAGACTGGAGCATCAAAGGGGAGGCATATGCTGACATCAGGGGACAGAAAACTGACCAGGAAACTCAGAAGAAGATCTTCACCTGGGTGGCCTATAAGTGGGGCTGTATAGTGAGAGCCTTTCCACATTGTTCTCTTGATAAGAACATGGGGAATAATTGGCTCAGAGCATACAGACTATAAATGGAACTTGTTTAGAAACTCACAGGTTCCGCCACACCTATGGATACCTCATATTTGATAAGGGGCTCATAGTATTAAATGGAGGAAGGAGACTCTCTTCAATAAATGGTGCTGGGAAAACTTGGTTGAAACATGCAGAAGAATGAAACTGAACCACTTTATCTAACCAGAAACAAAAACAACTCCAAATGGATCAAAGACATGGATGTTACACAAGAAATAATCAAATACTTAGAGGAAAACATTGGTGGAACACTTTCCCACCTAAACTTCAAGTATATCTTTGATGAAACAAACCCAACTGCAAGGAAGACTAAAGCAGAAACAAACCAGTGGGACTACATCAAATTGAAAATCTTCTGCACAGCCAAAGAAACTATCACACAAATAAGGAATCCCTTCACAGAATGGGAGATCTTCATATGCCATACATCAGACAAGAGACTAATAACCAAAATATACAAAAGCTCAGCAAACATAGCAACATGGCCCCATCCAAAAATGGGAAGATTATATGAAAAAAACATTTACTTCAGAGGAGATCCAAAAGGCTAACAAACATATGAAAAATTGCTCCAGGTCACTGATTGTCAGAGAAATGCAAATTAAGACAACATTGAGATACAACTTCACTCCTGTGAGAATAGCAACATCAAAAAGGACAGCAGCAACAAGTGCTGGAGAGGCTGTACGGACAGAGGAACCCTTCCGCAGTGCTGGTGGGAATGTAAATTGGTCCAGCCTCTGTGGAGAGCACTCTGGAGAACCCTCACAAGGCTAGACAAAGACCTTCCATATGACCACGAAATTCCTTTCCTGGGGATTTACCCCAAGGATTCCATAATGCCCAGCCAGAAAAATATGTGTTCACCTATGGTCATAGCAGCACCATTCATAATAGCTAAAACCTGGAAGCAACCCAGGTTCCCAACAACAGATGAGTGGCTGAGAAAGCTGTGGTATATATACACAATGGAATACTATGCACCTATTAAGAACAATGAACCCACTTTCTCTTACCCATCTTGTATGGAGCTAGAAGGAATTATGTTAAGTGAGCTAAGACAGAAAGATAAAGATCAGTAAGGGATGATCCCACTCATAAACAGAAGTTGAGAAATAATAACAGAAAGGGAAACTCAAAGCAGGATCTGACTAAATTTGTAGTAGGGCACTTAAGTAAAAACTCTGGGTGGAGGGTGAGGGTGGATGTTCAGCTTCATGGGGGGGGGGGACACAGTCTTTTGGTGGTGGGAATGGTGTTTATATACACTCCTATTAATTTGTAATCATATAATTCACTACTTAAGTAATATAAGGGGCAAAACTGAATGTCTCAAACTTTTTAAAGCACAAACTGAGTCTTTTTAATACATAGGATGAGTCTTTGATATATTAAGTCTCTTAAAAGCCTAGTCCAGGGAGAACAAAAGCAACTGGTGGCATAGCTATATGGAAATAATGTCAAAGAACATAAAATATGGTGAGGGTGTGTATGATACAGCAAATCCTAACAAAGGGATTTTTCTCCCATTCTGTGAGGGATCTCTTTGTTTGTTTAATAGTTTCTTTGGATGTGCAGAAGCTTTTCAATTTGATGTAGTCCCATTGGTTTGTTTCTGCTTTAGTCTTCCTTGCAATTGGGTTGGATTCATCAAAGATGTCCTTGAGGTGTAGGTGGGAAAGTGTTTTACCAATGTTTTCCTCTAAATATTTGATTGTTTCTAGTCTGACATCTAGGTCTTTGATCCATTTGGAGTTGATTTTTGTTTCTGGTGAGATAAAGTGGTTCAATTTCATTCTGCTGCATGTTACAACCCAGTTTTCCCAGCACCATTTATTGAAGAGAGCCTCCTTTTTCCATTTAATCCTTTGGGCCCCCTTATCAAAGATTAGATGTCCATAGGTGTGGGGATTTATTTCTGGGCTTTCCATTCTGTTCCACTGGTCTGTGTGCCTATTTTTGTTCCAGTACCATGCTGTTTTGATGATGATGGCTTTATAATATTGTTTAAGGTCTGGGAGTGTGATGCCTCCATTTCTGTTTCTTTTCCTCAAGATGGTTTTGGCAATTCTAGGTGTTTTCAGGTTCCAGATAAATGATTGTAGTGTTTGTTCTATTCTCTTAAAGAAGCTTGGTGGAACTTTGATGGGTATTGCATTAAATTTGTATATGGCTCTGGGGAGAATATTCATTTTGATGATATTTATTCTTCCAATCCATGAGCATGGGATATCTTTCCATTTCTTGGTATCAGTTTCTATCTCCTTGAGTAGCGACTCATAGTTATCAGCATACAAGTCTTTCACTTCTTTGGTCAACTTTATACCTAGGTATTTCATTGATTTTGCTGAAACAGTAAATGGGAGTGATTTCTGGATGTCTTCTTCTTCAGATTTAGTGTTTGCATAAAGAAATTCCACTGATTTTTGTACATTGATTTTGTAGCCTGATACCTTGCTATATTGCCTAATAACTTCCAGTGATTTTCTGCTGGGTTCTTTAGGTTTTTCTATGTATACTATCATATCATCTGAAAATAGTGAGAGCTTTACTTCTTCCGTTCCAATCTGTATTCCTTTGATTCCTTTTTCTTTCCTGATTGCTATGGTAAGAACTTCCAATACTATGCTGAAGAGTAACAGTGACAGTGGACAGCCCTGTCTAGTCCCCGATCTGAGGGGGAATGCTTTCAGATTCTGTCCATTGAGTATGATGTTGGCTGTAGGTTTGCTATATATAGACTCCACTATCTTGAGGAATTTCCCCTCTATTCCCATTTTTTGTAGAGTTTTGAGTATGAATGGGTGTTGGATTTTGTCAAAGGCTTTCTCTGCATCTATTGAGATAATCATGTGGTTCTTGGCTTTGCTTTTATTGATGTGGTGAATGACATTGATTGACTTACAGATGTTGAACCAGCCTTGCATTCCTGGAATGAATCCCACTTGGTCATGATGAACAATCTTTTTGATATGTTGCTGTATCCGGTTGGCCAAGATCTTGTTTAATATTTTGGTATCTATGTTCATCAGAGATATTGGTCTGTAGTTTTCCTTTTTTGTTCTGTCCCTATCAGCTTTTGGTATCAGGGTGATGTTGACTTCATAGAAGGTGGAAGGGAGTATTCCTGTTTCTTCAATCTTATGGAAAAGCTTAAGAAGTATGGGTACTAACTGTTTCCTGAAAGTTTTGTAGAATTCGTTTGTGAAGCCATCTGGTCCAGGACTTTTGTTGTTGGGGAGGTTCTTAATAATGCTTTCAATTTCTTTGTCTGTGATTGGTGCATTTAGATTTTGTAGTTCTTCTTGGTTCAGTTTTGGAAGGGCATATGCTTCTAGGAATTGTTCCATTTCTTCCAGATTCTCTAGCTTGGTGGCATATAGTTCTTTATAGAGGTTTTGCAGGATTCTCTGGATTTCTGTGGTGTCAGTTGTGATATCTCCTGCATTGTTTACAATTCTATTAATTTGAGTCTTCTCTCTTTTTTGTTTGGTGAGTCTGGCTAGGGGTTTGTCAATTTTGTTTAATCTTTCAAAGAACCAACATTTGGCTTCATTGATCCTTTGTGTGGTTCTTTTATTTTCGATGTTGTTTATTTCTGCTTGAACTTTAGTGATTTCTGTCCTTCTGGATGCTTTAGGGTTCCTTTGTTCCTCTTCCTCTAAGTCCTTGAGGTGTGCAGTAATGTCGTTCATTTGGGCTTCTTCTTGTTGTTTAATATGTGATTGTATAGCTAATAAGTTTCCCTCTCAGTACTGTTTTAGCTGTGTTCCAAATATTTTGATAGGTTGTGTCTTCATTTTCATTTGTTTCCAGGAACATTTGAATTTCCTACTTGAGTGAATCTCTGACCCAGTGGTTCTTAAGGAGTATGTTGTTTAGTTTCCAAATTCTATGTCTTTTAATAATTGTCTGTTTGTTGTTAAATGTTAGTTTTACTCCACTGTGGTCTGAGAAGATACTTGGGATGATTTTTATGTTCTTGAATTTATTGATGCTGTCTTTGTGGCCTAATATGTGGTCTATCCTTGAGTATGTGTTATGTGGATTTGAAAAGAAGGTGTATTCCAGTTTTTTGTGGTGAAGGACTCTGAGAATATCCAAGAGGTCTAGTCTGTCAATCTCTTCATTCAATTCTCTTGTATCTTTGTTGGGTCTCTGCTTTGTTGATCTGTCTAAATGTGAGAGTGGGGTATTGAAGTCTCCCACTATTATTGTATTACTATTGATGTATTTTTGAAATTCTTTCAGTAGTTGCTTAACGTATTTAGATGGTCCCTCATTGGGTACATAGATATTAATAATTGTTAAGTCATCTTGGCTGATTGATCCTCTAATCATTATGTAATATCCTTGCTTATCTTTTATTACTTTATTTAATTTAAAATCTATTGTGTCTGAGATGAGAATGGCTGTTCCAGCCTTTTTTTGTGGTCCATTAGCCTGTATGATAGTTTTCCATCCTTTCACTTTAAGTCTGTGTTTATCTTGTTGTGACAGATGGGATTTTTGGAAGTAGCATATGGTTGGATTACGTTTTCTGATCCATCCCCCCACCCTGTGCCTTTTGATGGGTGAGTTTAAGCCATTGACGTTTATTGACATTATGGATTTAATGTATTGTAGTCCCAATGTTCAAAAAAATTTTTTTTGTTTGCTCTGATATATTGCAAGTATTATAGTGATGTTCTTGTTTATAAGAGGTCTTTTAGAACCTCTTTCAGGGCCGGCTTGGTTTTGGTTGCATCCTTTAACTGTTGTTTATCTAAGAAGGTTTTGATCCCTCCATCTAGTTTGAATGAAAGTCTAGCAGGATATATCATCCTTGGTTGAAACCCTTTTTCATTCAAGGCTCGATAGATATCTTGCCACTCCCTTCTGGCTTTTAGAGTTTGAGTGGAGAAGTCTGCAGATAATCTTATGGGTTTTCCCTTGTATGTGACTTTTTGTTTCTGTCTTGCAGCCTTTAGGATCCTTTCTTTATCCTTACTTTATCCTTCTTAGTTTTCTCTAACTCATCCTCTGTCTGACTAATTCTGTTTTCTGCTTCTGTTAGTCTGCTTTCCCTTGCCTCAGCTTCTTTCTTCATTACAGCTATTTCACCTTTCAGTTCTCAAATTGACTCAAGATAATCAGTATTTTCCTTGGGGGTCTCAACTGTTGTTTCTCTAATACTGCCATTCCTTCCCTCCAATGTTGTTTTCATTTCTGTGATTAATAAGTTTATTATTGCTTGCATATTTTTCTTATCTATGGTTACTTCTGGCTGATTTGTAGTTTCTTCTGGGCTCTTGTCTTCATTCATTGGAGTAGCAGTTTTATTTGTTTTTGATCTACCCATTTTTTTATTTATGTTTCTTTTTTATGCTCTGTTGTTTCTTAGTTGTTGTGTCTTGAGTACAAGCAACACTGTACTAAATACCTTTATGACAATTGCACTCACCTACCTCAGGAATTACAGTAGCAACTGATGAAAGTATTGAAGCAGTTTAATCATTACCAGTTAGCCAAGCAATTTCTCCAGTCTGTGAAAAAATAGTAACCAAATCCCAGTGAAGAAGAAAGAGAAAAGAAAGTAGGGATAGCAAGAATAGACAGTTATGCAAATCTACTATCCACTGTATATTCTAGGGGTAACAAGAGGGGAAAGGGAACTAGAGCAGAGATACACACATAGACAGTCCACTATGTGTCAGATTTCTTCCCCAAATTAATTCACAAATTCAGAAAGGCAAAGAAGAAGGAAGGAAGAAGTGTATGACAAGATAAAAAAAAAGAAAAAGAAAGAAGAGACAAGAGAGAAAAGGGAAAAGATAAGAAAAAGGGCTGTAACTTATGAGCAGTGAATGGAAAGGGTTTTTATTACTATTTTTAATTTAATTTAATTTAATTTTTTTGATTAGCTAGGAGGGTGAGGAAAGGGAGAGTCTGTAGAGGAGGTAGGATTAACGAGACAATTTCCTCCCACAATAGATAAGATGCTCACTACCCTAGCACTGAAATATGCTAAGAGTTAATTCTGATCAACCTAAAGGGGGGGAAGATATATGCCTTTATATAATATTAATAGTAAAATAGATCAGGGTAAAAAAAATAAAATAAAATAAAAACCCTGTCCCAGATTACCTCAAACCTTGTGATTAGAGGCAGCTGATTGTTAAGAATGAGAAAAAAAAAAAGCAAAAAACTCAGGACTAGACAAGGATAGCTGAAATAGACAGTTATGCAAATATACTATCCACTGTATATTCTAGGGGTGGCTAAAGGAGGTAGGGAAGTTGAGCAGAGACACTCGCAGTGAGAGTCCACACTGAGTCAGAATTCTTCCCCAAAATAATTCCCAAATGTGTATCAGTGAATTCAAAAAAGCACACTGTTTGGTGGTGTGGGGGCTGGGGGCTGTGGCTTTGGAAGCTGTAGGATTAAGGAAGAAAGGATGATAAGAATGAGAAAAAGAAAAAAAAAGAGAGAGAGAAAAAAAAGAAAAAGATAAGAAAAAGAACAGTCATAAAAGAGCAGTGAAAGGAAAGGGTTTGTTTTTAATTTATTTATTTTTAATTATTTAATTAGCTATGCAGGGTGAGGTGGGGGGGTTGGCTACTTAGAAAGAAAAAAGGCCAGAGGTTTCAGAAGGGTATAGACTTAGAATGAATGATACTCTCTGGTGGGACAGGAATTTGGTAAATAAAGAAGCTACTAGCAGGGGAGCCTGCTAGGAGCTGGTCCCCAGGGACTGGTTATGGGGGGGTAGGGAGGTATGCTTAAAAATTAAAAGGAAAAAAAAATTTTTCCCCTTTTTTCCTACTCTAATTCTTAACCCAAATTAAGTTATAGTCACCTCGTTGGTGACACCACTAGGACCCCTTATTGACTGACCTACTAAAGACAGAAAATCCTACCGTTTCCAGGAGATGTGGTCAGAGCTCAAGCCACTAGCAGCTTCTCAGTCCACCATCTTCCAGGAACCCCACAACAAAGGGATTTTTCAAAGTTAACCCAACTGCCAAACAATATGATTATTTAAATAACTATCTATTGTCTTCTTAAACCCTAAGACAACAGGAATCTCCTGCTTCCTCTATAGAGTCTATGTTTCTCCCAGTTCTGGAACCTCTGCAGTGGGGCTCAATTCCCTGCATGTTTCCCTCAAGTGAGGCCAAATGATATTGCATCTGCTGATTCCACCCTAATAAATGCAATGAGTACCAACTCAGCATGCTTCACCTCAGACTGCATACAGAGATGGTAGTCATGAAATGATAGCCCTTCATCCTCATCACTCTGGTGAGACCTTTCCTTTCATGGTATTCTCTAATTCCATTCCAGGATGTTCACTTCCTAACAAAGTCCCAAAACCTAATTATATACAAGGTCCCATTAGATAGATCATATGTTCACATGTATCCATAAATTAGGGCAAAATATATACATGAACGCAAAAAACACAATAGTTTTTAGTGAGTCAGTATCAAGTTCATAATGAAATAGTGTCCACTTAGACTTAGATACCTTCCTCACCTACTTCCTATTACAATTCTCTCATTCACTCCAAAGCTAACCTTAGCAAAGCAAGGACTGCAAAAGGTGAATAAGGGCAAGTCACTGGCATACTTTATCAAACACTATTTAGTCACTATCAGGCCATTTCACCAGCTGGGGCCCTAATTGGAAAGTACTGAGTCTCCCAAACAGAATTGATGGGCCTAGAACTAAAATAAATCCCTCTCTCCATTGTTTCTGGTCATTTCTATCAGGAACAAAAATAGACCCCTTTGTGGGACCCCATAGGACCTTGCCCTCAACTTGGATCAACAATGGTAGAGAATGTTCTATCCTCCGAAGGGTGGCAGGACAACATACTCTATGCTACACCTGAGGAAGATGGGTCAATACTGGGGCAGCATGGAAAGTTCCTACTCATGACCACAGAATGTGAGCTCAGATCTAGAGGGATGCAGAGGCCACACAGGCTCCTAAGATAATTATGGGCCCCAGATCACATCAAACTGATGGCGTTTACAGTAAGATTTATACCCCTTTCCCATATTAGGGAGCTACTCTCTTCCCTGATCCAGCCCTTTTCCCAGCCATGACATCATCTCCCGAGACAATAATTAGTATTCACCTGCATATCATATTTCCGGCTCAGACTAAAAAAAAACAAAAAAAATAGTATAGCTACATGTCCTTTGAAATATAACTAAAATATGCCTACTAGCTATCGATAAAATGGAGGGCCCCCCACCACATCATCTGCACTATTCCAGCCCTTAGGTCCATGATTGTTCAACACTTTGTTTGGCTTTGTATGTTAACTCTCTTTTCAGCCACCAGGTTCCAGATGCTAGCAGGATGTGACCAGACTTCCCTGGACAGACAACCCCACCAATGTGCCTTGCAGCTCAGCTTCCCCAGAACCCTCCCCAACTACGGAAAGAGAGAGACAGGTTGGGAATATGGATCAACCTGTCAAAGCCCATGTTCATTGGGGAAGCAATTACAGAAGCCATACCTTCAACCTTCTGCACCCCATAATGATCTTGGGTCCATACCCCCCAGAGCATTAAAGATAAGGAAAGATATCATTGGAGGGGATGCTATAAGGAGGTCTTGTGGTGGGAAATGTGTGAAGTTGTACCCCTCTTATCCTATGGTTTTGTCAATGTTTCCTTTTTAAAAAAAAAAAATTATGCGGAAAAAAGTTCTTCCAATATTTTCCTCTAAGTATCTGATAGTTTCTGGCCTAACATCCAAGTCCTTGATCCACTTGGAATTTACTTTTGTATTTGGTGAAATACAGTGATTCAGTTTCATTCTTCTGAATGTTTCAACCCATTGTTTCCAACACCATTTGTTGAAGAGACTCTGCTTTCCCCATATAATAGTCTGGGCCCCTTTGTCGAAGATTAGATGTCCATACGTGTGGGGCCTCATTTCTGGGCTTTCAATTCTATTCCACTGGTCAGTGTGTCTGTTCATGTTCCAGTACCAAGCAGTTTTGATGACAATGGCCCTATAATACAGTTTGAGATCTGGCAGTGTGATGCCTCCGGTTCTGTTCTTTTTTCTCAAAATTGTTTTGGCAATTCTAGGTCTTTTTTTCCGCATAAATTTTAAAGACATTTTCAATGAAACGAATCCAATTACAAGGAAGACTTAGGCAAGTATAAACCTATGGAACTACATCAAATTAAAAAGCTTCTTCACAGCAAAAGAAACCACTACCCAAATCAAGAGACCCCTCACAGAATGGGAGAAGATCTTTACATGCCATACATCAGATAAGAGTTTAATAACCAACATATATAAAGAGCTTGCCAGACTCAACAACAATACAACAAATAACCCCATCCAAAAATGGGGGGAGGACTTGGACAGAATATTCACCACAGAAGAGATCCAAAAGGCCGAGAAACACATGAAAAAATGCTCCAAGTCTCTGATTGTCAGAGAAATGCAAATCAAGACAACAATGAGATATCACTTCACTCCTGTGAGAATGTCACACATCAGAAAAGGTAACAGCAGCAAATGCTGGAGAGGGTGTGGGGTCAAAGGAACCCTCCTGCACTGCTGGTGGGAATGTCAATTGGTCCAACCTCTGTGGAGAACAGTCTGGAGAACTCTCAGAAGGCTAGAAATGGACCTACCCTATGACCCTGCAATTCCCCTCCTGGGGATATATCCTAAGGAACCCAACACATCCATCCAAAAAGATCTGTGTACACGTATGTTTTTGGCAGCACAATTTGTAATAGCAAAAACCTGGAAGCAACCCAGGTGTCCAACAACAGATGAGTGGCTGAGCAAGTTGTGGTATATATACACAATGGAATACTACTCAGCTGTAAAAAATGGTGACTTCAACGTTTTCAGCCGATCTTGGATGGACCTTGAAAAAATCATGTTGAGTGAAATAAGTCAGAAACAGAAGGATGAATACGGGATGATCTCACTCTCAGGCCGAAGTTGAAAAACAAGATTAGAAAAGAAAACACAAGACAAACCTGAAATGGAATTGGAGTATTACACCAAAGTAAAAGACTCTGGGGTGGGTGGGTATGTGGGGAGAATACAGGTCCATGAAAAATGATGAATGAAATAGTGGGGGTTGTATTGTTAAATGGGAATCTGGGGAATGTTATGCATGTAAAAAAAAAAAAGAAGTAGAAACGCAAAGCAGCAATTGACTGAGTTTGGAGTATGGCAACAAAGTAAGAAAGCAGAAGTACACTAGAGTTTGCAGTGAGTATCCTCCCTAACACTTCCTCTCCACTATTCCAAGCTTTGGGTCCATGATTGCTCAACAATTTGTTTGGCTTTGTATGTTAACTCTCTTTTCAGTCATCAGGTTCCAGATGCCACCAGGATGCCGGCCAGCCTTCCCTGGACTGAAGACCCCACCAATGTGTCCTGGAGCTCAGCTTCCCCAGAGCTCCACCCTACTAGGGAAAGAGAGAGGCAGACTGGGAGTATGGACCAACCAGTCAACGCCCATGTTCAGCGGGGAAGCAATTACAGAAGCCAGACCTTCTACCTTCTGCAACCCTCAATGACCCTGGGTCCATGCTCCCAGAGGGATAGAGAATGGGAAAGCTACTGGGGAGGGGGTGGGATATGGAGATTGGGCGGTGGGAATTGTGTAGAGTTGTACCCCTCCTACCCTATGGTTTTGTTAATTAATCCTTTCTTAAATAAAAAAATAAATAAATAATAAATAAATAAATAAAATTATATTTTTACCAGCTTTAAAAAAAATTTTAAAAAAAGGAAAAAAACTTACAGGTCCAGCAGTGCTGGCTGGATTGGTAAAGAAGCTGAATTGAGCCCAGAGCTTTTGATCCTTGAGGTGTGAGAGTTTCTTTGTATAACCACTGTATTATATCTACCCCACCATGATTTATCTCTTGATTAGGAGTGAGTGCTTAAACTAAGCAGTGTACTTATGATTTAAAAGTCCTCAGGCAACTATAGTATACGAGGAAGAAAAAGAGCTGAAGAGACTTTAACAGTCACTGTGATACAATTCAAGGATTGAAATAATATTGAAACAACTGTTAATTTCCACAACTGTGAACTCTTTAATACCTTACATAGTCATAAGTCAATCCAGGCAAGAGTGATCAGGTAACTGAAAAGTACTGAGAGAGGGATCTTATAACACACTATATTGAATGGTTAAACCAAAAAGCAGAAATACTGGAGAAAACCAGGACAAAGGTCCAGCTAGAAGCTCCCCCTCCATAGGTTGAAGAACAAAATTATGAGGACAACATCTAAACACTAGTTAAGGAAATAGTCACTGGAGTGAGTAGTCTCTGCCCAGGTCACTTACATGATCACCATGTAAGTATGGTGTATTCTCTCTTTCTTTCTCTCTCTCTCTCTCTCTCTCTTTCTCATTCTAACATGATTGTCCTCAACTTTCCTAATACACGTTTACAGTGCCTGAATAACCATGTTATCTCTTCAAATCCTTGCTGAGTAAATGCGTGACAAACTTCATAATATTGGGAAAACAAATGTCCTTTCCCCTTAATCACTGGAACAATATATATGGAATTGAAGGCAATTATGATTAGTTAAGTAAAGAGGTGAAAGACAACTAACAGTTGATTTCACTTATATCTGGAATACAGAGAACTGAAACATAAACTTGCAAAAAAAAAAAAAGAAAACACTGATTATCTCAAGGTTATTAGAGAGCTGAAAGCTGAAATAGCTGAGCTAAGAACACAGCTAACTGAACAAGCTAAAACATTATCAGAACAAGTAACAAAATAGATAAACTCCAGAAAACAGTAGAGGGAAGAGAGAGTTGAGTAAATGAGGCTGAAGACAGAATTAGCAAGTTTGAGGACAAATTAGACACAACTAAGAAAGAAGTAAGAGATCTCAAAAAAAGTTTAAGAAATACTGAAAACAATAGCAGAGATATACGGGATGACTTCAAAAGAAATAAATATACGCATTATTGGCTTACTAGAGGAAGAGAGGGAGAGGAAGAAAGCATTCTACAGGACATAATAGCTGAGAACTTCTCTAATCTAGACAACATAAAAAGCCATAAAGGTTCAAGAAGCCCAGAGGGTCCCAAACTGAATTAACCCAGCCTTAAAGACACCAAGACATGTCATATTTAGATTGAAAAGAAATAAGGATAAAGAAAGGATCCTGAAGGCTGCAAGAGAAAAACAAAGAGTCACCTACAGAGGAAATCCCATAAGATTCATGGTAGATTTCTCCACACAAACACCACAGGCTAGAAGGGAAAGGCAAGATATCTATTGAGTGCTCAATGATAAAGGCTTCAACCAGGACTACTGTATCCTGCTAGACCATCATTCAGAATAGATGGAGGCATAAAAACTTTCTTAGACAAGGAACAGTTGAAAGAATCAACTATCACCATGCCTGCCCTGAAAGAAGTTCTGAAAGGTTTCCTATAAACAGTCAGACCACCATAAATATGCCATATATCAGAGTACACTAGACAGGGCTGCCCATTATCACCATTACTATTCAACATGGTGTTGGAAGTTCTTGCCATAGCAATCAGGCAGGAGCAAGGAATTAAGGGGATACAGATTGGAAGAGAAGAAGTCAAACTCCCCCTATTTGAAGATGATGGGATAGTATACGTAGAAAAACCTCAAGAATCCAGCAAGAAGCTTTTGGAAATAATCAGGCAATACAGTAAGGTGTCAGGCTACAAAATTAACATTCAAAAGTCAGTGGCATTCCTCTATGCAAACACTAAGTTAGAATAAATTGAAATCCGTAAATCAATTCCTTTTACTATAGCAACAAAAACAATAAAATATCTAGGAATAAACCTAACCAAAGATGTGAAAGACTTCCAAACTGAAAATTATGATTCCCTACTCAAGGAAATTGAAAAAGACACAAAGAAGTGGGAAGATATTCCATGTTCATGGGCTGGAAGAATTAACATCATCAAAATGAATATACTACCCAGAGCCATCTACAAATTTAATGCTATCCCCATCAAGATCCCAAACACATTTTTAGGAGACTAGAACAAATACTACAAATGTTTATCTGGAACCAGAAAATACCTTGAATTGCCAAAACAATCTTGAGAAGAAAGAACAGATCTAGAGGCATCACACTCCCAGATCTCAAATTGTATTATAGGGCCATTGTCATCAAAATTTCTTGGTACTGGAACATGAATAGACATACTGACCAGTAGAATAGAATTGAGAGCCCAGAAGTAAGCCCCCACACTTATGGACATCTAATCTCTGACAAAAGTGCCCAGACAATTAAATGGGGACAGCAGAGTCTCTTCAACAAGTGGTGTTGGAAAAAATGGGTTGAAACCATGCAGAAGAATGAAACTGAACCACTATATTTCACCAAACACAAAAGTACATTCCAAGTGGATCAAGTATCTGGATGTTAGTCCAGAAAATTCTGACAGAATGCTTTTCCACATGAATTTTAAAGATATCTTCAATGAAATGAATCCAATTATAAAGAAGACTAAGGCAAGTACAAACCTATAGGACTATATCAAATTAAAACGCTTCTGCACAGCAAAAGAAACCACAACCCAAACCAAGAGACCCCTCACAGAATGGGAGAAGATCTTTATATGCCATACATCAGACTAGAGTTTAATAACCAAAATATATAAAGGGCTTGCCAAACTCAACAACAAGAAAATAAATTACCCCATCCAAAAATGGGGAGAGGACATGGACAGAATATTCACCCCAGAAGAGATCCAAAAGGCTGAGAAACACATGAAAAAATGCCCCAAGTCTTTGATTGTCAGAGAAATGCAAATAAAGACAACAGTGATATACCACTTCACTCCTGTGAGATTGTCATACATCAGAAAAGGTAGCAGCACCAAATGCTGGAGAGGTTGTGGGGTCAAAGGAACCCTCCTACACTGCTGGTGAGAATGTAAATGGACCTACCCTATGATCCTATAATTCCTCTCCTGGGGATATATCCTAAAGAACCCAACACACCCATCCAAAAAGTTTTGTGTATACCTATGTTCAGAGAACAATTTGTAATAGCCAAAACCTGGAAGCAGCCCAGGTGTCCAACAACAGATGAGTGGCTGAGCAAGTTGTGGTCTATAGACACGATGGAATACTACTCATTACATTATTTAAAATAGTGATTACACTGTTTTCAGCCCATCTTGGATGGAGATGAAAGAAATCATGTTAAGTGAAATAAGTTAGAAACAGAAGGATGAGGGAGTCAGGTGGTAGCACAGTGGGTTAAGTGCAAATGGTGCAAAGCACAAGGACCAGTGTAAGGATCCTGGTTTTAGCCCCCGGCTCCCCTCCTACATGGGAGTTGCTTCACAAGCGGTGAGGCAGGTCTGCAGGTGTCTATCTTTCTCTCCCCCTCTCTGTCTTCCCCTCCTTTCTCCATTTCTCTCTGTCCTATCCAACAATGATGACATCAATAACAATAACAATAATAACTACAACAGTAAAACAGGGGCAACAAAAGGGAATAAATAAATATTTAAAAAATTTAAAAAAAAAAGAAACGGAAGGATGAATATGGGATGATCTCACTCACAGGCAGAAGTTTAAAAACAAGATCAGAAGGAAAAGCACAAGTAGAACCTGAACTGGAGTTGGTTTATTGCTGCAAAGTAAAGGACTCTGGGGTGGGTGGGTGGGGGGAAGTACAGGTCCTGGAAAAGGATGACAGGGGACCTAGTGGGGTTGTATTGTTATGTGGAAAACTGAGAAATGTTATTCATGTACAAACTACTGTATTTATTGCCAACTGCTAAACATTAATCCCTCAATAAAGAAATTAAAAAATAAAATAAAAATCAGAAATTAAGAACTGACAGGTAATCTACAAGTAAGCCTGAAAATTCCTGTGTCCCTGTATACAAAGGTTCATTCTCATTTACCCATGAAGAACTAAGACCATATAAACATTAAGTTGAGGAGCATGATCACAACTGTAACTAACAATTGAATGGTGGGGGGGGGGAACAGAAAGTAAAAAAGTTGATGTCTTAGAAGAGCTCTTAAATCCTAAAGACTTTGTAGAATCTTATTGGCACCACTTGAAAGAGTTAGTGTCACTTTAGCTCTTCCAGGAATAAATTGCTGCTCACAGTTAAACAGGCAGTAGAATTATCTGAAGAACCTGTGAAAGGGTGGGAGAGATAGCATAATAGTTAAACAAAAACTCTCATACCTGAGACTCGGAGGTCCCAGGTTCAATCTTCTATACAACCATAAGCCAGAACTGAGCACAGTGTTCTGGTAAAGAAAAAAAAGAAGGAGAAGGGGAAAAGAGATAAAGGAAGAAAGAAAGAAAGAAAAGAGAAAAGAGGGAGGGGGAAGGAAAAAAAAAAGAAACATACCTGTAAAAACACAGATTCCTGGGCTTTAACTCCAGAGATTCTGCCACTGTAGCTCCGGAGTGGTCCCAATAATTACAAATCCTTAACTAATGCTAATGCAGCAGATCTGGAAATGATACAGATCATTCATTGGAGTCTGATTTCTGTGGCTGATCTACCTGTGTCCAGCTCTCTCCAGTGCAGAGTAGGGACAACTTTCCTAAAAGATTGAAGAATAGCATCAGTTTTACTACCAGTACAATGAAGTTCCTGGTACAGTGGAATGAGTAAAGCTAGGAAGCAATTGCACTCAAACACCCCAACAAACAGAATTGAATATGATGCATTCTTGTCTGGTTTTAGGACCCCAAAACTACAAATCAAGGAGAAATATAGGATGAAACATTAATAAAATCATATCATTATATCCAAGAATGCAAAGGGAAAGGCAAGAATATAGTCAAAGGGGACTGGAGGTTTCATGTTCTACAGTTGAAGGGGAGCACAATTTGGTGGTAGGTGATAAGGGTTGACAACTATCTTTGGGCAATGTGAAAAAATACCTCTGTGAAAAGTCCTGCAAATCATCATTTATTCGATAAAGTGTTAAAATAGCACTATTAAAAAACATAGCACATTGGTATTTATAAATGTTTCCCTTGCTTCCTTCTCTTCCTTTATGGAATCACTAAACCATATACTTAAAGACAAACTAAATTAAATTGAAAATAAATACAGGTTGGAACTTATCTCAAGGTAATTTATCTAAAAGGTCACCATCATTCTGTTTTTCCCAAGTTCTTCTTTCCTAATAAGAAGGAATGGCTTTCCATTTTTGGATATTTTTCTCAGGCATCCTTTACAATGGTAAACTCCCATGACTCGTGTGCCCATTCCACCTTGTCATGGACTTTAGGGGCCTGGCCAGCAAAAAGACAAGGACAGCCATAAAAGTCAGGTGGGTAGAATCATCCATCTCACTGTCAATGGCATGCATCACTCCTATGCATTAAGTCCTATATACACACATCATTTTCTGTGATTTATGGCCCTAATTAGATCCCAGTGGCAGTATTCCATCAGCTAACAATGCATATCCTAATCACCTTTTCTTCATACAAATGATTTCCTTAACTTTGCATGCATAACTTAACAGCTTTTATTTTAAAAACTCATGTTAACAGCTTTCCTGTGGTAACCAGTAGGGGTGCTATGATAAGAATCTAATTTGCTGTAAAAATGACTCATTTGTCAAATAAGCATTAAAATAATTGTTCCCCTTTTGACTGTTACCCTGCTGTTTCCAGTCATTTTCCAAAACTAAATTATTTACTCATTTGAAAGTTCAGCTGTGCATATTTTAATTGATATTCTCTCATAGGACTCATATTGTTAATGACAATAATTAACCCGAAAAGGCTGCTAAATAATTATGCTGCAAAGATATGAAGTATTTGCACAGAAAGTAAAAATCAGCATTTGAAAAACTATCAAATGTATAGCTTTCATATTTTATTGCAAAGCATGGTAATAGTTCATAATCAAATTAAGAGAGAAAGGGAAATGTGGATTATATTATTTTGATGCAGAATACTTTATGTTTTCAATATAGGAAAGTAGTCTAACTAACAAGATTACTCTGTCATCTCAGTAAGCTCCCAATATTGCTATTCTAGCTGGCAATATAAATTATTCTCCAACACTTAGGGTAGCTTAGAATGGGAGCAAACCAGCTCTTAATAATAGTACCTAACATGTATTCACTGCTTCTCTTAAATAAATCTCCCAGTGATGGAATCAACAAGCCCATACACTTCCCACAGCGACACACACCCTAGACTGAATGTTCTTCTTCCCAAGGGAAGGTAAGTGCTTCTCGACTTGCTGGGAATTTCTTAGCATTGAAGAAAAGAATGTTTATTTGGGACCCAAGTGAGAGCAGAATTCAGAAGCTACTGTTTCTGCAAATTGGTTAAACTAGACAAAGAGAAGACAATGGAGATCTCAGACCAATTGCAGTATGTCCCACAAAGTTTACACCTCCATGGAGATGACTGGAGACCATTTACCCATGAGCGCTGAAGGCTGCTATATTTCTAGGGGCTGAAAACAGCAGGTCATAGACCTGGTTATATATGTTCAACAAATACTTTTGAAGTAAAGCAGATATATAGAAAGTTACAGAGTGCTAGAACCTCAGTGAAGCTCTCCATTGATATATTAGCATATGCCTCTCCTGTGGCAAGAACAGCTAAACTGGGCAACAAGAAATATCTCTGTCATGCCTTCAACATCCATTGTTCTTACCATACAGTTGACATCACTGGCATAACAGCGTTGTGATAAAAGTAATGATAACACTTGATATTTATATAGCTCTATTTATTTATGCTCACAGGTGCAAAGACTAATGCTAATGGGAGGTAGAAGAATAGCTTACAAATATACATTGCCATGCCTGACTTCCACAAATGCCTCTTGTAAACACAGAATGGAATAATGGATGGATAAGTATGGTGTTAATTATGCTTGTCACCAAATACAATTGCAACTTACAAAAAGAGCAAGAAAGGATCTTAATATACATCTAGATTGTTCAATTGTCATTATCTATATCACCTCTTCATAGTCACTCTTTTTTTTAATCAGACAATTTTGGATTATAGTGGTGTCAGGGATTGGCCTCTAAGTTTCAGGAACACAATCTCATATAAGTGATTATCTCCCCAATCCTTCATGGTTATTCTTTTCATCAATGATAATTTAGCAGTTGCTCTATGCTTAAGACTGGTAGTACTGTGACCAATGGGGCAAGTAGAAAATCTAATCTCAAGTTACTTATGTTCTTACCGTTAAACCAAAATCATGTTGGTAGATGTCTTTCTTTTCTTTCTATTTTATTTTATAGGATAGAGAAATTGAGAGGGGATGGGGAGTTAAGGAGGAAGATAAATATAGATACCTACAGACAGGCTTCACTACTCATGAACCCTTCCGCCATGTAGGTGGAAAGTGGGGCTTGAACCCAGGTCTTTGCACATGGTAACATATGTGCTCAACAAGGTGTGTCACCGTCCGACCCTAAGTATGTTTACTTCTAACTGAAATGGTGAAGAAAAAAAAATTGATGCAATCTCTCCTTTCAATCTGCAGAAATAATACACAGGGATATCCTCAGCTCACTAAGTTTTCTAAGTGAGAACTGTGAAGAATCAAGCTGAAACAACTGGCCAACTGGACTTCAGTTTTGGAAGCAAGCATTGGAAACAGGAATTTGGTTGAAATTGGGTAAAAAGAAAAGAAAAGAAATTGGGTACTGAGCTGAGGTTCCTCTGTTGATGAAATGGAACTGAATGGAATGGGAGGCTGCTGCCCTAGTTTGCCCTGCTTTGTCAATGTGGACCTAAGGAGATAAGTAGAGACATATCCAGTTTGTATTATTATTATTATTATTATTATGAGATTAATGTTTTACAGTCTATAGTAAATACAATAGTTTGTACACGCATAACATTTGCCAGTTTTCCACATAGCAGTATAATCCCCACTAGGTCCTTTGCCATCATGTTCTGTATCCAGTTTCTTAAATATGAACTGAGATAATGGGACCAGGCAAGTAGCTGAGTAGGATAGCATATGCCATGAATGTATGAAGATGTATGAAGCCCTGGGTTTGATCCCTGGTTCTATATAAAATAGCAGAGCAGTACTCTGGCTTCTTTCTCCTCCCCCTCCACCCCTTATCCTCTTTGTCTCTACTTCTCTTCCTATCCCCACATCTTTCTCTCACAAATCAAAAGCCTATCGTGTCAGGCTGGTGAAACTGACTGCAAAAGAAACCATGTACTCTAACAAAAGTCAGCTTCCTAGCTGACTAGGAAGTGAATGTCTGGTTGGGGAAGAGATTAAGAATGAATAACAAAGAATTGACCCAAAAGAAGCATTTTGAGAAGTAGAATGGAAAGGTTCAGAAAAGTGAACACCATCCTGGAGAAGTTGGGTCAGTTATATTTATAGCATTCATTCAATAAATGATGACAGTATTTCCAAGTGCCATGAGCCTGGTGCTGAGACTGTATAAATGGGGAAGATATCAATGCTCTTCCCAGGTAAAATACATACATACATCCAGCATACATTGCGCTGGAGCTCCTCTGGAACACTATCCCCATGCAGATGGATGCTAGGACCATTCAGAAATGTATAAGGGGAAATTGCAGTTCACCTCCACTTTTCTAAGCAATGACAAGAAATGGCAAAGGCACTGACTTCGTGAGTTTCCTCCAATTCTTCAGTCTAATCCAGTCAGGTTAGTATGGTGACACAACCTACTGCCAACACTGTACAAATGCAGAAGGTGAAAAATCACACACATCAGATGTCCCAACTTCTATCTCCACCAAACTATTGAAGATGCTAGCAGTGAAAAATGAGTAAAATAAAAAAAAAAGTGAGATTCACCATAGTAACAGTACTCTGTTGATGTGACTATCTTCAGCAAAAAGTAAAAACTCCTCCATGAGCCAAGAAGAAGATAACAGAATGGTTACGAAAAGACTCGTTTTAACATCCCAGGTTCAATCCCCAGTATCACCATAAGCCAGAGCTGAACAGTACTATGACATTTTTAGCTGTCTCTCATTAAAATAAAATTAGTATTTTTAAAAATTAAAAGTTTCTTGGCAATAGAAGTATGCCTGGGAGCCGGGCGATAGTGCAGTGGTTAAGCACATGTGGTGCAAAGCGCAAGGACCTGAGTAAGGGTCCTGGTCCAGCCTCCCGCTCCCCACCTGCAGAGGAGTCACTTCACAGGTGGTGAAGCAGGTCTGCGGGTATCTGTCTTTCTCTCCCCTTCTCTGTCTTCCCCTCCTCTCTCCATTTCTCTCTGTCGTATCTAACAACGACGACATCAATAACAACAACAATAATAACTACAACAGTAAAACAAGAAGGGAAACAAAAGGGAAAATAAATAAATAAATATTTTTTTAAACTTTAAAAAAATAGAAGTATGTTTTGTTTTTTGTACTTGTGCTTAGCACACTATCTCATGCATTGCAAGTATTCAGTAAGCATATGCTGTGCTCAAATGAACTGAAAAACTGGCATTTGTATGCTATTTAACAGTTGACCAGGTGATGTCATTTTAGCTATCCAAAGCTTACAAACTCTTTGCAAGGTAATCATCCTCATAGCTCTAAATTCTTGAATGTACCCTACCAGCTAGAATCAATTCCCTTACTTTACATATGAAAAGAGTAAAATTCAGAAGTTAAATGATTTACTCTCTGTTATACAACTAGGTGCTAGTGGAGCTCAGACTAGAATTTATAAAATCTTGACCAGCTTTGTTCCAACATGTTTTCAATCACAGGAAGTTAATTCCTTATTGGTAAGTGAATATAAGAAAGATTTATCATATCATAAATTATAACTGATTTTGTAGTATGGTAATAATCACTTACTGACCCCCCCATCCTATATATAACTTTACCTAAAAATCTCTACTGTGAAAACCTATAGGTATATAACTATCATTGTTTCCCCTTTATACATGAAGAAAATGAAAATCAGAGAAGCTAGTTCATTTACTGACACTCACCCAGCAAGAAAGAAGCATATTGCAGCTTTAAACTCATTTCTGCCTGTGGCTAGTCTGAAAATCCTCTACGCTTTCTCACAAACCATTCCAGTGTAGCCCCAGCTATATCATCTTGCCTAAATCTTCATCTCAAGCATTCTGAAATGTACAGCCAGAAATAAAGCTGATAGTTTTCTGCTACAGTTGCTGACAGACAACCTTATATACTGGTCACTAGTCATTTAAATAAGAAAAATGTAAACAAGAAGAAGACATTCAAAGAAGCCATTCATTCATTATCTGTTTCACCAAATATTTAGGAAGTACTGGCCCTGGACTAGTACCTACTCTAGGTGCTGAGAATGAACAAGAAAACAAAGCAGCCCCAAGTCCTAATCCTCATGAATGTCTAGTATAGCAAGTATTCATCCTCTGTAGTTGTGAATCTGGTCTGGGGACCCCCTTCATTCATAATGTTGTTCCTTTCTCCACAAATGATACAATGTTCTCTGACCCCTACATTCTGAGAAGAGATAGACTGCACTGGAATCAGAACCCACATAAGGAGGTCTAAGGGAGTGAGTTTTTAAGTCTTGAAAAATTTTACCCACATCTCCACTTGAGAGAATTTGCACCCACCTCTTCCATTAGTCAATGGGGTGTGCATATAAGCCAAGAAAGCAGGTGGTGAGCAAGTCTTCAAAAGGTGGGCCTGAAAAGATCCACTGATTTTACCAACATCAGCTTCAAATTTATCGTGCACTTAACTGAGGACTGTGTTGGGATTGTCCCTCTCAACCTCAGTCATCAGTAAGGGTTGGGTTTCCTTTTAAAAGGCTTTTGCAATGCTGGCCACCCCTCCTCCCACAAGGGCAGTCCTCATTGCCAAGCCTATTTTTATGGTTTGTCTCCAAAACAAGTGCAAAATAGTGTTGGCCTTGGATGAGCCCTCCCTCTCTCCGCTGGCCACTGGAACACCATCTGCAAGTTGAGTGGGAACAGTAAACACTCCAGGTTAAGTAACTCATTACTAATATTTTCCTTGAGCTCTGAAACTTTTTAAAACAAACAACAACAACAATTGTATCATAATAACCTTCCAGAGGTTAACAGCCAGCAGGTGGTCCAACTCGGTCTAAATGCAAACCAGACAGCTGTTTGATTACACACTGTTGATTCTTATGGAGATCTAGGGGAAACTTGTTGCCCCCAAAGGGTCTTCTCTTAAAAATCCCTAATGAAACAACGTATAAATGTCAAAAATGACAAAAATAAGGAAGTGTGTCATAGACTAAGCATTTTAATGTCCTTTCTGGCTTCCTCCAGAGTGTACTCTGGATCAAGTCACATTTAATGGCACAGATTATTAAAGAGGTGGTGCTCAGCATGGATTTTATGACCCAAATAAAACATGGAGAGGGTCACTTTCTCTGCCATACTCTGTGTCCTCAGCATATGTGGGAGAGGCTCACATTTCAAACCAGTCACCTGAGCCAGCGTTTTACCTGGGCCCAGGGGCTAAACAGAGGGCAAATAATGGGGAAATATAAGGCAAACCTGAGGTGTGAGCATTACCCTGTCTGTCTCCAAGCCATTACGGCAGTGTGGGGATTCCCCTGGGAAGCCTTGGCAAGGCCAGAGAAAATTCCTAGGTTGATAAAACCATTTAGGAATGGTGGGTGAAGATCGTAATGAAAACCTTACATTAGCATCATACAGCCCACAGATTGATGATGGTAACTGTCTTCTCCTCTGGATGGTGAAAGGAAACACCTGCCCCGCCCATAAAATCACTCCTTAAGCCAGTATTTAGTTGTGTATTCTGTTATAGTAAGAAACACTTCAGAAAGCTCAGAAAACACATTTGAATCTCACACTGAAATCTGCAGCAAGTGGTGAAAAGCAAGAACTTTTAGACTTCAGGGAAAAGAAGCTATGTGGTGGCAAACACCAACTCACTATTTAAATAAAAGAGAAATAATGCAAAAAAAACATATATATATATGAGAGAACTTCACAGCTGTTGATTTAGTAGCAAGAAATTAACAGAAAGTTGAGAGAAGAATGAAATGAAAAATGCTTTTGGTTTTGACCCATGCTTGTTGGGAGTTTCTGACATGACTAGGTAAGGAAATGATGGCAATGAGAAATTCATAGAGGTAGGAGGAATAGAAATAGAGAAAAAAGAAAAGAGAAAGGAAGAAGAGAGAGAAAGAGGGAGGGAGAGGAAAAGAAGGATAGAGATATATGCTGGGAGGGGAGCCAGTTGGTGGCACACCCGGTTGAAAGCACGTTACAGTTCAAAAGGAACCAAGTTCGAGCCCCTGGTCCCCACCTGCAAGGGGGAAAGCTTTGTGAGCGGTGAAGCAGGGCTGTGGGTGTCTCTCTGTCTCTCTCCCTCTCTAACTTCCCCTTCCCTCTCAATTTCTAGGTGTCTCTATCCAATAAAAACATAAATATAATATTAAAAACAGAGAGAGAGAGAGACAGAGAGGGAGAGAGACACACTGGGGACCTGAATGTGATGGCACATTCAGTAGACCATGCAAGTTACAATGAAGAAGAGTTCTGGCTCAAGACCCTGGTCCCCACCTGCAGGGAAAAGTTTTGCAAGGGGTGAAGCCGTGCTGCATGTCTCTCTTCCCATCTCATCTCCCCTTCCTTTTCAATTTCTCTGTCTCTATCCAAAATAAATAAAAATATTTTTAAAAGAATGAGCACCTGTGCCACGCAGTGATGTACCTGGTTAAACACACACAGCACTAAGTGCAAGGATCCTAGTACAAGCTCCTGCTTCCCACCTGCAGAGGGGGATGCCTTATAAGCAGCGACACAGGTCTGCAGGTGTCTTTTTCTGTCCCTCTCTGTCTTCCTCTCCACTCTCAATTTCTCACTATCCTATCTAATTAAAAAAGAAAAAGGAGAGGAAAAAGAAAAAGTGGCCTCCAGGAACTGTGGATTAGAACTGCCAGCACCAAGCCCCAGTGATAATTCTGGAGAGGGAAAAAAAGAAAGAGCACCCAGATGCTCTTACAGGTCCTTAAGTCTGTCTTCTGGTTTATTCAAAGGTGATACTTAATTCTGACAAAATAGAATATAATGCCTTTGGGGACATTTATATCTTACTAGAATCAGATGAACTGGTTCTCAACTCCTGGAGGTTCTGAATGTGAGACAAAATATGAGTTAATAGATATTTTGAGGGTCATCATATAATGGAAAGCTAAAAAATTATAATAAAATGTAATTCACAAATAAAGAAAAATATACAAATAATCAATAAGAAAATAGGACAGAAAAACCATGAATTTCGTCTCTATACTTCATTATCATAGTGGTTATATTTATTATTTAGTTAGGAAGCTTTTAGGAATTCTACATGTGTGACTTTGACTAGAATTAAGCTACCATAGCTATGTTTACTTGTTAGTAAATATTGATAGACTATTATTTTATTTTTATTATTGATAAACTATTGATAACTATTGATATCCATAGAGAAACCTATAGAGGCCATCTCCAAAAATTTCCGTCCTACACATTGAAACTAAGTACACAGTCCATGTCTTCAAACCTTATTAGTACCCACTGCTCCAATCAATTTTGACTTTTTAAGTGTCTCTCCTTTTCTGTCATTATTGCCTTCTATTTCCTCATGCTATGTGGCATTCCTCCTGTGACATTAGAACCATGCTCTTGTGGAGAATCATAATTTTTGAGACTAGGATGGTTTTAAGAAATATTTTACAAGGCCAGAAAGAGCATCAGATAAGGCAAGTGCTTTGCCACGTTTGTGGTCTAGGTCTGAACCTCAGTGCCATATGGCACTGGAGGAGGCAGCATCTGTCTCTTCCTCTGTCTATATAGATGAATGAAAATAAGCAGCCAGGAGTGGGGACAGGAAATAGCTCACCCAGTAGAGGACACTCTTAATCATGTTCAAGGACCTGGACCCAAGCCCTCGCTCATATCACATGGGAGAACCATGTACAGCATTAGGAGAAACTCCTCTATCAGTGAATCAGTGCTATGGTGTCTCTCCTCAGCTTTCTATCCTTCCATCTATCTGAAATTTAAAAGGAAAAAAATGAAGTAGCAAGTCTATCAATAGTAGTGAAATAAAGAGGCATATAACCCCAGGAGGAAAAAAAAAAAAGTTCTGCTCCTGCTACTGCTCCTAATGCTGGTTGCAATAAATGCCACTGCATTTGTTTTCTAGGAATGCCATAACAAAGAACCACATAGGGTGGTATTTCCTCATAGTTTTGGAAGTTAGAAATTTAAGATCAAGCTTCTGGAAGGATTGTTCCTTCTATTCTTCTCTTGCAGATGGTCTCTTTCCTGGAGTTGTAGATGACTGTCTTCTCTCTATGTCTTCACATGGCCTTCCTTCTGTGTGTATAACCTTTTCTTGCAAGAACTCCAGACATATCTGATTATCTTCTGAAATGCCCTATTTAAAAATAAATTGTAAAGCACTAGGGGTTAGGACTTCAACAAATTTTTTTTCAGGGAATAGGCTCATAACTCATCCCATAACAATACCTTAAGTACTAAAATTATATGAAAATCTATGGATAATTTTAAAGCAACTCCCAGATATCAAATATGTAAATATTCAAATGTGTTTCATATTTTAATTTATTTTTAAAATATTTTAATTTATTTATTAATGAGAAAGACAGGAAGAGAGAAAGCACCAGACATCACTCTTGTAGATATGTATAACATAAGATGTAAATTCACAGGGGATCGTGGGTATGGAAAGTTAATTAAAGAGCATCTGACAGAAGTTCAGCCTTTTTGCCTGAGTCTGACTTTCAGTTCATGTCTTGGCAGTTGGTTCCTGGGGCCCACATGCTGTAGCTGAATGCTGGTTGTATCCAATAAACCTGCTGCTATTATAAACCCGAACAAAACTTTTCATAAGTTCTTTTTTTTTTTTTTTTTTACTATAATAATGTCTTTTTCTGTTGGGGTAATGGTACCCTTTGTTGTTAGCTATAAAAAACTATTAATTCATCTTCTTTTCATCATCTTGGATAAAACTTGAAAACATCATGTTAAGGGAGATAAGCCAAAAAGAAAAGAACAACTACCTAATGATAACGCTTATGAGTGGGATTTAATAAATAAGGACAGGGAGGGAGAACACAATGTGAAACATGATGTATTGCATCAAAGCAAAGAACTGTGAAGAAGGAAGGAAGGGTTGGAAAAGAACTTTGGGGTCTTGGAACATAATCAAATTAACATTGTACTCATGTTAATTGTTGCACAATAAACATTAACCATCTCAATAATAAAAAAACATGACTAATATTTATGTTAAGATTTTTTGTGTTTTTTATTAGAATATGTCTACTGGATTATCCAGTCAAATCACCCTGTTAAAAAGTTTACCTAATGTTTTTGATGAAGTAGGACATTTTGACACAGCATTAAAAACCAACTCAAATGGTTGAAGCATTGTTTTTACTACCAAATAACATTTACAGAAGAAACTATAGATCCCCACCCAATCTACCAACCACACCCAGACAGCATCAGCGAAGAGGTAAAGTTCTGAAATGAGGTGTGTTCATTAGCAAAATAAACAAAAAATGTTATTTCTTTGCATAAATATCATATTCTTTCATTTTATTTTATTTTGAAAGCAAAAAATCCCCCCTGGATGTATATAAATTCAGTTCATTTCTAATAAAGGATTCTTTTGTGTTGATAGGCTCTGACAGCAACAGGGGAATAGTTTTAATTATTTTTTATTTGATTTGATTTAATTTGGTTATCTCTGGGTTGACTTTTTTTTCGGATAGAAATAGTGAAACAGAGAAGCAGGGAAAGAAAAGATAGCACAGAAGTTTCTTTGACTATGGAAGGAATCAGGCTTGAAGGGGGAAAATTTCAAAGCCACTATTTAACTAAAGAAGGGGGAATCAAAGATCATGAAGGGAAAGAAGTATAACATGAAAGTCATCAAATCACAATTCAAAACACAGGAAATTTTGCTGTGTTTTCCAAAGGCCATACCTCATGAGACAACCTGATGAAAAAGAGATACTGCAGTCAGCATCATTAAATTTCCTTTAAACTTTCAAAGTGCTTTTGAGATGCATAACATCTCTCTTGACAGGTATGTTTCTATAGGTAGCCTGTTAGCTCAGCTGGGTAGGCTATGGTCCAATAAGATATATTTCTGCTTTATTCTAATGTTCTCTTCTTCCCTTTCTCCTTCTTTTCCCTTAGGTCTTGATTCAGGGGTTGGCACACTCTAACCATTGGTCAAGTCCGTCTATCACCATTACTTTGTAAATAAAGTTTTATTGGAGCATAGTCTCATTAGTTTATATATTGTTTATGGTGGTTTTCATTCTCCAGTGGCAGAGTTGAGTAACTAGGAAACTGTATGAACAGCAAAGTCTAAATTATTTATTAATTGACTCATTAAAGAGAAAAAATCTTGCTAACATTAGCTCTAAACTACAGATTACCCCTAAATTCAAAAAACAAGGTTTTTTTTGTTGTGGTGGTGGTGGTGGTTGTTCCTCCAGGGTTATTGCTGGAGCTCAGTGCCTGCACTGTGAATTCACTGCTCCTGGTGGGCATTTTATTTCCCTTTTGTTGCCCTTGTTGTTTAATGTTGTTGTTATCATTGTTGCTATTGCTGTCATTGTTGGATGGACAGAGAGAAATCAAGAGAAGAGGGGAAGACAGAGAGGGGGAGAGAAAGACAGACACCTGCAGACCTGCTTCACTGTTTGTGAAATGACCCCCATGCAGGTGGGGAGCCAGGGGATTTAAACTGGGTCCTCACACTGGTCCTTGAGCTTCAGCCATGTGTGCTTAATCTGCTGCACTACCGCCTGGCCCCCTTGAATACAAAGTTTTAATGTAAACATGCCAATGAGGATTTATTTTGTATCACAGCAGATAAAAGTAGTAACTGTCTTCTATAAAGTTAGATAGCAGGCAATCACAAATGGAAAGAATTTATACTTTTCTTGGTTTCACAGAAGTACACTATTAAATTGGTGTACATGTGGGTTTACTATTATTTTAAATGTATTACATATGTGTAAATTTTAGTCAACTTTAGTTTCTGTTATAAGAATCGATGGAGTAGACCACCTAAGACAGCAACAAGACAAGACAATAACGACTTTGGGAAGCCACTAAATCACCAGTGAGTGTAAACACATGTGGCTTGTGGTCAGTGAGGAGCTTAAGGAGAAATTCCTGGGGCTAAAGCCCTGTATCTACTCCTGAGTGGCTGGTAATAGTCTGGCAGGTTGAGGCATCACCTCCAGTCTGTTCTACCAACAAAAAGACTGCTGAAGGGAGGAAAGGACTCACCTAAGGCTCACCAAATGCAATTGTGAGTCTCCATTGCTATTGCCCCTCAAAGACTGGAGCAGCAGCCAGGAGGCCCCGTGCTGATATCATGGGGCAGAGAACTGGCCAGGAAACTCAGGAGAAGATATATACCCTGGTGATATAGTGGTGGGGCTGTATAGTGAGAACCCTTCCACATTGTTCTCCTGATGAATTGGGGAGACACAGTGAATAACTGCCACAGAACCCACAGAGTATAAACTGGACTTATTTGG
Organism: Erinaceus europaeus; assembly: GCF_950295315.1. Taxonomy (NCBI): domain Eukaryota; kingdom Metazoa; phylum Chordata; class Mammalia; order Eulipotyphla; family Erinaceidae; genus Erinaceus; species Erinaceus europaeus. The sequence continues at coordinate 50,916,506 of NC_080164.1, forward strand.
AAACTCAAATACTTCCAGCTTCACTCTGGAGGCTGGAAGTGCAGCTGAATTGAGCTGAGTTCTTTGGATTCTTGGGGCATAGGAGTCTCTGTGCATAACCACTGTGTTATCTCTCTCCACCTTGATTTATCTCCTGGTCAGGAGTGAGTGATTAAGCTAAGAAGCCTACTTATAGTTAAAAAGCTCTCAGGCTCCTATAGCCTACAGAGAAGAAAAAGAACAAAAGAGGTTTTAACAGTCACTGTGCTTCAACTCAGGGACTGAGATAATATTGAAACAACTGTTAATTTCTTTAAGTACCTTATTTAGACACAAGTCAATCCAGGCAAAAGTGATCAATAATTTGAAAAGTACTGAAAGGGACCTCATAACATACTATATAGAATGGTTAAACCAAGAAAAAATATTGGAGAAATGAACCAGGACAAAACTACAGCTAAAAGCTCCCCAAAGTTTGAAGCACCAAACAATAAGATCAACATAAAATGCTAATTAAGTAAGTAATCACAGGAGTGAGGAAAGAGTTTGCAAGTATAGTCATCAGAAATGGGGAAACAACAAATAAGACTCTGGAAGAAAACACTAATTATTTCAAGGTAATTAGAAAGCTGAAAACTGAAATAGCTGAGCTAAGAACACAACTAACTGGACAAGCTAAAACAGTATCAGAACAGGGTAACAAATTAGCTGAACTACAGAAAACAGAGGATGGGAGAGAGAATAGAATAAATGAGGCTTAAAACATAATTAGCAAGATTGAGGACAAATTAGAGACAACTAAGAAATAAGTAAGAGATCTCAAAAAGAGATTAAGAGACACTGGAAAAAACAGCAGAAACATATGGGATGACTTCAAAAGAAATAAATATACGCATTATTGGCTTACCAGAGGAAAAAAAGCAGGGAGAGGAAGAAAGCATTCTACAGGACATAACAGCTGAGAACTTCTCTAATCTAAACAACATAAAAGACGTAAAGGTTCAAGAAGCCCAGAGGGTCCCAAACTGAATTAACCTAGACTTAAAGACACCAAGACACATCATATTTAGAATGAAAAAGAATAAAGATAAAGAAAGGATCCTGAAGACTGCAAGAGATAAAGAGTCACCTATAAAGGAAAACCCATTAAGATTAATGGTGGATTTCTCCACAGAAATACTACAAGCTAGAAGGGAATGGCTACATATTTATTGAGTGCTCAGAGGTGCCTCGTTAGTGCAGTAGGTAGTGCATCAGTCTCATATTGAGTGCTCAGTGAGAAAGGCTTTCAACCAGGACTACTTTATCCTGCTAGACTGTCATTCAGACTAGATAGAGGCATGAAAACCTCCTCAGACAAGCTACAGTTGAAAGAATCAACTATCACCACGCCTGCCCTTAAAGAAGTTCTGAAAGGTCTCCTATAAACAGTCAGACCACCATAAATATGCCATATATCAGAACACTCTAAAATCTACAATAATGGCGTTAAAGTATCTTCAGCCATTGATATCAATAAATGTCAATGGCCTGAATTCATTAAAAAGCACAGAGTAGGAATACAGATCAGAAAACAGAACCCAACAATATTCTGTCTTCAGGAAACCCACTTAACTCAACAAGACAAATTCAGACTCCAAGTGGAAGGATAGAAAACTATCATACAGGCCAATAGCCCAAAACAAAGGGCAGGAACAGCTATTCTCATATTTGACATGATAGACTTTAAAATAAATAAAATTTTAAAATATAGGGATGGACATTACTTAATGCTCATAGGATCAGTCAGTAAAGAGGACTTAACAATTATTAACATCTATGCACCTAATGAGAAGCCATCTAAATCAAACATCGACTGAAAGAGCTACATCAATATGTTAACAGCAACATCATAATGGTTGGGGACTTCAACACCCCATTCTCTCAACTTGACAGATCATCCAGGCAGAAAATCAATAATGAAATGAGGGAGCTAAATGAAGAGACAGATAAACTAGAACTATTGGACATTTTCAGAGTCATTCATCCCAAGAAACTAGAATACACATTTCACTCAAGTCCACATGGGTTATTCTCAAGGACAGACCATATGTTAGGCCACTAAGACAGCATCAGCAAATTCAAGAGCATTGAAATTATCCCAAGCATCTTCTCAGACCACAGTACAATTAAACTAACTCTTAACAATAAACAAAAGATTAGTAATAGTTCCAAAATGTGGAAGCTCAACAGTACATTACTTAACAGCTAGTTAAGTAATGAGAGGGAAGTTCATAGCCATACAAGCACACATTAGAAAACAAGAAAAGTCTCAAATAAACAACCTGATTGTACACCTTAAAGACCTAAAGCACCCAACACACCCATGCAAAAAGAGTTGTGTACACCTATGTTCATAGCAGCACAATTTGTAACAGCCCAAACCCAGGTGTCCAACAACAGATGAGTGGTTGAGCAAGTTGTGGTCTATATACACAACAGAATGCTACTCAGCTATTAAAAATGATGATTTTACTGTTTTCAGGCCATCGTGGATGAAGCTTGAAGAAATCATGTTAAGTGAAATAAGCCAGAAACAGAAGGATGAATATAGGATTATCTCACTCACAGGCAGAAGTTAAAAAATAAGATCAGAAGAGAAAACACTAAGCAGAACCTGGACTGGAGCTGTTGTATTGCACCAAAATAAAAGACTCTGGGGTGGGTGTGGGGGAGAATACAGGTCCTGGAAAAGATAACAGAATACCTAGTGGGTGTTTCATTGTTATGTGGAAAACTGAGAAATGTTATGCATGTACAAACTATTACATTTACTGTTTAGTGTAAAACATTAATCCCCCAATAAAACAAAAAAATTAAATTAAATTAAAATAAATTTTAAAACATGCCAATCAGGACATCTAGACAGAATGAAATATGGGTTCTAGAAATTGAACTGAACCCAATTCAAGAGCAGTGCCTGCTAATAATGATCTGAAGTCATAGGTTCAGATTACAGTTTTTTGAGAATTCTTAGGTGAACTAATTATTCTAGGCATAGTACAAACAGTAGTGCCCAATTAATTTAATTCAATTAAGGGTAAGAATACTATCATTTCAAGTGTTAATGTGTTTTCAACATATACTTTACAGGTAATAACATATTCTTGGGTCAACCCTAGAAGGTAGGCGCTATGATTATTCACACTTTGTCTAACTTGGAGTGAACAAACAATTTCCAGACTCACATACCTGGGCAGCATTGTAGCTAAATTAGAAAAGCAACCTTTCTCAAGCAAAGGCCATGCTTTAAATCCACTAGGCAACATTTATTTGCAACTAGGACACTGAAGCTTACCACAGTCCCAAGTCTAGAATCTAATGCTTTTGAGCTTTCTTGTTCAAGGCTGAGACTACTTAAAGAGAGAAGAGTCACTGCATACATGAGAAAAAGATCTGTCATCAAATCTATAAGGCAAACTTCTTTCACTAAAGAAATTTCCAGGTAAATATGGCCACATAGCCACAGATATCCTGAATCCCTACTAAAATCAATATAAAGGAATAAAAGAAGGATCATTTGTGGCACATCTGATTGAGCACACATGTTACAATGCACAAGGACCCATTTGAGCCCCCGGTCCCCAACTGCAGGGGGAAAGATTTGTGAATGGTGAAGCAGTATTACAAGTGTCTCTTTGTCTCTGGTCCCCTCTATCTCTCTTTTCCTCTGGATTTCTGATAGTCTCTATCTAATAAAGAAGTGAATAATAAAATTTTTTCAAAAAAATGGAAAGGAATAAAAGCATTTAAGTCCTTAAGGATAAGAAAGCAGGAGATAAAGCATCATCAAATGAGAAGTTTAATGAATTTCTAGAAGGAAATAAGTGTTAAGGAAAAGAGGCAACAAATCTATCCTAGCAGAAAAAGTTAGGCCAAGAAGACTCAATAGATGGTGATACTACAATGGGAAGAGAATTGTTCCCTCTGACAGAATTTCCAAGAGACTCAGATACTAAAAGTGCTAAGTACACAAAGTAGGGTTCACTGCGAGGTACTCAAAAAGCTAAGGATCAGACTCAACTCTAAATACAGATGTGAGATACAGTGGTTAAAAATGTTTATACCTAAATTCCTCTCCTTGTACCACACCATCTCCAAGAAAAAAACTATAATCATATCATTCTGAAGGGAATGAATTAGAGGCACTAGCCATTACACATGGGTGGAGTAGGATAAAGAAATAAACCTGGAGGATTAAGGAAGCTTTGTAGGCCTCAATGAACCAAATTTACTTGTCTTGTCTCAAGAATTCCTTCAATAAAGTCTATGCCCCACCCTCAAAGTAACTCAAATTCTTTACTGAAGACAAAGAATAGCCTGGCTTCCATATGTCAAATGGGATATTCTCTAATGAAGAATCTATATATATCTATATAATGAAATTATAGTCAAGCACACTGTTTAACAGGTCCACAAAGATTTAAATCTATCTCATTTTATTTTATTCTTTGGTTTATTCTGGATAGAGACAGAAAGAAATTGAAAGAGAAGGTAGAGAAAGAGAGAAGGGGATAAAGAGGGAGAGAGAGAGGGAAAGAGGAATAGAGAGCAAGAGGGAGAGAGAGAGAGGAAAGAGACCAAAGAGATAAAAAGAGATAGATAATAAATAGATGATAAATGATAGATAATACGTAGATGACAGATAGATATGTAGATAGATAGATAGATAGATAGATAGATAGATAGATAGATAGATAGATAGATAGATAAATGGATAATAGGTGAAATAGATAGGTGATAGAGAGCTGCAGCACTGCCTCACCACTTGTGAAGCTTCCCAGTCTTCAGGTGGGGACTCAGGTCTTGAACCTTGGTCCCTGAAACAGTAACATGTGCACTGTATAGAGTATGCCATCACCCAGTCCCAATCTGTCCCAGTTAATTATTTAATTTTTGTAGTTATTATTATTTTTGCAGAGCTGGGGTCTCAAACATGTAAAATCTCACTGCTCCTTGGCTGTTTATTTTTTGTTTGTTTGTTCTTTTTTTGATAGAGAAAGTCCATAGCACCAGGGCTTCCCCAGTGTTGTCAGAGCTTGAGAATGAGCTGCATTCCAGGCATGACATGTGAACTACCTGGTGAACTATCTAGATCTATCCTATTTTTAAAATAAATAGAAAGATCCCAAGATTTGAAGAAAATCTATAACATAAAAGAGATAGGAATAAATCAACAGCGAAAACATGCACCTCAGATGAAATATATAATTGATTATGTGGGAGCAAAACAGAAAAAAGTCACTAATTATAATTAATATACTCATAAGAGGTAGAAAACCATTACATACATAAACATGGTGAAAAAGAAATGACCAAATATACAGCAGGATAAAATTTACATAAACTGAATTATGAGTCTGTTGATTCCACATGCTTAGACTCCCACATGAACACTAAATATTTAGGAAAAAAAATCTTTAAAAGCATATGTGAATTTTCATAATAAAAGTAAAAATTCTTTTTAAAATCCACTCAGAAAATCCAAGTCATATGCAAAAATTAAAAAGTCAGTAAAACATAGGATTTCTCAACAATGAAATTGCTAAGCGAATGGATTATTATGGATTAATGTCTTCAAGATTCTTAGTGAAATGTGGTTTTCAATCAAAACTTCTTTACCCAGAAAGACTAAATTATATGCGAATAAAGGTAGACCTCTTATACAGAGTTGTATTTTATATCTCATCAACAACCTTCCTTAGGCAACTACTGCATTAGTATCTTAGTAGTGGAAAGGAGTAAACTAAGAGAGAGAAATATCTAAAAAGATCCAACCTCCTCACCCAAAAAATGAATGACAGGATAAAGTTCCAATATGGCAGCTTTGTAATAAGCCTTGGAAAAATTTTAAATGGAGCTAGTTAATCTAAAATTTGAAGGGAATGTTAATAATTTTTTAATATTTATTTTATTTATTTATTCCCTTTTGTTGCCCTTGTTTTATTGTTGTAGTTATTATTGTTGTTGTCATTGTTGGATAGGACAGAGAGAAATGGAGAGAGGAGGGGAAGACACAGAGGAGGAGAGAAAGATAGACACCTGCAGACCTGCTTCACCGCCTGTGAAGCAACTCCCCTGCAGGTGGGGAGCCAGGGTTCGAACCGGGATCCTTATGCCAGTCCTTGTGCTTTGCGCCACCTGCGCTTAACCCGCTGTGCTACAGCCCGACTCCTGGAATGTTAATAATTAAGAGATAAATAATACTGAGTTGTCAGGAAAAGTCATGACTTATCTTTGCATAGAAAAAAAAAAAGGGAAAACACATCATGACTTTTCCAACAGTCCAATAGACCTGACAAAGAATAAGGGAATGTTAATTAAAAATTCTGTGGTTGCATCAGGGAGATAGCAAAGTCACTCTAGTCTTTTGTACCTGAAACCCTGAGGTCCCAGGTTCAATCCCTGATGCCCCCATACGCCAGAACTTTAAAAACTATTTTTCTTCTTCTAGCGTTTGCCCTTCTTCCGTAGACAGTCAACAGCGTCAGGTTGAGCCTGATGTAAAGTTTCGAGACCTCCTTTGAATCTGGAGAGGTGGCAGTCGTTGACTATGTGGGTCATAGTCTGTCTGTAGCCACAGGGGCAGTTCGGGTCGTCTCTGGCTCCCCAGCGATGGAACATAGCGGCGCACCGGCCATGGCCTTTTCGATAGCAATTGAGGAGGGCCCAATCATAACGTGCTAGGTCAAAGCCGGGTGGACGCTTGCAGGGGTCTGTGATGAGGTGTTTGTTCTTTACCTCAGCTGACTGCCAGCTCTGTTTCCAAGAGACTGGAACAGAGAAGTTCAGTGTAGGCGTAGGGGACCAGATTGGATGATGAGACATCAAGCGTTGGACAGGGTGGGCGAAGATATCCGCGTATATTGGCAGGTCCGGTCGAGCGTAGACGTGGGAAATGAACTTAGATGATGCCGCATCCCGACGAATATCTGGCGGGGCGATGTTGCTAAGAACTGGCAGCCATGGAACTGGGGTGGAACGGATGGTTCCAGAAATTATCCTCATGGAGGAATATAATTTGGAATTGACCAAGTGGACATGGGGGCTACGGAACCATACTGGGGCACAGTATTCTGCAGTGGAATAGCATAAAACTATTTTATAAAGATTCAGTAGAAATTTTTAACGTTCATCTTTTTTTAACTCTCCACCTTTGAGACAAATGGCAAAATTGCTTTCCTAAGACATTGTGTGGCTGGTGAAGTCATGTGACTAATTCTAATTAACAAAATAAGCAATGAATAGAGGCCCCCTCACAGACTCTCTTTGTCAACCCTTAATGAGCATAAAGCATGAGCAAAAAAATAAATAAACCCTGAATTTTAATCCTTAATATTTGGAATTGTTACTCAACAAAACTTAACTTACACTGGTAAGTATACAGACATCCATATATGAGTAGAAATAGAGCAGCTATTAGAATCACAGTATACTGTTGTTTAGTGATAATATTTATCATATCAATGAAAATTATATTACATATGTGACATGACTACAATGAGAGGTTGGGAGAAGAGGGCATAAGGATGGTTGCAGAAGAGAGTTGAATCATTATCCTTTATAATTAAAAAGTCGGCAGATAATGTAAAAAGTTGCTAAATAAAAGTAATAGGGGCAAGCAGTGACATATCTGGCAGCATGCAAATGTCATTATGTGCAAGGACCCAGGTGGCAATAAAAAATAAAAAGTAAGGGAGTCCAGTGTTAGCGCAGCAGGTTAAGCGCACATAGCACAAACCGCAAGGACCAACTTAAGGGTTCCGGTTTGAGCCCCTGGCTCCCCACCTTCAGGGGAGTCCCTTCACAGGTCTGCAGGTGTCTTTCTCTCTCCCCCTTTGTCTTCCCGTCCTTTCTCCATCTCTGTCCTATCCAACAGTGATGACATCAACAACGATGACATCAATAACAACAATAATAATTACAATTAAAAACAGCAACAAAAAGGAAAATAATAAAATAATAATAATAAAATAATTTTTAAAAAATAACATTTAAAGTGTGTGTGTGTGTGTGTGTGTGTGTGTGTGTGTGTGTGTGTGTGTGTGTGTTGTGTGTGTGAATAAACCAGAGGAAGATGTTTTTGAGTAATGGAATGAGGCAAGAATGGCAGCAAGGACCGTTCTTGCTTTTTTTTTTTTTTCTTTTTTATTTATAAAAAGGAAACACTGACAAAAACCATGGGATCCATTTGATTTTTTAACTAGGATCATGTATCACTTAAATGAAAGTTAATAGTGATTCTAAGTACATAGTTTTATGTTTTTGTCTTACCTGTGAAAATCAGATTGGAGTTTGCCCTACTTCACTGACTTTATGCCACAGAAGGTGAACTTTATACATTTTCCCCACACTATCTCTTGAGACTTCTCCAGGACTTCTCTGGTATTCCCAAGTCCCTAGGGGAAGAGGGAAAAGTTGTACGCCAAAGCTGAGCAAAGATTTCAAGCTTCACCTAGGAGGGAAATAGTGTCATTAAGTTTGACCTTTTAAAAAGTAATCTGCTTGCAGAGTCATGCCTGGGATATGTGGTGGAAAGAAGCTGCACAAAGTCACACACTTTTGTGGATGGGCGTTAATACCTGTAACACAGCACGCTCTGGTCTTCTGAAATTAATTGGTAGCCTGAGAAGTCTATCTTTAAGCATAAGTAAACATAATGTCAGTCAAGGTAGGATTTTAATAAGGCCTATCCTTTCAGTGACCTCATCACCAGTGATGAAATCTCCAAGATCCAAATGGCTCGATTGAGCCTGCAAGGTATGGAGGGCCTTCTTATCCTACCAAGCTGCCCCTGGATGGGCTGAGTTGTCAGAGGAGAAAAGGACTTCCTCCAAGCAAATGGGAGTGACAAGACTCAACAGGCCACCCAAATACATGGCTGGAAACACTGAGAAGTATAGGTAGTCAAGGTGGCTGTTACTACTTCTCTAAGGATGACTGAAAAAAGAAATAAAACTTCCTACACAGTAAGAATTTATTCTGAATGTTTTAAACGTGATCTCATGGGATTGGTATTATTCTGATTTTCATTTTTCAAATATAAATAAATGAAATATCTTGCTGAAACTTGTAGAACTAGTAAGTTGGAGAGATATAGTTTCAGTCTTACTATCTCACTGATCCACTGTCAAGATTTGAAGAAATAATCTTTTGAAATTCCACACCAATGTCTGCACCAGCCAGTGAGGCTGCTTTTCAAAGATGCAGAAGCTACTCACAATTCTACAAAGCATGGATGTATATGAAACAATCATTTCCCTGACTGCATAGGTCTACTATTTATATGAAGCTATTTAACTTAATTACAAATAATTTAGGCTACAGATGGGAGCAAAGCAACATTAAGGATCTTGATTTTGAAACCGTTCTAAAATAGCTTTAAAAATCTAGGAGGCAAATTGTCTTTCCAAATGGAAATGAGTGTGTGAGGCAGTGAAGTTTCAAAGTTATTAGCATCTTTTTGCTGAGTCTCCATCTATTTCCTTTGTCATTTATGCAATGTACAGCCTTTATTTTCAGTTCCCATGATGAAAGAGGAGACACTCACTACTAAAATCAATGGATATACTTGGTGAGAGGAACAGCAGCAATGTGGTGGCTGCTTTTTATTTGCAAAAAAGATTGACTGGACTCTTACTGGCTTCAGGCAGAAAGGCTCCAGCCCAACCTCTGCAGGATGTGTGTGAAGTCACACGTACATGGTTCAAGAATAGCTTATCCTAGTCCATCCCATTCCTCTGTACCTGTGAAGACTCCATTGCTGAATGCAATGCCAGGAAACATGTTTTTAGGAATTCAGAGTATCACGTTTCATAATTTGATTTAAATCAATTATTCCATCCCTCCCTGGAACAGGCACAAGCTCCAAAAATACAAAATGTAAATGGAACCAGCTGCAGCAAAAGCCTTTTTGCCAGGATGGATTTCAGTCAACATAATCAGCCTCCTTTTCAAAGTACATTATTGTTGAGATCCAAAAATTGTGTGAAACACTTCCAGTGTCCTGGGAGGGACGAGGAAGGTAAATAATTATGGGATGGGAGGTATAGAAGGAGCCAGTCTCCTCTGCCCTGGCTTACTTTTGATCGAGCTCTTAGAAAGAATTAATTCAGTCCTATGGGGGATACTGAGAAACTGAGGTCGTTATTGGCAGCCTTCAAACACTACCCTTAATTTATGGATATTTACTAAACCACATAATCACCCTGAGTTATCCCATTACAGGGCTCAGCAGAGCTGAGGTCTGCAACCCTGGGTGTGAAAATCAATTGTGAGAAGTTTGGAGAGTGTGCGAGAGAGGGTTTATTACAGAGGGCACGAGTGCATCCTGCAGTCACGAAGCCTCCCAACATGCTGCCCAACAAATGGATCCCATGCATAGGGTCTGGCATCCTTCCATTGAAATCCCTCCCTTTAATTGATTCAGAAAGATAATTCAATTAAAATAATTATTCTCATCAAACTTCATATCTTTTTGGCAGGCTCTATGGGGGCCTCTGCCCTCAATGTTATTTTAGTGTTTTCTTTATTTGTTTTCTCACCAGGCTGACTTTGGCTCTCAGAATCTTTGGAAAATTTTACGTCATTGAAAAATCATTGTACCCTTCTGGAGCTTTCCACTCAAGACTCGGGGAAATAAAATATCCTCGGGAGATGTTGTATTTTGAATTTGGAAGGGGTGACGGCCATAGAGTGACTAAGAATTTAGTGTGAACAGGTTCATCCACCCATTCACCTAGAATGCAGACCTCAAAGTAGCAGATTAGTATACTAGCTCTGTAAGGGAAGTGTGGATGGTAGTCCCACCCTCTTAATCTTGCCTCTTGTTTTTATTTCCTCAGTGGCTGTTGCAGTCTTGAATATGTAACAGTTGACTTAAATTTCAAGAATCCTCACATAATTCTTCTAATATTTGAAAGATTATCATAATATTTCATTTCTCCTTTGTAACTACCTATGTTGGAAGTTAGGAGGGCAAGACCTCCCTAACTGTTTTAACGATGAAGGGGGAAAATACCAGAGAGGGTAAGAGGTTAGTTATAATCAACACCACACAGCTAGTGATAGGAAGGTTAGCCACCACTTTCCAAGTGGAAAACCATACAGCAATGTATTTTTTTTTATTTTTTTAGAATCAATGACATTTACAAGGACATGGTTTGTACAATGACTATTTTTTTTTATTTTAAAAAGGCCTCTACTAATTCAAACGGAAACACTTGCCCCTATATTCAAAGCTACACTACTCAAAGTAGCCAAAATATAAAATCAACCTAAATGCCTACCAATGTATAACTAGATAAAGAAGTTAAGGAATACTACTCTGAAATTAAAAAGATAATATTGTAGTATTAATGACAAAATAGATGGAACTGGACATAAAAATGCTAGGCTAAATGACTAGAAATGTGAAAGGTAATTAGCATATGATTGCTTTCAGATAAACATATGCTGAATACTGGGGGAAGGGAGAGGCACAGATTTGGTGGTATGTTTCAGAATCTATGGCCTGGATATTTAGTTTACCCTAAAAGTGCTAATTTATTAGTGATCTGTATGCATACTTTTGATTGTTGTCATTTATCAGGACTTCTTAGACTCTTTAAGAGTAGAATAACAGTTTAGAGGAATAGCCAGTAGACTAACAGCCAAGAGGTTTCAATTATAATCTCAATCTGGCCATAAAAAGTTGAGTTAATGAATCTTGAGCCTTGTCTCTCCCATAGTGAGATTTAAAATGTGTAATTACTACTATTATACAGGTTAATCAACAGCACAGTAACAAAATTCAGATTTCTCTTTTCTAAATAAGGAAATCAGCCACAGTTATGTTAATCTCAGGATGGTGCTTTTGTCCCTTTCTGGGCCTGGTTTTGGTTTACTTACTATCTACTGGGAGGAAATATTCAACACTGCTGAATTCAAATGGTATTTCTCAAATTCTCATTTTTAGTAAAACAAGAACACAGACCAAGGAATGAAAGAACATTTACCCTTACTTCTCCTGGAGAGTTAATGTATAATCTTACAGAATTTACTCAATATAAAAATCTATTAAAAACAGAGACCATTTAATATTAGAGATATGTAAAATACATGTAGAATGACTGGGAAGAACAGCAAAGAGACATTTGGTATAGAAGGGGTAATTCTAGGACTCTTCTGAAAAAGTAAGTGATGGGTAAAGAAAATGAAACATAATCTGAATAGTTGTTATCCTATGGTTTTGTCAATGTTTCCTTTTTATAAATATAAAATTTAAAAAAAAAAGAATAGTGGTAAACCTAGATGTTTTCTGGGACCATAGGTCATAATTATTGTGACCTTTTCATTCTCCCAGAGTTGTCTTTTCAAACTAAGTTGATGCCAAGTATATGACAGTTTACATATATATTTATATATAGCCATTATATATATATAAACCATTATATTATATATAAACCATTCAGCTTCAATAATCTGCCACCAGGTTTCAGATGATACCATGATGCCAACCTCACTTCCACAGGCAGATAACCCCACCATGTGTCCTGGAGCTCCACCTCCCCAGATCCCTACCCCACTAGGGAAAGAGAAAGACAGGCTGGGACCTGCCAATGCCCATGTTCAGCAGAGAAGTAATTACAGAAGCCAGACCTTACAGATTATGCACCCTCACAACGATCCTGGGTTCATATTCCCAGAGGGATAACGAATAGGGAAACTATGGTCTGAGAGATGGTTCAATGAATAAAACACTGAACTCTCAAGCATGAGATCCTGAGTTCAAGCCCCAGCAGCACATGTACCAGGGTGATATCTGGTTCTTTCTATCTCCTCCTATCTTTCAGATTAATAAGCAAAGTATAGAAGAAGAAGAAGAAGAAGAAGAAGAAGAAGAAGAAGAAGAAGAAGAAGAAGAAAAAGAAGAAGGAGAATATGGAAGTTATCAAGGGAGGGGAGTAAATATGGAGCTCTGGGGGGGTGATCAAAGTATGGAAATGTACCTCTCTTATCTGATGGTCTTGCCAATATTTCAATTTTATAAATAAAAATTTAAAAAAACTTTCTCATAAAAAAAACATTTAAAGGAGGCAATCATCACCAGACCTGCCCTGAAATAGGTTCTAAAATACCTCTTATAAATAAGAACATCACCAAAATATTTGCCATATATCAGAAAAATAAAAAATTGTTGAATAATGGCACTGTAATACCTTAAATATATAATATTAATAAATACCAACAGTTTAAAGGCACCCATTAAAATGAACAGAGTAGGAAGATGGATCAGAAAACATAACCCAACCATATGCTGCTTGCAAGAATCCCACCTTATCCAACAAGACAAACACAGACTTAAAGTGAAAGGATGGAAAACTATCATACAGGGTAAAAGACCACAAAAAAAGGTAAGGATAGCCATTCTCATCTCTGACACAATAGACTTTAAATAAAATAATAGAAGATAGGTAAGGGCATTACATAATGATCAGAGGATCAACCAACCAAGAAGATTTAATGATTATTAATATCTATGCACCCAATGAGGGCCCATATGAATACATCAAACACTTACTAAAAGAACTACAAAAATACATCAATAGTAATACAATAATAGTAGGAGTCTTCACCACCCTACTCTCACACAGACAGATCAATAAAGCAGAGAATAACAAAGAAATGAGAAAATTAATCAAAGAGATGGATATACTAGACCTCCTGGACATTTTCAGAGTTCTTCACCCCAAGAAACCGGAATACACATTCTTTTCAAATCCACACAGAACATCCTCAAGGATAGATCACATGTTAGGCCACAGAGACAATATCAACAAATTCAAAAGCATTGAAATCATCCCAAGTATATTCTCACACCACAGTGGAATAAAGCTAACACTAAACAAAAAACAAAAAAATCACTAAAAGTCTCAAAACTTGGAAACTCAACAACATACTGCTTAATAACCACTGGGTCAAAGAGGCACTCAAACAACGCATTCAAATGATCCTGGAAACAAATGAAAATGAAGACACATGCTATCAAAATATTTGGGAGACAGCTAAAGCAGTATTGAGAAGGATATTCATAGCTATACAAGCACACATTAGAAAACAAGAAAAAGCTCAAATAAACAACCTTACTGAATACCTTAAGGACTTAGAAAAAGAGGAGGAAAGGAACTCTAATGCAACCAGAAGGATTGAAATCACTAAAATTAGAGTGTAAATAAATAACATCGAAAATAAGAGAACCATACAAAAGAACAGTGAAGCCAAATGTTAGATCATTGAAAAATTAAACAAAATTGGGAGTTCGGCAGTAGCGCAATGTGTTAAGTGCATGTGGCGCAAAGCACAAGGACCACGTAAGGATCCCGGTTCAAGCCCACGGCTCCCCACCTGCAGGGGAATCACTTCACAGGTGGTGAAGCAGGTCTGCAGGTGTGTCTCTTTATCTCCCCCTGTCTGTCTTCCCCTCCTCTCTCCATTTATCTCTGTCCTATCCAACAGCAACAACAACATCAACAGCAATAATAACTACAACAACAATAAAAAAGGGCAACAAAAAGGATAAATAAATAAATAAATTTTTTTTAAAAATTAAACAAAATTGACAAACTCTTAGCCAGACTCACTAAAAAAAATGGGAAGGGGGGAGAAGACTCAAATAAATAGAAATGTAAAGGATAGAGGAGATATCACAACAGACACCACTGAAATTCAAAAAAAGCATGTGAAACTTCTTTGAACAATTATACACCACCAAGCTAGAAAATCTAGAATAATTCCTAGAAACATATAACCTTCCAAAACTGAACTACAAAATCTAAATTCACCAATCACAGACAAAGAAATTGAAACAGTTATTAGGAATATTCCCAACTACAAAAGTCCAGGAACAGATGGCTTTAAAAATGAACTCTACAAAAGTTTCAGGAACCAGTTAATACCCATACTTGTAAAGCTCTTCCAAAATATCAAAGAAACAAGAACACTCTCTTCCACATTTTATGAAGCCAACATCACCCTGATACCAAAAGTAGATAGGGACATAACAAAAAAGGAAAACTACAGACCAATATCTCTGATGAATACTGATGCCAAAATATTGAACAAGATCCTAGCCAGATATAGCATTATATCAAAAAGATTGTTCATCACGACTAAGTGAAATTTATCCCAGAAATGCAAGGCTGGATCAACATACATAAGTCATTCAATGTCATTCACCGCATCAATAAAAGCAAAATCAAAACCACATGATTGTCTCAATAGATGCAGAGAAAGCCTTTGACAAAATCCAACATCCATTCATGCTCAAAACACTACAAAAAATGGGAGTAGATGCAAAATTCCTCAAGATAGTGGAGTTCATATATAGCATACCTACAGCCAACATCATACTAAATAGACAGAAGCTGAAAGCATTCCTCCTCATAACAGGGACTAGACAGAGTTGCCTATTATCACTATTACTCTTCAACATAGTATTGGAAATTCTCACTATAGCAATCAGGCAAGAGAAGGAATCAAAGGAATACAGAATGGAAGGGAAGAAGTCCAACTCTCACTATTTGCAGATGATATGATAGTATAGATAGAAAATCCTAAAGAATCCAGCAGAAAGATACTGGAAATCATAAGGCAATGTAGCAAGGTGTCAGGCTACAAAGTCAATGTACAAAAATCTATGGCATTTCTTTATGCAAACACTAAGTCCAACGAAGAGGATATGCAGAAATCCCTCCCGTTCACAATCGCAGCAAAATCAATAAAATAACTAGGAATAAACTTGACCAAAGAAGTGAAAGACTTGTATACTGAAAACCATGAGTCCCTATTCAAAGAAATAAAAAATATTATGAAGAAATGGAAATATGTCCCATGGTCATGGATTGGAAGAATCAATATCACAAAATTAATATTCTACCCACAGCCATATACAAATTTAATGTGACACCCATAAAAATTCCACCAAGCTTCTTTAAGAGAATAGAACAAAAATTACAGTCATTTATCTGGAACAGGAAAACACCTAGAATCACCAAAACAATCTTGAGGAAAAGAAACAGAAATGGAGGCATCACACTCTCAGATCTCAAAATATACTATAAGGTCATCATAATCAAAACAGCCTGGTACTGGAACAAAAACAGGTACACAGAGCAGTGGAACAGAACTGAAAGCCCAGAACTAAACCTCCACACCCATGCATGTCTAATTTTTGATAAAGGGGCCAAAAATATTAAATGGAAGAAGAAGGCTTTAAATGGTGCTGGGTAAACTGGGTTGAAATACTCAGAAGAATGAAACTGAAGCACTTTACTCACCAGAAACAAAAGTCAACTTCAGATGGATCAAGGACCTGGATGTTAGACCAGAAACTCTTGAATATTTTAAGGAGAACATTGGTGGAACACTTTCCCACCTAAACCTCAAGGACATCTTTGATGATATAAACCCAGATGCAAGGGAGACTAAAAAACAAAGCAGTGGGACTATATCTGACAATAGTTTTGTTCAATTCCATGTTAGCTATCCAACTCAAGCAAAACTATGATAGTTGTGAGCCCCTAAGAACATGCCTAAAATGAACTTTCTAACTACTTTCTACCCTAAGATCCATATTCTCATCTGCCGGGTTAGCTTTGCCGGAGAGAGAGACAAGGAACTCGTGGAACAATTCTTTATTAATACAATTAATACAATTCTTTATTAATGTGGACGCCCCAGAGTTGGGTGAGAGCACAGTGGGTTTAGGCCACATGGAGCTAGCAAAATGGATGCCTCCCGCTATGCATGCCAGCCCTTCTCCAGGTCGGGACGCCGCAGAAGAGAAAGAGAGTGAAACTGGAAGAGCAGGGGACTTTATAGGGTAAAAACCGGAAGTGGCGAGTCAGAAATAGAAATGGCTAGGAAAGGGGATGGAGAGAGGCAAAAGGCATGCTGGGAAGGTGGAAGCATCCTTAGCAACTGTTGCAATGGTTTTAACTGAATTAGCAACACCCTGAGGGGATAATGTGGTGGGCATCTTTCAGGCAAAACAATGATTATGTAAATAGACCATAGTGTCAGCAATGGAGCATGGAGCAGAGCAGGGGGAGCTGGCTTTAAGGCTGACACTCATCTGCTCTATTCCTACTTTTTGACTCCTGTTCATTGATCACTTTGTCATACTTTATATCTTATTGCCTTTCCACCACCAAGTTGCAGATGTTGTTATGATTCCATCCTGACTTCTCTGTGAAAAAGACCTCAACAATTTGTCCTGGAACCTTACCTCTCTAGAGCCCTACCCCACTAGGGATACATAAAAACAGGCTAAGAACATGGATTGACCTTGCAACACCCATGTCCAGTGCAGAAGCAATTACAGAAGCCAGACCTTCCACCTTCTGCACCCCAAAAAACAATTTTGATCCATACTCACAGTGAGGAGAAATTATTGGGGGAAGATGACCAGAGGACTCTGAATTCCAACTCCATCAGGACCCTGAGAGAAAAGAGGAAAAAGGGAGGGACATTGCAATGTAATAATAGTTGTATGTGGAACATGAGAAGGAAGAAAATATGGGACCATAGGGGAAAAAAAAAAGGTCAAATGAAGACAGATAGCTGTAGAAATAGTAGTTAATCCATATCTAAAACCTTCAGAGAACTGCTGTAGTTTACAATGGAGAGATTGGAGATTCAGAACTCTGGTGGTGGGAACACTGTGGAGTTGTACACCTATTATCTTATAATTTTGTAAGTAAATGTTAAATCATTAATAAAAAATTTTAATTAAAAATTAAATAAATGATACCTTATTTTTTTTTAAAAAAAGACAGATTAAGTATCTCAAACACCAATACATGCTAAATACTTGGCATGCCCAAACATATATGAATTTTCCTGGGTGTTCTATCTTTAAGCAAACCAGTATTTCCATCTAGTGCAAGGCCAACAATCTTCAATGAGATGAAAAAAACAGGTGAAGACCCTAGAACCTTTCTACAACTCTCTAAATTCACAATCATTTTACATTACTCATCAGGTTTCTACTTTCTACATGAATTTGTTCTTCACCAACACAACACACAGATGCTGTGCTAACCTCCTCTCTCTCTCTCTCTCTCTTTTCCCTACTTTTTTGTCTCTTGGGCTTCACTGATCCAGGTCACCTTTTTCAGAATGAAAGAGATAGAGACAAAGAAAAAGAGAAGGAAAGATACCATAGCAGCACACTTTCCTCCAGCGGAGTGGACTTTAAGTTGGGTCATGTGCATACATCCTCCCAGGTGAGCTTCACTGGCTTGCCCACCCAGCTCTCAAAAGTCTGCTTTGTCTAGCCCAAAACATGCTATGTCTACCCAGGGAAGTTTTCAAAAATATAAGCACCCATAATTGTGCAAAATAACTTCCTCCATCTTTCAGTTCTGTCAAATGCCCTGGTACATTTAAACAAAGATACTTCTAAAAGTAAGATTCCACTCACCATCTTACTATTTCCTTCACTGTAACCAGATGAATTAAGAGTCCCAGGTGGGAATAAACTGACTGGTCTCAAAAGTGAGAAAGTATACATGAGTTGATAAATACCTTCACACATTAAGACTTACATCAGACCTAGAAAATTAACTTCATTTCATCAGTCATCTCCAAGCATTTGGTATAAAAGTTCTGTTAAGGCATATTCTGAGTTTGTATCTTAGTTTAGTAAGAAGTAAGATATGGTAGAATAATAGTGCACAGAGTAGGGACTGGTTTTGATATTTACTACAGCACTCCTAGATCTTACTATTAGTTTGTATACAAATCTAGTATGGGTCTTTGAGCATGCTGTTTACATACATATTCTAATCTGAGAAATATTACAAATGCTCCAGGTCAATTTTTTTCTTAATTACTTAGAGCTCTGGAAAATAACCTTGAGGATTAAAGACTTCCAAAAAGATTTTAATTAACCCTAAAATGGGAAATTTTATTTTCTAGGCAGAAAATAACCTAAGCTAGTATCAGCTTGAATCTTTGTATTGGCTACTTATTTATTATTACTTCTTAATCTCAAAGAAGTTATCTAGCAAGACTTTATGGGAATGGTATATGGAACAGGTAATTTTTGATATAAAGAGGTGAAAAAGAAAGGCATTTTGAGTGTACTCTTTTTGAACACACACACTGACAGGGTTCCACAGTGCAAACTGGACATCTTTATGGGATGTAAGGATAGTAAATGGAATATCACAGAAATGAACAGGATTCAGCATCTGTTTCACAAATTTGATCATGTTTTTTAATATAGCTTTCCACAATGCATGAAAGCTATGCAGAAAACTAAAGTCACTCCTAATTACCAACAATGAGGTATATCAATTATTGTGATCTGCTGGAGAGAATTCCAAGGGAGCATAGATACTCAGCTGTGTAAAGGAAATAGGTTGAAAGGTAAGAAGTCTTTCTTTCTTCTCTTTTGAGATTTGCAGATCTTTGATTACTATATTTCACCTGTCCTATCGTTGTCACATATCAATCTTTAAATCTTGAGACACTGGGGCCAGGTGGTGGCACATATAGTAGAGTGTAGATGTTACCATGCAAAAAGGGCCAGGCTTAAATCCTTGGTTCCCATCCTCAGCTGCAGGGAGAAGAAGGAGTTTTAGGAGCAGTGGAGCAGTGGAGCAGTACTGCAAGTGTCTCCTCTTTGTCTCTCTCCTTCTCTTTTATCATCTATACTTCTGTCTCTCCTTTTTATCAGAAAAAAACAAATATGGCCACCAGAAACAGAAGAGTCATCCAAACACTTAAGCCCCAGCAATAATACTGGTGGAAAAAAAAATCAAGTGGCTTCTGAAAATCAGTGGTACATCCTGATTTAACTGATAATCTTTTATTTTCTAATAGAACATAAAATAATGGTATCTATTACATGCAATGGAATATAGTATGGAAAATAAGTATATGAGAATATAATAGGACCATAAGTCATTCCTTCTTTGGAGTTCAACCCTAATGTCAAGTCAGTCATTATCATCAAATATAGTCTTCTGAGCCTTCATCTTGAATCCATCAGGAGTTTGTAGAGTTGTAAGACTCCCAGCATAAGGATCATGATTGTGTGGCTACATAAAAACTCTTGTCAAAAATAAATAAATAAATAGGCAAGGTGGCCCCTATTTATTTTAACATGTTTTCAACCATTTTAAAGGTCCCCCCTTACATCCATGTTGGAGGTCTATCAGTATGAAAGAGTGTCTCCCTTTCTCAATTCCCCAAATACACCAGTTAAGTTTTAAAGCATATATGTTTTTTTCTGTGCCCTGTGTTTTCATTAAATCAGTGAACAGTCACTGAGGAAGGAAGGAATGCTTTCAGAGTGTCACTTACACCCCTAGAGGCTCTGTACCACCCACAGGCTTCCCTCTCTGTCTCTCAAAATTGATCAGAGCAAAATTAAATATCAAAACTCACTCAGACACTCCCAATTTCTCTAGACTTTCAGTACAGCTTTTGCCACCTGGTGAGCAGTACTACTTAGTTAAGCTCTGGGAATATAAAATAAAGTTCTATTGGTGTCCTGTCAATCAACATGCAAACCCACGCAAAGGCAGAACATGCAGCCATGTGCCTGCCACATGGAGAACGTTACTCAGCCACCTTGGAGGGAAGGACAATGTTCTAGGGAAATTCTTATAGCCCCAACATTGACTCGCACATTCAAGTGTGGGAAGAGAGAAGCAATCTTGATCTCTAGATTTGATCACCCAACTATGATTGGAGAAGAGGAGGAAGAAGAGGAGGAAGAGGAGGGAGATGAGTAGGAGGAAGAAAGGGAAGAAAGAGGAGGTGGAGAAGGATGAGGAGGAGAAAGGGGGATGATTTATAATTAGATAAAAAGGAGAGAAAAGAAAGATGTTTCTTCCAGAAAATTAGTGTGGGTGGAGAGAAGCACTTCTCTAAATGCAACATTTATCAAACAATGTTTAAAAGGTAGTAATGTTGATATCATTGTATTTAAAAGAAATCTAGAGGGGGAGTCGGGCAGTAGTGCAACCGGTTAAGTGCAGGTGGCACAAAGTGCAAGGACCCATGTGTAAGGATCCCATGTGTAAGGATACCGGTTCGAGCCCCCGGCTCCCCACCTGCAGGGTCTATAGGTGTCTTTCTCTCCTCCTCTCTGACTTTCCCTCCTCTCTCCATTTCTGTCCTATCCAACAACAACTACAACAATAAAAAACAGCAAGGGCAACAAAAGAAAATAAATATTTAAAAAAAGAAAGAAAGAAATCTAGTGGAAAAAGCACCCGAGAAATGGTGACAAGAAGAAGAATGTAAGAGACATCTGAGTAGGAAAATTTGCAAGGAAGCAGGCTTTTCTCTTCCTCAGCAATAATGCCACATGGCAGCTAAAGTTTTGCTCAGGAAAATAGCCTCAGTTAGAAGCCACATGGTAATGATAAGGAAGAATTCCAGTTGAGATTCATCTAAGTGGGATCCAAGGAGGCTATACTTGGTTAAGGAGGAAAAGGCAAGACTATATTGGCTACACTAACACGAGAACTATATGCCAAAGTATATGCTTGTCCTCCAGTGAATATGGTGGATCTTGAGCTCTCAACTGCCCTGAATCAGTGTCAGGAGGATGATCCCCTCCCTAAATCCTGCCTCCCGGTATTATTTCCCTTCAAATTTCATAAATTTCATTTGGTTATGTCTACAGGGTATTAAGACATTCAGTTGATTTATCAAAGGAACTCACAAGAATGAAACAATCTGCAAACTGAGCCTTGAACACAATTGACAGATGCCACGGTTCCCTCTAGACTAGCTAAGACACACAGAGGAACCTGAATATCATTGTCCTAAATTATCTGGAATAAATTGCCCAAATTCCCCCTACTTACAGCATATGTACACGTCTCCTCCCTTGGGGACTGTGACAGAAGCAAACATACCTTTACTTATCTGATCTATTCCGCTGTGGGTTTAAATGGAGATGAAAAAGTAATGCATTCTGATAAAAAAAAAGAATATATTTCTTCTCTAACTGAAAAGCTTTAAAAATTCCCTACGAGTGTATAAAACTTTATATTGGTGCAAGCACTTTTAGATGTGTTGCCACATTTAATGCTCAGACATTAAAGCCTACACATAAGAGGCACATTTTAAATTACCTTAATACTGCCCAATATTTCTGTAGATATTATACACCACTTGCTCAGAATTTTTCTCTCTGTCCCCTATCCTCCCCTTTTCTCTTCCTTAAACACCTTTCCTTCTAGTTAGTTCAGCCTCTTTTGCAACCTTTATTACAGTTATTTCAGTTTCGTATATGCACATTTGTATGTATGTTCATACTTTTATTGTCACTAAATACATTTTTCATGAAGTCTTTCACTACTTTCCTTTTGTTACTCTTTTTAATATTTCATTTATTTTAATGAAAGAGATAAAGAATGAGAGACTAGAGCACTGTTCAGCTCTGACTTATGGTGGTGCTGGTCATATAACCTGGAACCTAAGATCCCCAGGGAGGAAACCATAAAGACATGCTGTCTCCCCAGTCCTTTTCTTTCTCTTTCTTTCTTTCTTTCTTTCTTTCTTTCTTTCTTTCTTTCTTTCTTTCTTTCTCTCCTTCTTACTTCCTTTCTCTTTCTTTCTTTTTCTTTCCTTCTTTCTTTCTTTCTTTCTTTCTTTCTTTCTTTCTTTCTTTCTTTCTTTCTTTGTTTTTTAACTCCTTACTTTGTGCTATCATGCCTTAGATCAGATAATACCCATATAATTCACTATTTTTATTTTATTTTAATGGAATTGAGACGTCATGAATATGAAATTTTACTGATACATAACTTTTTTGAGAGAGAGAGAGAAGTCACAACATAGTACTTTTTTCCATTGCCATGGCATTTCCATACAGTGTTGGACTGGAACCTGAATCCTGTCCATGACAATGTAGATGCCCTACCCAGTGAGATATCTCTCCAGCTCCCCAACAATTTTTTCCCTCTCATTAGCCCTTTCTTTGACTGTATTTTCTCTTACTTGTTTGCCTTGATATCTGTAACATGTTCATTTTAACAGGTGTGCCACTGCCTGGCCCCAAAGTTCTGATATTTGTTTAGAGCATATTTACTTGCCTGTGATCATTCTGTTTCTGTCTTGCTACCATAAAGATAAGTGAATGTTAGCTGTAAGTCATCAGCTACAAAAATGGAAATTAGATATTTGTACTGAAAATTTCAGCCTTAATTCCTCCATAGGGATTGAAGCCTGAAAGAGACCTATGGAAGTAAATCCAACTGTCTCATTTAAAGAAGAGTGAAGGGGGAGTCCGGCGGTAGCATATCGGGTCAAGCACACGTGGTGCAAAGCGTAAGTACCCCTTAGGGATCCCTGTTCTAGACCCCGCCCTGCTCCCCACCTGCAGGGGAGCTGTTTCACAGGCAGTGAAGCAGGTCTGCGGTAGTCTTTCTCTCTCCCTCTCTGTCTTCCCTTCTCTCTCCACTTCTCTCTGTCCTATCCAACAACGACAAAATTAAGAACAACAACAATAAATCAAGGGCAACAAAAGGGAATAAATAAATAAATATTTTTTTAAAAGTGTTAAAAAATAAAAAAAGAAGAGTGAAGGTACATGAACTCAGGTCTCATTAGTTTGGGGCTCTAACTATATATCTATTTCTAGTCTAGTCACATCTCCCATCTAAGCTTTATAATCACAAATTGTGTGACACTTGCATATTGTGATCTAAATGTAATTTTTAAAAGAATTTATTTATTTATTCATGAGAAAGATAGGAGGAGAGAAAGATCCAGACATCACTCTGGGGCATGTGCTGCTGGAGATCGAACTCAGGACCTCATGGTTGAGAATCCAATGCTTTATCCACTGCTCCACCTCCTGGGCCACCCAAATGCATTTTGAACTCCGTCATACTCCTTTGATACTCCTCATCCTTCTCAGCCTCTTGATGCTTCTTATAGTAAACATGTTCTCTACGAGGTACAATCTCTGATTTGAAGTCACCCAGATTTTTTTTTCCATCACCTCCAGCTCATTTTTTGATCGGTGCCTTTATTTTAACTGCTATATCTCTTGCCCTGTTCACAGCAATGATAGCTCTTATCTGAACCACAATAGCCTCCTAAATGACCTCCCTGATATTCCTCTTGTCCACTCCTATTGCAACTACATCTCTAGCCGCCGAAATTCTTTAAAAGAAAAATCCAGGAGTGGTGAAATAGCTCACATGGGATAGTGTAATTTTTCATGTGCATGACTAAGCTTGAGCCCAACCCCCCACACTTTCACATTGAAAAACGCCTCAATGCTCTGGGAGTATGGATCGACCTGCCAAGTCCCATGTTTAGCCAGGAAACAATTACAGAAGCCAGACCTTCCACCTTCTGAACCCCAAATGATCCTAGGTCCATACTCCCAGACGGTTAAAGAACAGGAAAACTATCAGGTGAGGGGATGGGATACGGAGTTCTGCTGGTGGGAATTGTGTGGAATTGTCCCCTCTTATCCTATGGTTTTGTCAGTGTTTCCTTTTTATAAATAAAAATTTTAGAATTTTCGGGAGTCGGGCGGTAGCGCAGCGGGTTAAGCGCACATAACATGAAGCGCAAGAACCAGCTTAAGGATCCTGGTTCTGGTTCCAGCCCCCGGCTCCCCACCTTCACAGGTAGTGAAGCAGGTCTGCAGGTGTCTATCTTCCTCTCTCCTTGTCTGTCTTTCTCTCCTCTCTCAATTTCTCTCTGTCCTATGCAACAAAAACAACAATAATAATAACCACAACAATGATAAAAACAACAAAGGCAACAAAAGGGGAAAAAATGGTCTCCAGGAGCAGTGGATTCCTGGTGCAGGCACTGAGCCCAGGCAATAACCCTGGAGGAAAAAAAAAATTGTTTCAAAAAAAAGAAAAAAGCCTCAATGCTATGATTTCTTTCATTCTCTTTACAAGTAATACTATGACTAATATATATATATATATATATATATTAAATCTAATTATGTCACTACTCTGATTAAAAGCACCAATGAAGTGACATGGGAGGTGGCACAGTGGCTAAAGAGTTGGACTTTAGAGCTGAGGTTCTGAGTTTGATCCCCAGCATCTCATGCTTCATTGTGAGGTGGTTCTCTCCCCAGAGTTTCTTTCTCTTATGTTAATAAATATTAAAAAAAAAAATCAGTGTATCCCATTGCCATTCAGGGAAAGTCCAAACCCTAAACAGGCCTGCAAGACTGTGTTTGGACCCTTCCTTACCTCCAAGCTGATATTTGGCTACTCCCACATCACATTTCAAGCCAAATTTCCTTCAGCTGCTTAGGTGAGGCATGCTCTTTTCCCATTGTGTGAGCTTTGCCCTCTGGCTACTAAGCTTCTCTTCATTTGATTTGGGTAACTGACAAACTCCAATGGTTTAGCTAGCAGCCTTTAGATACCACTTTGCATAACTTAGGCCTCATTTCCTGCAGGCCTTTACTCAGATGTCTGCCCTTTGGGAATTTGCTTTTCACCAGCACACCAAGCTAGCAGGCCTACCTTCTCTGTCTTTCAATCAGAATCACTTTTCTGCCATAATATCGCAGCCAAACAGAATGTACAACAATTTGCTACTTGTTGTTTCTACCACTGCCTCTTCCCTGCCACATCATACAGTTTTTAAAACTTCTTTTTTTTTTTTTTTTGTATACCCAGGCAGAATTGTTCAGATAAAAAGCGAAAAAGAGAGATGGGGAAACAGAGACACAACATCAAAACTTCCTTGAATGAAGTGGGGCCAAACTTAAGCCTGGACTGAGCACAACAAAGCGGGCACGCTATCCAGGTGAGCTATTTGTCATTCCCACATTCTACATTTTTTTTAAATTTTTTTATTTAAGAAAGGATTAATGAACAAAAACATAAGGTAGGAGGGGTACAACTCCACACAATTCCCACCACCCAATCCCCATAACCCACCCCCTCCCATGGTAGCTTTCCCATTCTCTATCCCTCTGGGAGCATGGACCCAGGGTCATTGAGGGTTGCAGAAGGTAGAAGGTCTGGCTTCTGTAATTGCTTCCCCGCTAAACATGGGCATTGACTGGTCGGTCCATACTCCCAGTCTGCCTCTCTCTTTCCCTAGTAAGGTGTGTCTCTGGGGAAGCTGAGCTCCAGAACACATTGGTGGGGTCTTCAATCCAGGGAAGCCTAGCCAGCATCCTGGTGGCATCTGGAACCTGGTGATTGAAAAGAGAGTTAACATACGAAGCCAAAAAGATTGTTGAGCAATCATGGATCCAAAGCTTGGAATAGTGGAGAGGAACTGTTAGGGAGGTACTCACTGCAAACTCTAGTGTACTTCTGCTTTCAGGTATGTATTTTCCAGTAGTTTATGGATACGTGTGCACATAAGCTCTCTCTCACAGAAACTGGTGTATGTATATCTAGGTTATGGGACTTTGTTAGAAAGTGAACTACCTGAGATGAAATTAGAGTGTACTATAAAAGGAAAGGTCTCACCCGAGTAATGAAGATGAAGGGTTGTCATTCCACACGTGAAGTCTCTGGATACAGTCTGAGCTGAAGCATGTTGAGGTGGCAATCGTTGCTTTGGTTAGGTTGTGATTGGCGGATGCAATATTATTTGGTTTGGATTGGGAGATGCATACGGGAAAGAGGGCCCTATCCAAGGGTTCCAGGACTGGGGGAAGTAGGGGCTCTATAGTGAAGATGTGAGGTTCCTGTTGTCTTAGGGTTCAAAAAGACAATCGATAGTTAATATTATCATCACATTATTTGTTAATTGGGTTAACTTTGAAAAGTCCCTTTGTTATGGTTTGCTGTACAGTACCCAGTATCTTGTATATAGCTGCGCTATTGGATGCATCTAATCTACTTGGTCTAGGCTTTTGAGAGAGTCCGCATATCAAATACATAGCCTATATATTAAAAAGATTCAGTTTGTCTTTTGAGAAACTTTGAGACATACAATTGATTTCCCCCTCTCATATTAATTAACTACTGATTTATATGTCTACATTTTGCTAGGAGTGTATATAAACACCATTCCCACCACCAAAGGACTGTGACCCATTCCTCCAGCCCACTCCCACCCCCCACTGGCCCAGGAAGCTACATGTCTACCCCTCACCACTGGGTTTTTACTTTGGTGCCCTACTTACAATTTGATCAGGTCCTGCTTTTAGTTTCCCTTTCAGATCTTCTTAGTCAACTTCTGTTGATGAGTGGGATCATCCCATACTCATCTTTATCTTTCTGACTTAGTTCACTTAACATAATTCCTTCTAGCTCTGTCCAAGATGGGTCAGAGAAGGTGGGTTCATTGTTCTTGATAGCTGCATAGTATTCCATTGTGTATATATACCACAGCTTTCTCAGCCACTCATCTGTTGTTGGGCACCTGGGTTGCTTCCAGGTTTTAGCTATTTTGAAATGTGCTGCTGCAGAGAAGAACATAGGAGTACACACCTCTTTTTGGTTGGGTGTTATGGAGTCCTTGGGGTATAACCCCAGGAGAGGAATTATTGGGTCATATGGAAGGTCCATGTCTAGCCTTCTGAGAGTTTTCCAGACTGCTCTCCACAGAAGCTGGACCAATTTACATTCCCACCAGCCATGTAAAAGGGTTCCTCTGTCCCCACATCCTCTCCAGGATTTGTTGCTGCTGTCCTTTTTGATGTATGCAATTCTTACAGGAGTGAGGTGGTATCTTAGTGTTGTCTTAATTTGCATTTCTCTGACAATCAGTGACCTTGAGCAGTTTTTCATATGTTTGTTAGCCTTTTGGATCTCCTCTGTGGTGAATGTTTTGCTCATTTCCTCTGCCCATTTTTGGATGGGGTCATTTGCTTTTTTGGTGCTAAGTTTGCTGAGCTCTTTATATATTTTGGTGATTAGTTTCTTGTCTGATGTCTGGCATGTGAAGATCTTCTCCCATTCTGTGAGGGGTCTCTCTGTTTGTTTAATATTTTCTTTGGATGTGCAGAAGCTTTTCAATTTGATGTAGTCCCATTGGTTTGTTTCTGCTTTAGTCTTCCTTGCAATTGGGTTTGATTCATCAAAGATGTCCTTGAGGTGTATGTGGGAAAGTGTTTTACCAATGTTTTCCTCTAAGTATTTGATTGTTTCTGGTCTGACATCTAGGTCTTTGATCCATTTGGAGTTGATTTTTGTTTCTGGTGAGATAAAGTGGTTCAATTTCATTCTTCTGCATGTTTCAACCCAGTTTTCCCAGCACCATTTATTGAAGAGAGCCTCCTTTTTCCATTTAATCCTTTGGGCCCCCTTATCAAAGATTAGATGCCCATAGGTGTTGGGATTTACTTCTGGGCTTTCAATTCTGTTCCACTAGTCTGTGTGCCTATTTTTGTTCCAGTACCATGCTGTTTTGATGATGATGGCTTTATAATATTGTTTAAGGTCTGGGAGTGTGATGCCTCCATTTCTGTTTCTTTTCCTTAAGATGGTTTTGGCAATTCTAGGTGTTTTCAGGTTCCAGATAAATGATTGTAGTGTTTGTTCTATTCTCTTAAAGAAGCTTGGTGGAACTTTGATGGGTATTACATTAAATTTGTATATGGCTCTGGGGAGAATATTCATTTTGATGATATTTATTCTTCCAATCCATGAGCATGGGATATCTTTCCATTTCTTGGTATCAGTTTCTCTCTCCTTGAGTAGCGACTCATAGTTTTCAGTATACAAGTCTTTCACTTCTTTGGTCAACTTTATTCCTAGGTATTTGATTGATTTTGCTGAAACAGTAAATGGGAGTGATTTCTGGATGTCTTCTTCTTCAGATTTAGTGTTTGCATAAAGAAATGCCACTGATTTTTGTACATTGATTTTGTAGCCTGATACCTTGCTATATTGCCTAACAACTTCCAGTAATTTTCTACTGGATTCTTTAGGTCTTTCTATGTATACTATCATATCATCTGCAAATAGTGAGAGCTTGACTTCTTCCCTTCCAATCTGTATCCCTTTGATTTCTTTCTCTTGCCTGATTGCTATGGCAAGAACTTCCAATACTATGTTGAAGAGTAACGGTGACAGTGGACAGCCCTGTCTAGTCCCCATTCTGAGGGGGAATGCTTTCAGCTTCTGTCCATTGAGTATGATGTTGGCTGTAGGTTTGCTATATATAGACTCCACTACCTTGAGGAATTTCCCATCTATTCCCATTTTTTGTAGAGTTTGAGCATGAATGGGTGTTGGATTTTGACAAAGGCTCTCTCTGCATCTATTGAGATAATCATGTGGTTTTTGGCATTGCTTTTATTGATGTGGTGAATGACATTGATTGACATACGGATGTTGAACCAGCCTTGCATTCCTGGGATGAATCCTACTTGGTCATGATGAACAATCTTTTTGATGTGTTGCTATATCCAGTTGGCCAAGATCGTGTTTAATATTTTGGCATCTATGTTCATCAGAGACATTGTTCTGTAGTTTTCCTTTTTTGTTCTGTCCCTATCAGCTTTTGGTATCAGGGTGATATTGGCTTCATAAAAGGTGGAAGGGAGTATTCCTGTTCAATCTTATGGAATAGCTTAAGAAGTATGGGTTTAACTGTTTCCTGAAAGTTTTGTAGAATTCATTTGTGAAGCCTACTGGTCCAGGACTTTTGTTGTAGGGGAGATTCTTAATAACGGTTTCAATTTCTTTCTCTGTGATTGGTGCATTTAGATTTTGTAGTTCTTCTTGGTTCAGTTTTGGAAGTGCATAGGTTTCTAGGAATTGTTCCATTTCTTCCAGATTCTCTAGCTTTGTGGCATATAGTTCTTTATAGAAGTTTTGCAGGATTCTCTGGATTTCTATTGTGTCAGTTGTGATATCTCCTGCATTGTTTACAATTCTATTAATTTGAGTCTTCTCTCTTTTTTGTTTGGTGAGTCTGGCTAAGGGTTTGTCAATTTTGTTTAATCTTTCAAAGAACAAACATTTGGCTTCATTGATCTTTTGTATGGTTCTTTTATTTTCGATGTTGTTTATTTCTGCTCGAACTTTAGTGATTTCTGTCCTTCTGGTTGCTTTAGGGTTCCTTTGTTCCTCTTCCTCTAAGTCCTTGAGGTGTGCAGTAAGGTCGTTCATTTGAGCTTCTTCTTGGTGTTTAATATGTGATTGTATGGCTATAAGTTTCCCTCTCAGTACTGCTTTAGCTGTGTCCCAAATATTTTGATAGGTTGTGTCTTCATTTTCATTTGTTTCCAGGAACATTTGAATTTCCTATTTGAGTGAGTCTCTGACCCAGTGGTTCTTAAGGAGCATGTTGTTTAGTTTCCAAATTCTATGTCTTTTAATAATTTTCCGTTTGTTGTTAAATGTTAGTTTTACTCCACTGTGGTCTGAGAAGATACTTGGGATGATTTCAATGCTCTTGAATTTATTGATGCTGTCTTTGTGGCCTATCATGTGGTCTATCCTTGAGTATGTGTTATGTGGATTTGAAAAGAAGGTGTATTCCAGTTTTTTGGGGTGGAGGAGTCTGAAAATGTCCAAGAGGTCTAGTCTGTCAATCTCTTCATTCAATTCTCTTGTATCTTTATTGGTTCTCTGCTTTGTTGATCTGTCCAAGTGTGAGAGTGGGGTATTGAAGTCTCCCACTATTATTGTATTACTATTGATGCATTTTTGAAATTCTTTCAGTAGATGCTTAATGTATTTAGACGGTCCCTTGTTGGGTGCATAGATGTTAATAATTGTTAAGTCTTCTTGGCTGATTGATCCTCTAATCATTATGTAATGTCCTTGCCTATCTTTTATTACTTTATTTAATTTAAAATCTATCGTGTCCAAGATGAGAATGGCTGTTCCTGTCCTTTTTTGTGGTCCATTAGCCTGTATGATAGTTTTCCATCCTTTCACTTTAAGTCTGTGTTTATCTTGTTGTGACAGATAGGATTCTTGCAAGCAGCATATGATTGGGTTATGTTTTCTGATCCATCCCCCCACCCTGTGCCTTTTGATGGGTGAGTTTAAGCCATTGACATTTATTGATATTATGGATTTAATGTATTGTAGTGCCATTGTTCTAAAAAACATTTTGTTTACTCTGATATATTGCAAGTATTATAGTGATGTTCTTGTTTATAAGAGGTCTTTTAGTACCTCTTTCAGGGCCGGCTTGGTGATGGTTGCCTCCTTTAACTGTTGTTTGTCTAAGAAGATTTTGATCCCTCCATCTAGCTTGAATGAAAGTCTAGCAGGATATATTATCCTTGGTTGAAACCCTTTTTCATTCAGGGCTCGATAGATATCTTTCCACTACCTACTGGCTTTTAGAGTTTGAGTGGAGAAATCTGCAGATAATCTTATGGGTTTTCCCCTGTATGTGACTTTTCGTTTCTCTCTTGCAGCCTTTAGGATCCTTTCTTTATCCTTACTTCTTCTCCTTGCCACTATGATGTGTCTTGGTGTCTTCAGGTCTGGGTTGATTCTGTTTGGGACTCTCTGGGCCTCTTGAACCTTGATATCCTTTCTGTTATTCACGTCTGGGAAGTTTTCTTGTATTATTTCCTCTAGAATGTTTGCTTCCCCTTCCTCTCTTTCTTCCTCTGGCAGGCCAATTATATGAATGTTACTTCTTTTGATATCATCCCATATGTCTCTGTTGTTGTTTTCAGTGTCTCTCAATCTCTTTTTAAGCTCTTTCACCTCTTTCTTAGTTTTCTCTAACTCATCCTCTGTCTGACTAATTCTGTTTTCTGCTTCTGTTAGTCTGCTTTCCCTTGCCTCAGCTTCTTTCTTCATTACAGCTATTTCAGCTTTCAGTTCTCTAACTGCCTCAAGATAATCAGTATTATCCTTGGGGGTCTCAACCATTGTTTCCCTAATACTGCCATTCCTTTCCTCCAATGTTGTTTTCATTTCTGTGATTAATAAGTTTATTATTGCTTGCATACTTTTCTTATCTATGGTTACTTCTGACTGATTTGTGGTTTCTTCTGGGCTCTTGTCTTCATTCATTGGGGTAGCAGTTTTATTTGTTTTTAATCTACCCATTTTTTTTATTTATGTGTTTCTCTCTTTTTTTATGCTCTGTTGTTCCTCAGTTGTTGTGTCTTGAGTACAAGTAACACTGTACTAAATACCTTTATGACAATTGCACTCACCAACCTCCGGAATTACAATAGCAACTGAAGTAAGTTTTGAAGTAGTTTAATCATTACCAGTTAGCCAAACAATTTCTCCAGTCCGTGAAAAAATAGTAACCAAATCCCAGTGAAGAAAGAGAAAAGAAAGAGAGGATAACAAGAATAGACAGTTATGCAAATCTACTATCCAGTGTATATTCTAGGGGTAACAAGAGGGGAAAGGGAACTAGAGCAGAGATACACACATAGAGAGTCCACTCTGAGTCAGATTTCTTCCCCAAAGTAATTCACAAATTCAGAAAGGCAAAGAAGAAAGAAGTGTATGACAAGATTAAAAAAAAAGAGAGAGAGAGAGAGATAAGAGAGAGAAAAGGGAGAAGATAAGAAGAAGAGTTGTAATTAAAGAGCAGTGCAAGGAACTTCCCAAATGTGTATCAGTGAATTAAAAAAAAAAAAAAAACACCCTGTTTGGTGGTATGGGGTATCCTGCTAGGAGCTGGTCCCAGGGACTGCTTATGGGGTGGGGGGGGCGGGAAGGATGTATGCTTGAAAATTAAAAGGAAGAAAAAAGAATTTTTTTCCCTGCTCTAATTCTTAACCTAAATTAAGTTATAGTCACCTCCTTGGTGTCTAAGGACACCTTATTGGCTGGCCTGCTAAAGGCAGAAAATCCTTTCGTCTCCAGGGGAGCTCAGAGGCTAGCAGCTTCTCCGTCCACCATCTTCCGGGAAACCCCCCCCTCCAGACTTTTTTAAAGGATTTCTCAAAAATGAAAACTAGCTCCAAGTCCTTTGATCCAATGAGAGCTATACTCAAGAAGTCTTTGGATCCGCCCTCAGGGTCGCGGTGGACCCTGGAGACTCCCAAGAGAAAGCCCCCGAGCTAAAGTGCTCTCTCCGGGTCCTCTGCCCGCCGCGCTCTGCAACCGGCGGAGGAGCCGCCTTCCTGGGCGGAGGACAATGCCCGGCGCACTCGCCTTGCCCGGCGCCGCCTGGGAAGTCTGGAGCCCTGCTAGTCCGTGTCACCTTTACTCTAATTCTTAACCCAAATTAAATTATAATCACCTCTTTGGTGTTACTCCTTATTGACTGGCCTGCTAAAGGCCGAAAATCCTACCGTTGCCGACGATGCGATCAGAGCACTCGCTGTTAGCAGCTTCTCAGTCCACCATCTTTCCACATTCTACATTTTTAAAGAACATTAAGAGTAAGGACTTCACTTCAGTCACCCCTGAACCCTCAATACTTAGTAAGCAACTATATTTAAATGAGTTTATTTCTGGTGCTTAGCATAATATTTTTTCATTGTAGCAGCTTAATAAATATATTAAGGAAAGAAGAGAGGAATAAAGGAGAACTAAATTCTTGGAATATTAAAATGGTTTTACTTTTTATTTTCTATAAAAATCATTGCATCTTCCTTTTTACTATTTTTATTATATAATCTTTCTCAAATTAGCCATTTGAAACTGATAAACAAAAAATGGATCACAGGATGTGATGTCCAGGATGTGGCATGGTAGGTAAAACACCAAACTTACAAATATGAGGTCTTAAAGTGTGCCAGAGTAAATATTATGCTTCTATCTCTCTCCTTCTCTCTCCCTTCTCTCGCTATTTCTCCCTCTCTTGCTTTTCTTTCTTATTCTCTTTCTAATAAATGTTTACATAATCTTGTCACAAAAAAAAGGAAGGGGGCTGGGTGGTGGCATACCCGGTTAAGCTCACACAGTAAGAAGCACAAGGACCCAGAGCAAGGACCCAAGGTTCAAGCCTCCACTTTCTACCTGCAGGGAGGATGCTTCACAAGTGGTGAAGCAGGTCTGCAGATATCCTTCTCTCACTTGCAATCTCCCCTTCCATCTCTATCCAATGAAACAAAAAGAGAGGAAGAAAGAAAGAAAGAAAGAAAGAAAGAAAGAAAGAAAGAAAGAAAGAGAGAAAGAATTGCCAAGAGTGGTAGACCTATAACCCTGGAAGGCAAAAAGAAAAGAAAAGAATATGAATCATACAATCTTAACACCTACACAGAATCCCAAAGAGTGTCAGGGACTAGTTCTTAACTTACTTTCAGATTTATTCAACTTATTCTTTAAGCTTAGATGCCTGGGGTGAATCACCAGTTCCTTTATCACTGATTCACATGCCAGAATTAGCTCATAGCCTTGCCCTTTCTCCTATAGTATTCCTGAAAAAAAATAAGAAGAACTCTGTTCTCTTCCACTTTTCTTGTATTCTATCTCCTACCACCTCTACACTGTGTGTAGGTGGCATCCGTATTCTTCCTTGGTCTTCTGTCCTTCATCATCTGCTGAGTGTGGAAATAGTGTCCCCTGTTTGTTTCCTGATATGTCTCGCTTTCTCCCACACACAAACATAGACACCCATTTCACTTTTATTTTATATGGATTATTTGCCTTGTATTTCAGGGTTCCTCCAAACCTTCTCCTTCATGAAGTGTTTGAGATCTGTGCCCACTTGGTTGAGGTTTAAGAGTTTTTACTTTTCTTCTGAAACAAGAATAAGGAACTGTTTGTGCCCATGTTCCATCTGTTGATCTCATTTTCATCCCCCCAACACACACACACTCTCTCTCTCTCTCCAAAAACACTGGAAGTGACCTGCTCTCTCATGTTCTAGAACTTGGAGAAGCATCTGCTGCAGACAGGAAGTGAGAATGCATCCAAAGCAGGGAAGTCCCAGATCTGTTCATTCATATTGGGCTTCATTTCCTTCCTACTGGTGTTTGTTCTTCCTTTTATAGCCTCAGCATCAGGCCCTTTGGCAGAAAAGATGAATGCAAAACAGGACTGACAGAGTTTGCACTGTACTGATCATTCATGAACAATTCCCTGGAACTGCCAAGCACACAACCAGAAGTTTCTTTTCTTCTTGTGCCATGCTTAATTTTAAAATATGTTCCCTATGTTAAGCATTTTTGAAAGACTCAATTCAAGGTAAGATTCATGTTTCTGGTATTTAATGTTCTTATTAATTTATTAATAAAATAATTAATTAATTCTTTTTCAATTATTTTTTTTTACCAGAGCATTGCTTAGCTCTGGCTTATAGTAGTTCTAGTTGATTGAACCTGGAAACTCAAAGCCTCAGGCATAAAAGTCATTTGCTGGAGTTGGGCGGTAGTGCAGTGATTAAGCGCAGGTGGCACGTGGACCCACCTAAGGATACTGGTTCCAGCCCCCCCGGATCCCCACCTGCAGGGGCATCACTTCACAAGTGGTGAAGCAGGTCTGCCAGTGTCTATCTTTCTCTCCCTCTCTCTGTCTTCCCCTCCTCTCTCCATTTCTCTCGGTCCTGTCCAACAACGAAGACATCAATTACAACAATAATAATTACAATAATAAAAAAAGGGCAACAAAAAGGGAAAATTAATAAATAAATATTTTTAAAGTCTTTAAAAAAATGAAAAAAGAAAAAAGTCATTTGCATCACCACTGCCCTATCACCCTAATCTACAATTTTTTTAAAAATCCAAGCTTAGAGAAAAAACTGTATTTACTGTAAACCATTAATCCCCCCAATTTAAAAAAAAGGACTTCCCTTAGTAAGACAAAGCTGTCTTATTCAAAGTCCTACTCCCTCCTATCCCCTAGATATCCCACATTCAATGACTAATATATAGGTTAGTTAAGTGTATCATTGTCCAGACCCCTTGTTTCAGGGCAGGGACATTCTGCAGAGCCAACCCAACTTCAGGACTCTCCATGAAGTAAATGCAGTTCATGTGGCAACTGCATCCAGTCTAGCACATCCTCCATTCCCCCTCTAAGACAATGATTCGAAGAGCATTCACCAGTAAATTTACTACAGGGAAGCCACCATTTTTGAATTTATTTCCCAGGAAACACATCCTGATATAGTCATTGTCAGAGGGAAAGGATGATCTGAAACGCAGGTTTGGAACAGGATCACCTGCTAATCAGGTGCCAATAAAAACCCCATCTTTAGTGGTAGGAAGAGCACTAAAAACTGTAGGCTTGCTGACAAAATGCAATTGCTAAAGATTTGCACTGCAACAATGGGGACAGATTGCCCTTGGAAGGAAATGCACAGGCAGGTGCTATAGCTTAAGTTTTGATAGCTTGTGAGGAAATGCTAATTATGAGGACAATGGAGTCTAATGTCTTGCTGAGTGGCACTGAAACACTGGAGAGAGACAAAAAAGGCTGAGGGCAATTAATCACTAATTGAAGGCTGAGTGTGAGAATTCGAAAACCTGCTTGGCAGCATGTAAAGAGGCTCTGATTCCTGATCATTTAGGTGACAAGAGGGTCAAGGATCACATCCAAGATGTAATTATAAGATAAGAAAATTCCAGAAAGAACTAAATTCTCAGCAGTGGTAAATCCACTATGCCAAGGTCAGCACCCTGATTAGGAAGATGTAAAACCCTGAGATTTGAGATGGGTCACCTGGGTCAACAAATGTGAAGACTTTTACAGTCCAGATCCCTTGAACCCTCTGGGTCTACAGAAAGGACCCACTGTTCCCTATTAATCTAGAATACCTGCTTGCTCACAAGCAGACACAGAGGCTTCTGTATTCTAACAGGTATCCTCTCCAAGTCCTGCCCCCTCCCTGCTATGCAAGTGAGTTCATGCAGACTGAAGTCACAAGGTGACTGATGATGGGACAGATAGGAACTGGGATTATATTTATAGAAATGAATTCTGAAGCTGTTGGGTCTAAAGTGCATAGAGATCACAAAGTTAGGCAAGAAGGGTATATCAATAAGAGAATACTCTGCTATACTACAGGATCTATCATAATAGCCTGGTCCAGAAATTAATACTAACACACCACTAAGATTGCTCTTGGAAAATAAGAGAAATAAAGAGACCATATAAAGTGAACTAGAAATGCAAAAAAAAAAAAAAAAAAAGTAATATAGTGTGGGACTTAATAGCATGGGGAAGTAGGCCTGCCCGAATGTTAATACTCTATAGGAGCTAAAATTCACCTGGTGATTATGTTCTACAGTAGGGTCCAGAGGACATCCCATTTACCATTCAAAGAGAAATGGACTGATGTGATGGGATGATGTCTACTATAAGATAAAAGAAAATGTTATTGGGGAGTCGGTGGTAGCACAGCTGGTTAAGCGCTCCTGGCGCAAAGCGCAAGGACTGGCAGAAAGTGACCCCACCTGCAGGGGAGTCACTTCACAGGTGGTGAAGCAGGTCTGCAGGTGTCTATCTTTCTCTCCCCTCTCTGTCTTCCCCTCCTCTCTCCATTTCTCTCTGTCCTATCCAACAACGACGACACCAATAACTACAACAATAAAACAACAGGGGCAGCAAAAGGGAAAATAAATATTTGAAAAAATTCCTAAAAAAAAAGAAAATGTTACAAATCCAGCCAGGTTTATTAGTCACAATGATGATAATAAACTTGAATTACTGGATAACATATCTTGGAGGCTTTAGTAAAACTTGTCTCTGGATATATAAAGTCTATATAGTTTCAGAAACTTTCCACAGCAGGGAAATTTTACAGATTCAAGGATGCTGATTCATCCCTTTCAAAGTAAAAGATAATTTTTTGCACCCCATATCTCTTATCATTTAGAAGGAAGGATAGTGCCCATTGATCTGGGAACTGGAGGTAGCATCTTCTATACTTGAAAGTACTGCTCTAGGGGCCAGGAGGTGGCATACCCAAATGGATGCAGATTACCATGTGCATGTTCCCAGGTTCATATGCCTGGGTCCCCACCTATAGGGAAAGGGAAGCTTCACAAGTGGTGAAGCAGATCTGCAGATATCTCTCTCTGTCCCTCTCACCTCCCCCCCAATATCTCTCTGTCCTGGCAAATAAAAAGGAAGGGGGGAAATGGACAAAAAATGCTTCCAGGAATAGTGGATTCATTATGCAGGCACTGAGCCCCAGCAATTACACTGGAGGCAAAAAAAAAAAGCACAAAAGAAAATACTGCTCTGATCCCTGTTGGATTGACATGATAGACTATCAGTTTGAGATCTATACTATCTATACCAGCACAGAAGATTCTTCTACATGGCAGTACTAAGCTATAATAAAAGCAGTAGTATAGAGGAAAGATTCCTGTGGAATTTATGGTAAGCACAAGTAGAAGAAATACAACTCAGACTCCAGGGGCTCTGGAGTAAGGTCACATCACCTACGCAGTGGTGTGATCTTTATCTCTTTTGAAAAATGACTTCTATGCACTCCTTATTCCTGGAAGGTATGCAGAGCTTGATTATGGGACATCAAATGACTGTGTGACCAGAACTACTCATTAAATAGGTTCAATCAAATCTATAAAGTAATAAAGTCAGGCAAGCCCAACAGCAGTCCCTCAGAAAATAGTAATCAGGGCCAGAAAACACAAGCAAGCAGTACACATAGGTAGCCTATATGGACCCCCCCCACACACACACCCATTTTATTCACTGCTGAGGGCTTCAGGTTAAGCTTAAATCAAATCTGGGCATTTGAGTGTGAGTCCTAAAGACTCCTCTATGGGGGTGGGGGAAGGGTGGTAGCCTGGTGGCACACTCAGTGGAGCAATGGCCTGGGCTAAGTACAATGGCCTGAATTCCATCCCTTAACCCTCACCTGCAGGGTGGGAAGCTACATAGTAATGAAGTATTGCAAGTGTCTCTCTCTTTCCCTCTCTATCTCCCCTACTCCTCTCAATGTCTCTTTGTTCTATAAAATAAGTAAAAATTCTTAAAGACTTCTATAAGATAAAATGCAGGGAAAACTTGTTGGTATGCTTCTAATTCTGCTTATAAGACCTGTTTTGATCATCAGGTTAGGTTCGCTTGTATTGCTTAATGCTGTGGTCTTTTTCCATAATCATTGTTTTAATTGTTTTAATCCCACTGGTTTTCACTCTCTTTTTCCACTCAGCCCCCTCTCCTAGTCACACCCTGTTTTCCACTGTTTAATCCCCATTGGTTTGCACTCTCTTTTCGCTCCACCCTCTCTTCGTCACATCCTGTTTTACACCCTACCACTTCCTTCCTGGAGAGTATAAATGCAGATGGATACAGTCAGCATTGCATTGCATTGCATCCCAGCTCAGCCATGAGTCCCTGGTCGACTCTCTCCCGCCCGCGAAGCTAACCCGGCATGTGGCGCTTGAACAGGGACTGGCAAAAACTAATATGCATCAGTACCATTCAGAGCTGGCCTAAAAAGGCAATACTATGGTAAGTCCTCCTAAATGACAGAGCTTCAGAATACGTATTTGTGTAGGATAAGAACTGACTCGTGATACAGATATACATGAATAAGTAAGACCAGTAGTGAACAGTTTATCTGATGTGTCAGAAACCTGAAGGAGGGTGGAAGATCATGGACTAGGAGAGCTGGAAAAAATCAGATAAAGATAAGTACACAAGTGGGCAAAAATGAGCTTATTTCACAAGTTTCACATTGGACTAAGGTATTCACTTCATTATTTTTTTATTTGATAGGACAGAGAGAAATTGAGAAGGGAGAGACAGAGAGAAAAAGAGAGACATCCTTAGCACTGCTTCACTACTCATGATTCCCCTCCTTCACAGATGGATACTGAGGGCTTGAACCCAGATTCTTGTATATGGTAACATGTGCTCTCAGCCGGGTGTGCACCACTGCCCAAACCCAAGGTATAAACTTTACAATAGACGAAGTACAACAAAATATTTATAACCATTTAGACTCATTGTTTCCACCATATAAACTCCAAACTGTCAGCAGAACAATGGCATGACCTTTTGAAAGTACAACTGAGATGCCAGTTTGGACATGATACTTGTGTGAATACAGCACACTTTCTGTTACGTAACATACATTCTAGGTCAAAGCACATTCTTAGGTGCTAAAATCTTTGCAAACAGAATATGTAAACTCAAAAGAAAAAAAAATGATGGGAAGTACTGCTGATTACCATCACTCAAAATAAGCCACTTGTAGAGATTGATGATTTCTCTTCCTGGATTCTTCAGGTTTAGTGATGGTGGACCCTGACAGAAGGGAGCTTCTACCAGGTGACAAAGCAAGACTCCTACTAAACTCAGTCATGACACATATTTGTTTACTTCAGAATCCGTGTGCCAAGGAAGCAGAATACAATAAATCTCTATAGTAATTGGTCTGTTCGTCAGTCAGCGCTGAGTAAGGCTATTACTAGACAGTGGAGAGAGAGAGTGCTTTTGGAAACCAGGTGATCCATAAGTACATCTCCTGGTAGGACCTTGTCTAATTTTGACAATAAATAAGTACAAGACAATAAGTGGATAATCCATGGCCTGCAATGGTTCTAGTCACTTAAAACACAAGGATCTCAGTCATTAACCAGAAAAAAACACCTAGATTAGCAGAGATGCTGGATGAAAGTAAGATGAAACTAATGGATAGCAAACAAGAATTACAGTGACTATCATACATAGTGTTTTGTTTTGATTTGTTTTTCACCACTCTTGTTTGTGCTACACTCTAGGCCAACTTTCTCAGATAGAAAGACAGAAGTAGAGATACATGTGATACACATCATAACACTGATGTTTTCCTCAGTGCATCTGGGTCTGGGCGCAAACCTAGGTTGTGCCTGTTACAAAGCAAACACACTATCCAAGTGAACTATCTTATTCGGCTTTAGCTATATTCTGGAGACCAGTCAGAGAAGTAGTGGTTGTAATTTATTCCACTTTTCTTCCTCTACTAATATTTTCTTTTATTTTTTATTAAAATATATTTATATTCGTTGACTTCTTTCCTATACTTATTTTGGTTACACTCTATTTTTATTTCTTGTTCTGAAAGCTTAACCTAGTTTAATCTTTAGTGTTTATTAATTAAATATTTTACAGTTGTGATTTTTCTTAGATAACTCCAGCAACACTTCATCAGCTTTTGTGTATGGTGTTCCCATTTCAAGTCTGGATAGTCTAGAATTATACTTCTATCTTTTAAAATAAAAATTAAGAGTACTTGGTTTTATTTATTTAAAGTTAACCAGGGGCCAAGAGCCAGTATGTTTCTTACCTGGTAGAGGGCACATATCATCACTCACAACAACCTGAGTTTGAGCCCCTGGCCACCACATAGGAGCAGCTGTAGGGGGAGAAGCTTCATGAGCAATGGAGCAGGGCTATAGTATTTCTCCTTTCTGTGTCTCTTTCCCTCCATTTATTTCTTGTCTCTCATTCTCTATAATATATATTCACAGGGAGGCACGGAGCTTATATAATAGACTTGGGGGGGGTCTTCCTTAACAATTTTTTAAACCATTTTATTGGGGGTATTTACAGTACAGTTGGTGAGATATGGGTATGATTTCCCATCCGTATCACCTCCAACTTGTCTTTTTCCATTATGATGCTCCAGGGTCCTCCTCCAGCCTTGTCCCCCTTCCCTTCTTTGTTGGGAAATTGTGCAGATGTGGTTGAACATTGGCAGGGCCCACAAACCACCATATTTCCATGCAAGCATTACATACCAATCTTCTGCTTTGTTTTAGAAATGACTAAATGTCTCCCCACCACATTATCCCCTCAGGGTATTGCTAATTCCTGCCAGTTAAAACCATTGCAACTGTTGCTAAGGATGCTTCCACCTTCCCAGCATGCCTTTTGCCTCTCTCCACCCCCTTTCCTAGCCATCTCCATTCCCAACTTGCCACTTCCGGTTTTACCCTATAATGCCACTTCTGTTTCTGGTTTCTCTTTCTTCCTTGCTCTCTTTTCTCTCTCGCATCCCAACCTGGAGAAGGGCTGGTGTGCAGAGCAGGAGGTGGCCATTGGGGTTTGGTGCCATATGGCCTAACCTGCTGTGCTCACACCCGACCCTGGGGTATTCCTGCATCAATAAAGAATTCATTCCCACTACACCACGAGTTCCTGGTCTCTCTCTCCCTCATCACTGAGTAAGCAGCAGCCCAGGTTGGCTCCGGTCGAGTTCTCTCCAACCCAAAAAAACATGTCCCAGGAAGAAATACCCTCACGCTAGCCTGGCACTTCTTTCCCCTGAGACCTTTGCTCTGATTCAATGCAACACGTATGAACTCAATTTGGAATTTGAGAAAGTTGGGCAAGAAAGACCAACTCTAATTGAAATTAGACATATTTAGATTTACTGTAAACCATTAATAGTCCCCCCTCAATAAAATCATTAAGAAAGTACATAGAGATATATCTGACAGGTAACCAACTCCATCTGCTGGGTGACAGCATGCCATTTCCCCTTTTTGTAGTCTCATATTGACCTATGATCATGACTGTGGTCAGGTATAAGTATCTTGTTTTCCCTTTGTATTCTTCTAGGTTTTAATACTATCAAAGACTATATGTGAATGATAACATGTGATAGAAATTTAAATGAATGATACTTCTCACTATAATTAAATAAGTAAATGAATGAGACAAACACACACTTCTTAGGACAGCTGAAACTCAGAGTCATTTTGAA
Source organism: Erinaceus europaeus (assembly GCF_950295315.1). NCBI lineage: Eukaryota > Metazoa > Chordata > Mammalia > Eulipotyphla > Erinaceidae > Erinaceus > Erinaceus europaeus. The sequence continues at coordinate 50,959,046 of NC_080164.1, forward strand.
ATGTTTCTTATTAAAAGAGAGAGTATGGAAGATGCTCCATAGTTTTCCCTTCTATTCCTTTCATTTACCTTTAATTTTTTTCCCCTTGCAGGTTAAAGCTGACTCCACATCCTAAGGGACCCACACAAGCCATCAAGTTAAATGATGTCCCTGATAGCTCTGTGGATCAATAGTTATATAGGCCTATTCCTCATCCAAGCTCTGTCAGGACCCAAATTATACACTGTACATGAAAACCACCTCCCATATTTACTGCACCAGAACCCCCAGCCATGGCAGGAGGCTTACTGTCCTGCATTTATTTCTTTTAAATAACTAAGTCATTACTACTATTTTCTTTCTTTCTTTTCTTTTTTTTTTATTTTATATTTCCAAAGTGACAGAGTAGCAATTAGCTACGTTAACCTCTCTTCCGTGAAACAGCCACAATTTTCCTGGCATTCAAAGGAACTTTGTAGTGTCCTATTTCTCATAAAGGTATAAAGGATAAAGCCAAAGGACATACACTTTAAGTCTTCAAGTCAAAGGACATACACTTCTTCTTCTAGCGTTTGCCCTTCTTCCATAGCCAGTCAACAGCATCAGGTTGAAAGCTGTCAGGAGCTGCTTGTTGCTGGCTTTGAAAGTGACTGGGATCCATGTGGATTCAGTCGGCTAGGAAGGATTGTCAGTTTCCCCAATGAAAAGGACATACACTTGGTAAAGATAATGTAACAAAATAAGGAAACAGATGAGACTGTGACCACCTGCAGCATTTTTTATATTGCTAAAATAATTCACTAGAATCTGGACCATCAACATTTGTGGAAGTGTAACTGGTGAATTGAAATCTGTAACTCTACTTCTGATACTCAGATGCTCAATAAGTCAACACCTCTCTCTATGCCTTGGTCTTTCTCTCTCTTAAGTGGGAATGATTCCACTCCCTTACATTAGTCCTTGGAGAGAACATTAGCCTCAATGAAACAGAATATATGTGAAAAAAATGTTCACACTCATGGGAGGGAAAGCGTCTTATAAATTCTAGTTGCTATTATTCTTTAATATTTCTATATCACAGATTGATCCAGTATCATGAATCACTTTATAACAAAGTGAATTTGGACTGTATTGAGCAGGTTTTTACTTCCTAATCCCTCATTGTGTCCGATGCCTAAAATTATAGTATAGCCCTCTGAAATGATGTGCAAAAAGTGCTTAAGAGAGAATATCTCGTGACTTTCCTTTTTTAGTGTCCTGGGCAAAGCAGTTCATGGAGTATAGCCTGATATCCAGATTAGCCAAATTGCCTTACTTTTAAAAATTGAGATATTCAAATTTCTTTCAGCTTGACCCATTTTTTTCTTCTTTCTTCAGTACATTCTTGGGCCATCTCTGTTTAGAGGACACATCAACAATAACAACTATTTTAATTGTTATACTTCACTTTTTGGTGCACTAGGTCCTTGCTGTACCAGTGAAATTCCACCACTCCTGACAATTGTTTTAGATAGGTAGATAGAGATAGATGGAAAGGAAAAGACAGGTGTAGAGAGAAAAAGACTCAGAAAGAAGGAAAGATACTACAGCACCTGTCATGCATTATGCTTCCATGTGATGCAGGCAAAGTATTTGGTATTTACAGTGGTGATTCTAAAGCATGTGCTCTACTGGCTGAACTATGTCCCGGGCCTTACTTTAAAAACTTTTTTTTATTTTAAAAAGAGATCCTGTGGGGGGAGGACCCCATATTCAATTGATTCAAGTGTAAATATGTCTTAACCATAGATGCAAATGTTGTACAAATAAATAGTGTTTTATATATTTCATACTCTAGTTACCCATTTCCCATTTGCTAGCCTGGTTATAACCAGTTTGCTTAGCTTTAGCTGTTTACTTCAACCATAAGTAAAAGCAATGTGCTTCCCTAATTTCAATATAATTCTCATTAGCTAATTTGCCACTGGTGTCAATTATGTTGACCAAATATTCCAAGTCCATATAACCAAGACCTATCATTTTAGCTCATCTTAACCAATACTGAGCCAACTGATCAAAAGGACTTGAGTGCTTTCTATTTCTAAACCTAGTTCCATTATAAAAATGGGAGGAGTGGCCAGCATTTCCAGGCCTTTATCACAATTTTATGACCATATGTACAGCCCAATTTCTAAGTGAACTGAAAATTTCCACCAGTTCTTCCATCTATAGGACAGAAGCCTACTTCCAGATCCTATTTACAGAGAGTTAGTTCAAATTATTTTCACAAAGTTCTCTAGAATTTTTTGGATACCTTGAGATTGAGTCTTTGAGGGTTGAGTCTTTTAATATTGCCCAGTGAGTATCAGTAATCAGGGATGGTTCACATTTTGTTTCTGTCATCCGTTACATATAAGTTTTTCCTCTGCCTTCATGGATTGTTGTAAAGCTCAATGAAGTACTAGCATGTAGAGCTTCACAGAATTTACAGTGTTTTTTTTTAATTAACAGGGGAATATATGTATTTATATGCATGTAAAACCTTGAAATTTTAAGTCAACTGATAAAAAGTAAATATTTTAAACATTTTAAAGAAATAGAGAAAGACACCAAGGTGCTACTCATCACTGGTTAATTATGGTGTTGAGGATTGAACCTAAAACCTCAGAGCCTTAGGCATGAGTTTTCTGCATAACAATTATGATATCTCCTCAGTCAATAAATAAATTTTATTTGTTTTGTCTTTTACTTCTAAATGATAAACACTTTGGAAATACTGGCACATCACAAATAGTAATTAGTTCCCCATTAGTCCTCTAAACTCAAATGATTTCAATTTTCTGATAATGATCCAGTTATTAGAAAGCTGTAGGTGGGGAGTTGGGCAGTAGCGCAGTGGGTTAAGCACATGTGGTGTGAAGTGCAAGGACTGGCATAAGGATCCTGGTTTGAGCCCCTGGATCCCCACCTGCAGGGGAGTCGCTTCACAAGCGGTGAAGCAGGTCTGCAGGTGTCTTTCTCTCCCCTCTCTGTTTTCCCCTCCTCTCTCCATTTCTCTCTGTCCTATCTAAAAATGACGACATTAATAACAACAATGATAAAAAACAACAAGAACAACAAGGGCAAAAAAAAAAAAAGCTGTAGGTGGTTCAGGAGGTGGCACAGTGGATGGGGCATTGGACTCTCAAGCATGAGATCCTGAGTTTAATCCCTGGCAACACATGTGTCAGAGTCATGTCTGGTTCCTTCTCTTTCTCCTCCTATCTTTCTTATTGACAATCTAAATCTAAAAAGGAAAAAAGTTGTAGCATATAGAGTATCTTTTCATTATTTGAATTGACTTAAATCTATTGATACTTCATTCCAACAGTAGATCATCTCTAAGTTACTCATTCTCTTTAACAGCTACATGGCTCTACTTTTGAGCTGGCAGAAAGCTCAAAGTTACCCATGCACAGCAAATGGCTTATGAAATGATATCGGTCTGATGTTTGATCTTAAAGTCAAAGTTAGTGCTATTTAATTTTATCTGTTATGGATATAGTCCATAGCAGGATTATAGTAGACCAAGTAGTCTCCCTGAAACAGTCACTGCTTTAGTAATATAGTCTTTAATTTGTAGGTGCTTTCCTCAGCTGAAAGTGTAATAATCCAATTCTACTTCATAATAAAACAAAGAATTGGAGGATTTATATACTGACAGATCATATTGTAAGTGTACAAACTTGCACAGTAATATATGCAAATTGCATTTCTTTATGTGGCAGCATGCCATATTCTATCACCTATTCTGATTTTGTGATTTTACTAATAGTCATTCTGCACATATTCAATTGATAAAATGATCCAAATAAATCATAATTGATGAAAAATATTCCACAGGACAAAGAGAAAACTCATCTGCATCCAGGTTGTACACATTGGCAAACTGTGAAAGTAGCCTACCTAAAATATGCCATCTCCTAAGTTCTGACTCAGCTAGTCTGACTAACTATAGTGAGGATGGACTCACTTGTCTACAAACATCCCTCACAAAGCAGCCTGGTCAGTGAATGGAATGTCTTTCTCAAATGGAGACTGACAGGAGATGAAAGTAAAGTTTTCTGGATGATTTAGAAGTAATTGTGGAAATACTATGGTGGGGAAAAGGGTTTAAAAAAATGCATTTTGTATCCATAAGACTATGTGCATTTTGCAAACATGAACTTTAATCCTGTGGTGACATTTAGATACATATCTGCTAGAAGTAAAGTCTGGTCACATGGGATGCCCCTTACTCACAAGCAGTCTACAAATAGAAGGTAAAAATCATAGGGCTCTCCTAAGTTATGAGAAAATTAAGATCCCTAAGAATTTTGTCTCTTTTCTTATTCTTTAAAGCAGAGAAATGTCACAATACTAGACAAGTCCATAGGCTTCAAAATGCAAATTTCCCTGTAAGTGGGCATTCCTAGGGTTTAGAGTAAAGGTGGTGATTGGGAAGAGGAAAGCACATTAGCAAGCCAGTTGGCTCTGTGGTAAAGGAGCAAGTGAAATGTTACTGATGCACTCTTCAAACCTCGGCAGCTTGATGAGTTGGTCATTAGACTTAAGATAACATTAGCTGATAGAACACACTTCAACATTTTACTCACTGACCTGAAAAATAAACTCATGTAACACTTCAAAAAAAATTTGCAGAAGCAAAACCTTACATATGTGCAGTTTAATCACTTATGGGTCACTTTTTCATTCAGATGGATAAAAAGATAGTGAGATAAAGAGATAAGGAGAGACATCACAGCACCAGTGCTCCCCTCAGTGCCACTCCTGTATGATGCCTGGTCTCAAGCCTCGGTTGTACACATGGCAGTGCACAAGTTCTACCCGGTGAGTTATCTCTCTGACTCTAAAGTTTACATGATTGATGGAGTGACAGTTCTCTAAGGAATGAATCCAAGGCTTTATTCCTTCCATGTCTAAACTCCCTTGACCAACATGTGGCTTCTTAAATCACCACAATAATCAATGTTATTCTAGCAATTAAGAGGAGACAGGGGTCTGAAAGGTAATATGGAGGGGAATCTATTAGCAAAACCAGGAGGTGAAAACATATCACTTCTTATATTCCTCTAACTAGAATGTAATCCAAAAAAGGATGCTGGGAAATGTGTTTGAGGTATATACTCAGAAAGAAGAAGAAATAGGTTTGTTGAGTATACTGTTTAGCATTCAGTAAGAAAACAAAAGCCTAACTGACTTTTTTTCAGATCACTATCAGCACATAATCATAGAGATACCTGAGCATGAAGGGTGTGAGAATTTTCCAAATGATCTACTCTATATACTGCTCATCAAAGTGTAGAAAGAATTGCTAAGTATAAACCATGGGGCTCACACTATCTACCACAACGCACTTTAAGCCCACTAATAATTTTTGTACTGTGACATTAGCACTGAGCATGCTCAAGATCTTGCCACCCCTGACTTTTCCCTGAACTCTTGAACTTTCATTCACCTTTCACTCAACTTCCCATCCTAATCTTGATTACCCAGCTCTAAGCTTCTCGTTTCCTTTCTGCCCATGCAACTAGCTCCCTCTTCCCCAGCCCTCACCCTGATATTGTCCTTCCTGTCTGTTATCTTACCTGATGACTGACACTCACTTTTTATATTGAAGTTTCTGGCCACTAAAGCTTAGTCAATTTCTGTCCTGAATGACTGGATCAGTGTCATCACCAGACCACAGACCTCTACAGGATTCCCCACTCTCTACAGGAGAAATTGGACATGTGTGCTTATGGACAATAGAATAAACTGAAATGGCCAAGAAGGTAAGTCACAACAGACATTTGGAAGATATCTGCAGTATTTTCCTGTCTGAAAACATCACTAAGGGCTATGAATTTGACTCTAAGATATTAGGACAACTTATGCATACTTCTTTGCCTTTTATTTTATTTTATTTTATTTTATTTTATTTTATTTTATTTTATTTTTTGCCTCCAGGATTATCACTGGGGCTCCATGCCTGCACCACAAGTCCACTGCTCCTGGAGGGTACTTTTTCCCTTTGTTGTCCTTGTTGTTTTATCATTGTTTAGGCTATTATTGTTGTTATTATTGATGTCATCATTGTTGGATAGGACGGAGGGAAATCTAGAGGGGAGGGGAAGACAGAGAGGGGGAGAGAAACATAGACACCTGCAGACCTGCTTTACCACCTGTGAAGTGAGACCCCCGCAGGTGGGGAGCCAGAGGCTCGAACAGGGATCCTTAAGCTGGTCCTTTCTTTGTGCCATGTGTGCTTAACCTGCTGCGCTACCACCTGACCCCCCATTTCTTTGCCTTTTAAATGCAATATTATTTGTATACCTAAGTTCACAGCTAATAATTAGAAAAAAAGAAAATATTTTCTTAGTGCCTTAGCATTTTCCCCCTCAAATCTATCAAGTCTAAATTTATATTTAGGATTTCTTTATGATAACCAAGAAAGAAAAAATAATTTTCTTAAAATTAAAAATTACATATATATATATATATATATGAAATTTCCCACTCAACCAGATTTTAAATTTTAACTCCCCAAAACATTATATATACATTGCTTGTTTCAATCTTAATAAAACTTTAAAATACTTCAGGTACTGGGTGGTGGCACACATCGTTGAGTGCACATGTTATAATGCTTTAGGACCCAAATTTAAGCCCCCACTTGCATAAGGGAAACTTTGCAAGTGGTGAAGCAGTGCTGCAGGTGTATGTCTTTCTCTCTCTCTCTCCCCTCTCTATTTCTGGCTGTCTTTATCCAAAAACTAAATAAAGATAATAAAAAACAAAAAACAAAAATGAAAAAATAGTACAAAGTATTTGATATAATTCTTTTAAAGATGAGAAAAATGAGACTTAATAAATCATATTAAGTTAGGAACTTCACACTGGAAGGTTTCTATTTGAATCCAGTTATTCCTGATTCCTAAATTGAAGCTCTGGAAGAAAGGGGGTGGGAAATTAAAAAGCATTGTATATAACTACCATGGTCAAGCTTCCTATGAGGTCAGGGCAAGCCTCTAGGAGATTTCTCTGGGTTTGAACTGCTATATATTTGACAGATCTCTACCAAAAAAAAGAAACTCAGTATAGAGCATTATTTTTAAAATTTTTTTATTTTTATTTATAAAAAGGAAACGTTGACAAAACCATAGGATAAGAGGGTTACAACTCCACACAATTCCTACCACCAGAACTCCGTATCCTGTCCCCTCCCCTGATAGCTTTCCTATTCTTTAATCCTCTGGGAGTATGGACCCAAGGTCATTGTGGGATGCAGGAGGTGGAAGCTCTGGCTTCTGTAATTGCTTCAATATAGAGCACTATTATAGGCCAGCTTAGTTCTGTGGAATTCTAGACCCTGAAACTTTAGTAATGACTATCATAATTCTAGACAGTTCTGATTTTCTTTACTGTACTTGACCCTCTTGTGTATCTCCTTGTATTTCCTTATCCAAACTATAATGTACTTTCTGCTTATTAGTCATGACTCGATTTTTCTGACAATGTGAGGAAATCTCAGCCTAGAGAGTCTGCCAGTGATTTGTTGATGGCACATTAAGTAAGCATATTTGCAGACTATATTTAACACAATTTAAAATTTCATTGTCTTTCAGTAAAAAGCAGCTGTTTCCAGATGTCATGAATCAACCTTTATGTCTGACTGATGTGGTATTTGCAGGAAACATCTTGCAATACTGTTATGTTATATGTTAGTGGGAGTTTTTTTTTTACTATATTATTTTCAAGTCAGAACATGCTGTATTCTAGTGAAATATTATTTGGATTGCTTCAGACACCCCCTGCTCAGATATGACAGTAAGTTGACAGTCCTATGCTTCATCTGCCCCCTTTGATTACCTCTCAAGCATAATGCTGCAGCCACTGGGTATTAGAAACTTTGAAAACATTTGCCAACAATTCTGTCACACATTATATTTGCAGAATTACCCGAAAGCTAATTAGTGCTTTTGTCAAGCCAAAGAACATTTTATTTGGTTTTCCTGGAATTACTTATCTTAATTTTTCAAATCCTGAATTTCCTTCTATTTCTGTAATGTTTTGAGTACTGAGTTAATTTCTGTGTGCATTTGTCAATTATTTCCATCAACTTATCTTCACTTAAGTCACTCAAAGTAAGATACTAATTAGCAGAGCAATTTGATTGTTTAGTCTATCAGGTCCATGATTATTTTTATACTACATAACTCTTCCCAGGAATTTGATGCTTTTGCCAAATGTCTGTCCCTTTGTTTAACTATATTTCACTCTGTTCACCCCTTTACTGCTGTGATGCAAATTCACTTGAGTTTTCCTACTGCTGCAACAATTCAATAGTTAATGTTTTATACATACTATTTGAGACCTAATTTGTCATTCGGCTACTGAAGTAATGTATAATAGCCTCATTAACGTAGAGGAGGAAATTTGGGAAGTGCAATATCTTTTGTTAGGTCAGAATATGAGCAAAGTTCGAAATCACAATGAATGTAATTCTTAGAAACAATTGAACTTGTGTAGTAGAACATTAACTGTCATACTTTTCAAAAGCTGGAGTTCAGCTAGATTTTTTTTTTTATTGCCATCAGGGTTATTGTTGGGTCTCAGTGCCTTCACAATGAGTCTACCACTCTGGATGCCATTTTATTTTCTCCCACCACTCCCCCTCCCTACTTCTTTATTAGATAGGGTAGAGAGAAACTGAGAGGACAAGGGAAGACAGAAATGAAGAAAGACACTTGTAGACCTATTTCCCAATCCATGAGGCATTCTCTCTGCAGGTGAGGAGCAGGGCTTTGAACTTGGGTTGTTTTTCATGGTAATGTGCGTGCCTAACCAAATGTGTGACCACCCAGCCCCCTCAGCTAAATCTTTATACCTTTCCTTCCCTCTGTTCAAAAAGTGCAAAATTTTCTACCCTTCTCCAAGTTTACATTCATTGCAGTGAGATCCAAACTCTCACACCTGATGGTATGTTCTATTTCTGACTTCAATAGTGTTTCTCTTTACCATGAGTTGTTTAAGATTTGTCAGGTTTCAGATTTACCACATTTCCCTTGCTGACCCTGGCTGCCAGTTCAAGATTTTGGGTAATAAAATGTGACTGCTTCCAGGTCTGCACATCTTCACTTCTGTTTCCAAATAGGAAGTTTCTAAAAGCTGAACATTTACTCAGTCTTCCTTATTGCCTTCTCAGCAGTCCAGCTCAAGTGGGTGACTAGTTGTCAGCCCGAACACTTTGGACAGTCACAGCTCACTAGGCTTAGGCACACCTTAAATCTCCAGTTCCAGACCATCGGGCCCAGCCAGATACTTGCAAAAATTTCCAGTGTGTAAGGCCATCCCTGAGTGAAAGGACCATCAGTCTCCCCCAAAGACTCACCTCTAGTTCTCCTTTCCCTGACAATGACTAGTCTGGCCCCATGATGAGCTACTAAAACCTTTATGGGTATCAGAGCCTTGTGAAGTGACTGTGGCACAGCTTGCCTCTCATGCACAAGGACACTGAGCTGGGTTTTGAGAGGCTTGTAATTAGTATAATAACTTTATTTTGATTGCTGAGGTTAACAACATGGGCAATGCCCAAGTATATTATCATCATCAATTGATGAGTTGGAGTTTTAAAAATCTGATTATATGACATGTGTTCAGCCATATCACCCTCTGTGTTACTGTTGGGGAATAACTAATGCCTCGTTCCTTGAGCTGTGTAACTAATTCTGCCCATGACACTGTGCCAGGTGTGAATAAAAAGAAATGAGCTCCCCTACATTACATCCCTGTGGGGATGTTTGTGTTTGCATGAGTGCCATTTTAAAATAATATCTGAAAGATCAGCAAACTCACCAGACGGCTGGTCAGGAGTATGCAAATAAAGTATAAAAGCTTTGATAAGACAGATAACCCTTCCCTATGTTAACCCTAGAGGCTACAGATACACAAATGGTTATCAGCTAAAATCATCTGGCAATATCAAATTTGGCAGAGTTTTGACAATTTTGGCTGCCACAACCTAGGGTGTAAGGGTAGAATAGGATACTGGCATCTAGTGACAGAAGCCAGGGATGATGTTAAACTTCCTACAATGCACAGCATCCAAATCACAAGAAATATTTGGCTCAAAATAGCCATATGGAGAAGGTTAAGAAACACTGGGTCAGTTAATAGCTGCATTATTTTATAAAAGTCAAAATCTGGAAACTACCCAGGTAGGTACAACAGATGAGTGACTGAGAAAATTGTGGTATATATACATAACAGAAGACTACTCATCTATTAAGAAAAATGAATCCACTTTCTTAGATTCATCTTGGATGGAGCTAGAAAGCTAAGTGTGATAATACAGAAAGAAAAAGAGGTGTGTGGGATGATTCCACTCATAAACAGAAGTTGAGAAAGAAGAACAGAAAAGGAAATGCAAAGCAGAATTTGACTGAGTTTGGAGTATTGCACCAAAGTAAAAAAAACTCTGAGGTGGGGAAGGCATATTTGGAAGTAGGGACACAGAACTTTGGTGGCAGGAATAGTGTTAATATATACTCCTATTAACTTATAGTCTTATAAATCACTATTTAATCAAATAAGGGGGAAATAGATTAAATGCCTCAAACTTTTTAATGGTCTTATCAGTATATAAGATATAGTTATTTATAAATAGCATTAAACTACATAAGTCATGGTAAGGTATTGCATGATAAACTAAGTCCTAACAATGGGATTTTCAAAGTAAACCAAGTTCCCAAATATCTTGATCATAATAATAATTATCTATTGCCTTCTTAAACTCTAAGACAACAAGGAACCTTCCTCATTCTTAGGGCTTTGCTTAATTTCCTTCATACTTCTCTTAATCATACCATTTGATACTGCATCTGCTCATCTCAACCAAATCAATGCAAACGGTACCACATCTACATGTTTCACTTTGCACTATGTCCAGAGATGCCAGTCTGGGGATGTCAATCCTCTAGCTCCAATACTTTGGTGAAACCTTTCCTAGTTCATTGGACTCCTTAGTTGCATTTTGGAGTGGTGCACTTCCTAACAAAATTATAGAACCTACATATAGACCAGGGCCCAATGGATAGGGCACATGTGCACATGTATCCATAAGTTATGGGAAAATATATACTTTAAAGTAAAAGTGTGCAAGGGTCTATAGTGACTCAATAAGTGCAGCAACCAAGTAGAATGATCTCAAAAAGACACTCTAAAGTACTTAATCAAATAGTTTCTACTTAGACTGGATACTTTTCTCACCTACTTCCTATTTCACTTCCCTCAATCACTCTAAGTCCAACTGTGTATGATAAAGTAAGGACTATAAAAGCTGGATAAAGGTAAGAGACCAGCATACTTTAATGATGGCCATTTTGATCACTATCAGGCCACCCCTATCATCCAGGGCCCTATCCAGGGAATCCTGTGATTCCCACCTAGATAGGATGGGCCTAGACCTCTAACAGATCCTTCTCTCTCTCCACCATCACTGGTCATCTCCATTAGGAGCAAATCATAAACCCTTTTGTGGACTTCTACATGATTATGCCCTCAATGTAGAACAATGGTAGAAACTGCCCCACTCTCTGAAGGGAGACTGAGTCAACATACTCTGCCACTTGAGGAAGACAGGTCTTAAAATGAATACAGCCTAGAATGTTCCTAGCTATGGCCATGGAATGTGAGCTAAGACCTACTGGAATGCAGAGGTTATACAGGCTCCTCTGCTAAATATGAATAAACATGGGCACTAGGTCAGATCAATGGGGTTTATTGTTAACAGTATTTATATACCTTTCCCATATTTAGGAGCTACTTTCTGCCCTGATCCAGTTTTCTAGTCCTATTTCCAATTCTGACACCAGCTTCCCACATAATACTTTCATCCCAACTCCATGTTAGCTATCAGGCCCAGTCCAAAATTAATAAAGTCATGGATGGACACCTTGGAATATATCTAAAATAGACTTTCTAACTTCTGACAACATGAAGAACCCAAATCTCATCTACTATATTCTTACCTTTAGGTTCCTGATTATTAAACAATTATTTCTGCTTTATATCATATACTTTTCAGCCACCAAGTTGCAGATGCTACCATGATGTCAGCCTGACTTCCCTGGACAGATGATCTCATCAGTGTGTCCTGGAACCCCACCTCCCCAGAACCCTACCCCACTAGGGAAAGATAGAAACAGGTTTAGGGTATGGATCAACTTGTCAATGCCCATGTCCAGTGGAGAAGCAATTGCAGAAGCCAGACCTTCCACCTTCTGCACCCCATAAGATTTTTGGTCCATACTCCCAGAGGGAAAAAGAATAGGTAATTTTCCAACTGAGGGAACTGGATAGAGAGCTCTGGTGGTAGGAATTATATGGAATTGTACTCCTCTTATCCTACAATCTTGTCAATTATTATTAAATAACTAATAAAAAAACACTGTGTAAGACCAAAGAATAAGACTTCAAATGGGTTCAGAAAAATGCAAAGAATATCTAAAAATAAAAAGGTCAAATGCTTCAGTATTTTAAAAACATTTAAAAACATTCAACAAGAAAATTTCACAATAGCAATTTTGCTTACTAAAGTAACTCAGAAACCTTCAGCTTGCCTTTTCAAAGTCAAGCATTTATAATTACTTATTTATTGTAATGAGAGAGAGAGAGAGAGAGAGAGAGAGAGAGAGGAGAGAGAGAGAGAGAGAGAGAGAGAGAGAGAGAGAGAGAAATGAGAACAATTCTAAGCTCTGGCTTTTGATGGTATTGCTGGAGACTGAATCTGTCCAACCTCAATTTCAAACCTCTGGCATGTTAGCCTAGCCATTATGCTATATCCCCAGACCCAAAAAATATTTTAGGCATGCTGAGAACTCCTTGAAATCAGGATTTAGCATTAAAATGAACCATCTATCTTTATTCCAATAGTAGAGGCCCATTCTCTTTTCCAAAAAGATGATGACTTCTTATTTTCCAACTCTGTCATCTGACATGACCCAGGAAGTCCTCATTAAATTATGCCATCTGAGAGAGAAAATTAGCATAACTTTACTTTAGGACAATGTCCACATGATGGCATAAAACACATTTGACCACTCAGGGTGATCAAAACTGAAAGGCTACATTGGATTTTAAATATGCTGTAATTTGCATTAAAATAAGTTATCATGGTCTAAAATTAAACTTTTCTCAGTATTATTCCCTTACTTGTATACTGTGACTCAAATAAATAAAATAAAAATTAATGTGAATTTTTATGATACAACTACTGTGTACAGGTGTATACTTTCTATTATTAAAATCTTAACAAGTACTTTATGTAAGAGTTTGCTAAATTTCTTTTATGCTTCAAATATTTTGTTTATTTAATGAGAGACAGAGAGAGAGATAAACCAACAGACCAGAGGACTTTCTGACTTGTGGTGGTGATGGCAATTGAAATTGGGACCTCATAGCTTCAAACACAAAAGTCTCCCCAGGCTTTTAATAGATTTCCTACATCTATTTTAGATGACTACAAGGAAAATAAAGAGAAAGCTACAGATAGACTGGTCCTATAATCATCAAATCCTCAACTAGTTAAGGCATCAGTCCAGGGAATAGGTTAGAAGCCTATTCACCCAAAGGGTAATATTGAGAACATCTGTTTTTGTTTTTGTTTTTTTATCAGCATCCAAGGTCTTGGTCCCAAACCACAAGTTTCATCTAGAGTCCTGGTAAACTTTGCTGCCTTTAGAATTCTTTGTGGCCAGACTAGAAAAGCTGAAGGAAGTTTCTTTCCTATGAAGCTTCTTATTCTAGTTTCCTCTTTGATTTTTGAGGTAGTAGAAAGGGCACTGACATCTATTACCTTTAGATGACAAAAGGGCAAAGCATCTAAGAAGAGAACATGCAATAGAAATAGAATAAGAAACAGGTCCACAGAGCCTACCAAGATTTTCTCCAGGCACATCAGTCTCCACATGAACTCTGCCTCAACTCTATAGGTCTTAGGAGTTGCCTCCAGACATACTAAAAAGGCTGTTAATGGAAAAAATAAAGTAAAATAAAATGGAACTTAGTCAATTCTCAGTGAAGCTCTACCTCTTAGAAAATGAGGCCTGATAGATGCCCTAATTCAAGCCTGACAAATGCAAGCAAACACCAAAACTGATCCTAGAGATTGGATCAAGTGTGTGTGTGTGTGTGTGTGTGTGTGTGTGTGTGTGTGTGTGTGTGTGTGTGTGTGTGTGTTGAGGGGGGGAGGTTAATATGAACCTCCTTTGGGCTCAGTCTGCTAACAGCAGCTTCCATGGAAGTGTGAAGGAATGAAGAATCACATGATTATGCCTTTGTGAGCCATAAGAACAAACAGGTCAAATGGAGAACTAGCATAATCAGGAAGCACCATGAAAGTTCAAGGCATCAGAAAAATGGGATCAAAGAGTCAGAAAGAAGCACAGAAAACTGGCTGTGAGAAAGCCAAAGGCAAACAAATAAATGTTTGCAAAATCTTGCCTAGCCCTACTGCTAATAAGGACCTGATGTCTGAGGTTCTTTTCACATTAATGGTTCTGTTGCACAAGCACAGTTACTCTCTAGGGAGAATCTCTTAGCCAACCAGAATTCTTACAAAGATGTCTCTCCACAATCAGAAGCAAAAGCTATTGTTTGGGTAAATTTAAATTGTGATATTAAGATAATAATTCCAGAATAAATTTCTCTATTTCTCAAATTGCTGTATTAGTATCATAGTTCCAACCTAAGTCACCTGATGAGGGATTCTGAGCTTTAAATAAGGAATTCTAAGATCAGAAGATAATCATCCTTGTGAATTTGTGACCAAATCTTTCGGAAGAAATTTTAGTTACAGAAGAGGTAGGTACTACCAAATTGTTGACAGTTTCTGAAGTATTTAGAACCATTATTTTAAAATTACTGCACAATCATGTAGAACCCACTTCAATATGTCATTCAGGTTAATTATAAAGAGGGCATTCTTACTTGCTTTTTATTTCCTAAATTATCATATTAGGTGGCTGATGGAAGGACCCCAGAGTAAAAACTATTTACCAAAAATATATTCCCAAATTCCCCTGCACTGCTGGTGGGAATGTAAATTAGTCCAGCCTCTGTGGAGAGCAGTCTGCAGAAGTCTCAGAAGGCTAGAAGTGGACCCACCCTATGACCCTGCAATTCCTCCCTGGGGATATGTCCTAAGGAACCCAACACACCCATCCAAAAAGATCTATGTATACCTATGTTCATAGCAGCGCAATTTGTAATAGCCAAAACCTGGAAGCAGCCCAGGTGTCCAACAACAGATAAGTGGCTGAGCAAGTAGTGGTATATGTACACAATGAAATACTACTCAGCTATTAAAAATGGTGAATCCACTTTCTTCACCTCATCTTAAATGGAGCTTAAACGAATCATGTTAAATGAGATAAGTCAGAATGAGAAGAAAGTATATGGGATGATCTCACTCATAGGCAGAAGTTGAAAAAGAGCTGGATTTGGTGTATTGTATAAAAGTAAAGGATGCAGTGTTCAAGTCCTGGAACATGATGGTGGACAAGGACCTAGAGGGGTTAGACTGCTATGTGGAAAACTGAGAAATGTTACACATGTACAAACTATTGTATTTTCCTGTTCACTATGAACCATTAGTCCTCCCAATCAAGAAATAAGGATAAAAATTATACATATATATATTCAGATGCCTTTGTTTGATCCCAAAGATTTAAACAAGCCCACTGTCATCTAATTTGAGATTTATAAGTATTCAGCTAGGCACGGTGCAATGAAATGGTCCCAGACCAACTAGAAAGAGTGAAAAAAAGAAAAGAATGGCTTAGAAAAATTTTCTAGACTCTATATGTCAAGTATTTCATCTCATTTTTATCACCAAGGGTTTTTATCTTGCACTAACTTAAGGGCAAGTGCATCGTAGTATGTCTGGAAGAAGATAGTGACAGAGAAGGTCAACATGCAGAATTGTCATCCTGACTGAAAAGAGTTAACTAAAAATACTTTATGTAAAAGTTTATACAGACAGTAGTTAGAAAAGATGCTTTCAGTGTAAATTTGTTTTTGGTATGATGACACAAATGCAAGGCTGATTGCTCAACAGGGAAGTAGCTCCAGCTCTCATCATCATACCTTCAAATTGAGGTCAGTCCTATGGATATGTCTGTAGCTCTAAAGTCAGACATTTGTGATACCAACCAAATGGGTCAGCTTTCTGGCAAGCCATGAAAGTAACTACCCAGCCAGCAGAGCAGACTCCAGATTTCAGAACTTGACTTTATCCTTCTGACCCACCAATATTTTCCGTCTCATTCAAGTACCCTTTTCTGTTCCTCTTTTCTCTTGTGTGTGTCCTGGGTTTACTCTTGTGAGGCTAACTTGAAACAGCAGCCAAGATTTAGTTTCATAATTTGTTTCACTTGGAGTTTTCCATTTTAAAGCTTACAGGAGTCTCATCTCACATTATAATTCTGATGAAGTGGCTCCTGCTTTGACTCCCTCTTAGGCTTGTTATAAGAACAGAGGAAAGCTGGGGTTTTTTGTGTCTATACTGGGCCCAGATTTCCCCAGAGGGAGCGTTTATATTTAAAACAACAAAAATAACTCTCATTACAGTTAATAAAAGAAAAATGAGGCTTCCCATGTAGAAGCTCAATAAGTCTGCAGAATATTAAGAATTCAGGAAAGAAATCCGTTGAAGACTCTGTTACATCCAGGAGGAGCACCATAAGTCATGGGTGTGGGAAACAGATGAAACAAGGTGATGTTCAAGGCCATCAGTTGCTATAGGAGCTTGAAATATCTCCAGTGGCAGACTGGGAGTATGGACCGACCAGTCAACGCCCATGTTCAGCAGGGAAGCAATTACAGAAGCCAGACCTTCCACCTTCTACAACCCACAATGACCCTGGGTCCATGCTCCCAGAGGGATAGAGAATGGAAAAGCTATCAGGGGAGGGGGTGGGATATGGAGATTGGGTGGTGGGAATTGTGTGGAGTTGTACTCCTCCTACCCTATGGTTTTGTTAATTAATCCTTTCTTAAATAAAAAATAAATAAATTTAAAAAAAGAAAAGAAAAGAAATATCTCCAGTAGGATTCTCACCCCTACATTAAAGAGCCACATTCTCCAAGTAACAAGGTGACATTATCCTCACCTGTTTCTTTTTAACTATCATCTCCTAACTCACTGAACCTCTCTACTATTAGGTGTAAAATTTGGGAAGGCACTTCCAATATACTCATTGTCCTAATTAGCCAAATGTTTGCCCCAATATGGGACATTTTCTAAGTAATTATGTTGCTTTTCAGTAAGATGGGTCTTGGTTTGAATTCATTCACTACAACGTTATTTTGGTGATTCTGGCAAAACTTCATGTCTTCTTTCATCCACAGCCTCCTTGATAGTAATTAGGGTTTGTGTTAGTCAGAGTATTTGATACATAACAAATAATCTCAAGAAATCATATCAAAGATAGAATGAGGTAGACCAGTTGCAGACGAAAAGAAATAGACACAGTACAAAGTGATTTGCTAAAAAATGGAATAAGGAAACTCTGTGGCACACATTCCTACTGCAAGAAAAGCAAAGGCTTGAGACAGTTCCATCCCTCTATACCAAAATGCTGTGTTTCTTTGGCAACACTCACTTCTCCCCACAGAATGTGATGATTGAGATAAATAAAGTAACATATTTCAGCAAATGAAAACTATTCTAGTCAAAGAAAGAATGAACAGGTGGATAACCCCCATGCATAATGGAGAATCACAGCAAGTAATAGCATACTCTTACCTAATTTGGGTTTACAGTCATGGAAGTTCAGAATGCAAAGAACTCAACTGGTTCCTTTAATTTTGGGAAACTAATGGTTGTGGAAGTAAAATGCCCTTTACTATCTCAAGACTTTTGATTCCCAACCCAGCAGCCAGTTATATCAGTCTACATTTCTTTCTCCCAGTTACAAAAAAACAAGCATGGATACACAAAAGGAAGACACTGAGGAGTAATCAATGCAACATAAGACAGACAGTCTTGGAAACAATTTGTGATAAAATATTCTCTAAAGAATATATAAACACAGACACTTAAGATTATTATTCTGGTTGTCAAGACAACAAAAGAACAAAATCAGAAAATGAAATACTAAGAAATTTCCCCTGAAGTTGCAGATCCAAATTGCATTGAGACTAAGAATGACACACCTCTTAACTTGGAATTGTTCTCAACAAGAAGGTACCTAACACCAAGATATATGGCTCTGCTCAGAAAACCCTGCTCTGCCCATAAGCATAGAAGTGCTAAAGAGCAAATGTACTCAAGATCGGTGTTCTGCAGGTCAGTGTGATCTGAGCACTAATTCTATTCACATGTATTTAGGAGATTTGTTTCCGGGGAAGCAATTCAAAGGCCAACTGCAGAGTTCGTTTAAATAGCACTGTGGTTTGTGTGCATGTCTAATCATAGGATCAGCAAATTACATGCCTGGTGTACAGACCACATGACCTTTGTGGGATTGTGGAACAATTGAGTGCATTTGGGAGAAACACTAAGAATGGAAAATTCTCTGAGCAGAAGGCCAAGTTGTGAAGCTGTTGCACTAGGCAGATGAGCAGTGATGGTGAGCAGTGTGCTGTTGAGCATCTCCCAAGACTGGAGTTTTAAACTAGATACAGGAGAAGAATTAATTTTGTCCTCCACCCAAAGTCACTATAGGCAAAACTGCATTAGCTCCTTTAATGAATAGATGACCCTCAAATGGGGGCTTTAAATTCTCATCCTCAATGGTAGGCCAGAGATTGAGAATAGAAAGTGGTCAGGAATCAATCTCCTTCCATCCAAATTGGCCTCATTGCACTCCCTCCCACCCCCAGGCTCTCAGAACTCATGGAATAAAAGAGCTATACACTTGATATTAATAGCCTGATACAAATTGATTTAGCAATAAAGGCATTAACAGGGGCACTGATGAATCAAAAAAGATAGAACTAACAAGTTATATACCACCCCATTCTTCTTTTTGCATGATCATGGTTTAATACCTCTACCCACTTCATATTCAGTTGCATACATGTGCACACAACACACACACAAAAAAAAACACAAAGACACATATACACACACACAAACCTATAGATACACATACACAGCACAGACAAAAGAATTACAGTATAATGGTAATAGAAAGAAATAGAAAAGAAATAGAAAGTCCTAGATCTTGCATGCTATCACGAAAAACTAGAAATGACAAGACATGAGCAAACTATATTGTCTAAGCCTGTGGTCTAAATTTTAGAAAAAAACAATGTTAAAAAATCCTTTTACAGGGATCCAGGAGGTGGCACACCAGGTTAAGTGCACACATTCCAGTACTCAAGGACTCAGTCAAATTCAAGCCTCTGGTCCCCCCTGCAGAGGGGAAACTTCAAAAGTGGTGAAGTAAGCCTACAGGTGTCTCTTTCTCCTTCCCCCTCTACCTTCCCCCATCAACTCCTATCTCTACCTAATAATAAATAAATTTTAAAATATATATATTTTAAAAAAGAAAGAAAGAAATCCTTTCATGGGGCCAGGCAGTGGTGCACCTAGTTAAGCATACACATTACAATGCATAAGAGTCTGGGCTCAAGCCCCTGGTCATCATCTGCAGGTGGGAGAAGATTCATAAGTGGTAAAGCAGGTGTCTCTCTATCTCTTTTCCTCTCTATCCCCCCTTTCCCTCTCAATTTTTCTCTGTCTCTATCTAATGATAAGTAAAAGATTTGAAGAAAGAAAATTCATTTTAAAAAAATGAAAGAACTCTGGAACTTAAAACCCACCCTTACATACAAATAGTGTCAGCAATATAGTTTTTTTTTTTCCTCTTCCCTAATGCATCCCAGGATACATTCTGCATTGACGACCAATTTCAGAATATCTAAGATGCCAGACTTTATGAGCTTACTAGATTCTGAGTTCCTCAAAGGCACAGGGTGTATTTCTGTCATCTTTGTACATTAGCTCCCAACACGCATAAAATCTTCCAGATGCCTCTTGTTGCCGGTATGGCCTTTCCAACCCATGTGTCCTCCCTACAAAGAGTGCACAGCTCTGTTTCTTAAAGTTTGGCAGAGTTAAGTAAACAATCACTGTTATCATTTACACTAACCTGGAAGCAACATATGAGATACTTATTTAGTAAGTGGAACAAAACAAGTTTTCATTTACAGGAACAAATAGGAGCCTTAGGGATTCACTAAGGTGCTAGATGTTGGCTACCATAACCATACTGCCCATTAAACAAATCCATCCATGTGGCTGGCACAGTTTCTGACAGAGGAAATACTTCATACTACCAGTGTTCTTGCCTCTGTGGAGTAATCATCCAGTCAATACTAATTTTGAACCAGTCAGTGGGTAGATGAATATTGCTTCAAAGAGCACCTATCATGTGCTGGAATATGTTTCATGCACTATTAAGGAAATTGTACAAATACATGTCCAATAATATAATCATGGGGTCAGGTAGGAGCTCCTTTAGTAAAGCACACTCATTGTCATGTGAACAGACCCAAGTTCAAACCTCAGGACCCCACCTTCAAGGGGAAGCTTGGTAAGTGGTGGAACAGTGGTGCAGTTGTCTCTTCTACCTCTGTCTCCCTACTTGTTTTTCTCTATCATTCTTTGTCTCACTCTCTATAAAGAAATAAAATTTAAAAAGAGGGGAGAAGCATTGAAAATCATCTGATAACTCATACAAAATATGACTAAGATTTCTTCAGAAACTCACTAAGCCACAAGTGAGTAGACAACAGTGGCTTGTGGACAGAAGACAGGTGAGGGAGAGATTACCAGGACTCAGGAATGTCTGGCACCAGACTGGGAGAATAACAGCAGAGGCACACCATTTCCAGATCTGAATTAAAGAAATAACTGTTAAATGAGAGAGAGGGAGAGAAAGAGAACGAACCACCTAAGCCACAGGTGAGTACAAATACATTTGGCTTGTGGACAGAAAGTGGGTGAGGGAGCCATTCCCAAGACTAAAAAGTGATTCTTAGAGATGGCTGGGAGATTGGTGGCTGAAGCACACCACTTCTGGGTCTGAATTTAAGCAACACAGATACTGCTAAAAAGAAAGAATTACCAAGAAACTAACCAATTAACTGACAACTGTGATTTCTTTAGTTCCCAATGCTGTTGCCCTACAGAGGCTATAACAGCAGCAGGGAGACCCTATATTGACATCAAGGTCACTGACCCGGCCTGGTGACTCAGGATAAAATAGCCCCTTTCCCACCAAGATATATAAACAGGGAAATCAGACATGTTTGCCACAGTGCCCCCTGCTGGCAAAACAGCAAAAGAACACTAAATGCCAGAACTGAGAAATACACAAGCATCAATGACAGAAAGTTCAAATGGCCAGACAGGCAATGATTTAGAAAAAAATGACAGAGATAGAGTTCAGTAAACTCACTATAAAATCAATTCAAGAAACTAATTTAAGATTTAATAACTCAGTGGTCATTTTACCAAAGAATTACAAAGTACGGGGCGGGGGGGGGGGGGGAGGCTGAGGGGTGGAATCCAAACAGAACTACAGGGCCTAAAGAACACTTTGCACTTCAGGTTGAGGTAAGAGACCTTGGAAGTAGGCTGAATCAGGTGAAGGAGAGAATATCAAACACCACACTCTATGAATTTAAAACTCTTAGAGAGGAAAGGTTTAGAAAAATGAAGCACTTTTCTCTGAAACAGCAAACTCCATCAGAAAGACAAACAGCAGAGTTATTGGGATCCCTAAGGAAGAAGAGAGGCAGACAGGAGTAGAGAATATATTCAAAGAAATTTTAGCAGAAAATTTTCCATACCTTAGCAGTGTTCAAAATACAGCAATCCAAGAAGCTGAATGCACTACTAAATTTTGGAATCCAAAGTGACACACAACAAAACACATCAATAAAAAACTATTCAAAACCAGGGACAAGAGAAAAATAATACAGACTGTCGGGAAAAGAAGGAAAGTCCCAAACAAAAATAGAACCAGTGTCCAGGCAGTGGCACACCTGGTTGAGTGTACATGTTCCAATGCACAAGGACCCAGGATTGAGACCCTGGTCCCCATCTTCAGGGGGAAAGTTTTGCAAGTGGTGGAGTAGTGTTTCAGGTGTTCTCTGTCTCTTTCCTTCTCTATCTCCTTCTTCCTTTTCAATTTCTGACTGTGTCTATCCAATAAGTAAATAAATAAAGATAATTTTTAAATATATAGAACCATCATGCTTTCATCAGATTTCTTATCACATGCCCTAGAAGGAAGGAGGGAGTGGAATTGCATCTTCAGAGTATTAACAGGTAAGAATTATAAGCCATGAAATCTGTATCCTGCTAAATTACCCTTCAAATATAAGGACGAAGATAAGATATTTACAAATATTCAGAAACTGAAGGAATTTGACACAACCAATTCTGCCTTGCAAGAATTACTGAGAGGAGTCCCACATGAAACAAAGAAGCTAAGGACTTCCAACTTTTAATGAGATGATCAGTATTAGAGTAGAACTAGGAACACAACAGCAGCTAAGTTCATAGCTGTATTATTTACAATAGCAAAGAGTGGAAGCAGTCTAATCAACAGATATCTATCAACAGATGACTGGCTGAGCTGGGAGGGTAGGGATACAGAACTTTGGTGGTAGGTGTGACTTGGAACTATACATTATAATCTTATAATCTTGTAACAAAGTATTAATAACAATTATATATATATATATATATAGAGAGAGAGAGAGAGAGACAGAGAGAGAAATGACTGCCAGAATTGTTATATAGGCATGAGTCCCAGGAATAATCCTGGAGGCAAATAAATAAGTAAATAAGCAATCTAATGATTTAATAGTGTAGTTGAGACTTATTCATAACAAATGAAAACTTAGCAAGTTGAATATATCAGAAGTCCCTGGTAAAAGGAAATTTCACTGCATGTTTTAGGGTTCAGCAGGGAATCTGCTGTTCATCTTGCCCAGAGCTCTGATATCTGGAGCTTGGTTAGAACTGCTTCTTGAGAACAGACAACAGGGATGTCATTTATGTTTCTTATTTTGTTTTACTATTTATCACCGCCTTCAGTGTTCTTCTGTGTTCCTCTGTTTCCTCCTTTATTGTGGAACTCTTTTCAATAATTCTTGTAAGGCAGGTCTGGTGGTAGCAAACTCCATTAGTTTTTGCATGTCTGAAGAGATGCAAGAGAACTGAATCAGCACTTCTACAAAGTAGACATACAGATGAATCACAGACACATGAGAAAAAAAAAAAAGGTCCACACCTCTTATTACTAGAAAAATGTAAATTAAAATCACAATAAGAAGTAAAAAGGAAAAGGCACCATAGATGATCTCATTTATGCAAAACATAGATAACTAAAATAAACTATCTTGCAACACAAGAAGAGAATAACCAAACTGACTCTTACACTCTCTGAAAGTAATGGCGGTTATCAGGGGGAATGTGTGTGTTTGTGTTGGGGGGTAGGGGGCTTGGAGTTGAAGACATTCACTTAGTGTGAAGTCCCAGCAACTTTGATGGTGGGTGTTGTGGGTTGTATACATATATATGGAGATGTGGAACTGTGGGTTGTTCTGGGTCCCCCACCACCCTGGCCACTGTCGATGGAGGGTGAAGCTAGGAGATCTAGGGTGGCTCTGCATGACAAAGGTGACATAGTGCACAGAGAGGATGATGCCACACCAAATTTATCCAGCTCTGGGAGAAGCCTCAGAGGGTCAACCCATTTATTGGGAGATGCAAGCAAGCAGATATACCCATAGTCCAGAGAGAAGGTTGAGGTAATCAATAACCCAAACACGATGCATAATTGCATCTTGACCTACAAACTATTTGATCACAACTGGAAAGTTACTGTACAAGGCTTGGTCATGAGCTCAACAACACAATTTCCTCTGGGGGTAAATTACAGGTACTTCAGGGCAGTGGGTAAAGAAGCAACTGAATACACAGTAATTCATGGCCTTTGTTTTAAGGGGATGGAGTGGCATGTACAGAAAGGTAGCCCCATCTGGGGAAGCCATCCATCATTAGTTCATGAGGTCAGGAGGGACCTGCCATTGTCTCTACCTGGGAGGGAGGGAGAACTTGGGTTCTACTGGCTCAGACTCTCATGGAAACAATGGCCTGGACTTCCCGGGCAGTGGGCCTATTTCCCACATGAAACTATATTCCTAAAATCTTATGTAACTATAAACCTAATAAATATTGACTAGTCAGTGTTAAATAAATAAAATAATACTGAATCTCATTGCCATCCACCCACTCCAAGTTCTCTTTCTTTTACCTCCCAAATTCTTCTATATGCTAGAAATTTTAATTCCCCTCTTCCATAGATTTCTCATTTTAAATCAAATCAACACATGCTTCTGGGGACCAGTATGAAATATGTATGTTAAATGAGGAAAAAGGAGAAAATTCATACAGGATAGAGGATTAGATGGTTCCTTGTTACTTTACTAGGCCCATGAAATCATGGTATAGAGGTAGCTAGTTACTTTGGGTACACATCAAAAAACTTGGTCCTTGCATCCCAGGAACAGATGTTTTGTGCTAAAATATGTCTAAGAGACAGTGCTAGAAGTCAAAGAGCTAAGAGAAATCAAATCCAAGCAATATATTTGGAAAGAAAGTCTTGGGGTAAGTATTTAGAGCTGGGCCAGGGGATCAAGGGACAAGAGCAGCTCCTAAGATAAAATCAAGGAACAGTTCAAGGAGTTGCATGTAGGTTCTTATTGGAGATAACAGGCAGACTAAGAGGAAGCATTCACACTTTCCATGATGTGCAGCAGAGTGGGCTGGTGGTACATAAAAGTACACTGCACAGAAGCTTAGCTTCTGAAACAAGACTGCCCCCACCCGCAGGGCTCTGCCCATGTTGCTCCTCAGATCAGTATCTTTCCTTCTTGCCATAGTTCTAAGAATTCCCACCCTAAAACTGAGTTTACTCCTAGATATTGATCTTTATTAAAAATTCCAAAACTTCAATATTTACCAAACACTAAGTGTTCATCAAACCTTGAGCTAGGTGTTGGTGATGCACAGTATTACACTATTTTCAATGTTGGGAAATTTCTCTGAGGGTGACAAAAGCAGAAAAGGTTTTTTTTTTTTATAAGAAAACATGAGTTCTATAATAGAGGTTTATGCAAGGTTACCATAGGAACCCAGAAGAGGAGCAATTAACCTGAGTGCCCTCAAAGTTGTAGGAGGGAGCAGTGGGTAATGTAGGTGGAAGAGAATGTTGGGTCTGATTCTCCATGATAGAGAATAGGTTGGGAAAGGAGAAGCAATCAGAATTTAGAGTTAGATCAAAAACAATAACAGCACAGAGTGATCTGAAGTTGTTCCCTAAAGCATGAGTCCTCAGCTTTGTATGCCCAGTGCTTGGCATGAAGCCACCTACCTAGGGAGGGTTCAGTGAATATTTATGAATTAAACAAATGAACCCTCTTTTGCCTTTGGATCAGAATGTAGACCTACAAGTCCAGGGGACAGTGCTTCCTAAAATATTATCCTAGCCTTTAATTTCTCATTATGGCTCTGTGAGCAGTTTAATTAATAATTGCTATGGGAAGATGAGAGTAAAGTGATGATTAATAGATATTGGCTTGAGCTATTGTTCAATTAAGAGCCCAATTATGAAATGAACAAAGCATACCCCAAAAGAAGCATGAATTCCAGAAGCAAGGAAAAGCCATAGGCACCAGGAACTCTGATAGGTCTCTCAATATGAGCAGGTGTTAGGTGAAATGTGCACAAGAACAGAATGGAAAAATGACAGACGTGAACATGCATCAGAAAATTACCTTATTTTTTTCATAATAATCCACACCTTTTATAAGGACAAACACTGTGACTGAGCTTTACTTCCTGATAAACAACAAGAGCAACAAAAGACAAAAAATAGCCTCCAGGAGTAGTGGATTCATAGTGCAGGCACAGAGCCCCAGTAAGAACCCTGAAGGGAAAAAAAAAAAAATATATATATATATATATACATATACAAAAAAAGAACCGCAAAGTCACCTGCTGTTGAAAAATTGCTTAAGTGACCATTCCATTGATTCTTTGGGGGTAATACTGTGTATTTGACCCCATCGTTCTGATCAGAGCCCTCCTGTGTTCTATTCTATGCACACTTAGCCTCCTATACCAGATAGCACCTTGCTGCACACCAGAAAACTATCTCTTCCCCATTGAATAGGTCTTCAGGTCTCAGTTTGTTGTGTTGTAGTACACCTGCCAACCATAGCGTTTGGCAGACATCAGCCCTGGCGACAGAACATACAGTGATCTGCACAAACGCACAATGGGCTGTGGGTGGATCTGGTCTGTACAAAAGCACAAAGCACTGTGGAGGGACCAAACAGACTTAAAAGCACAGCCAGCCAGAAGTCTGCTCTCTCTGGCTGCTGCTCCTCCTCCTGGTCAGATGTACCTCCATATCTCTGCTAAGACTGTTTAAGGAACCCACCATGGTTACTTCTCCTGGGACTTGAACATGTATGACCCAGGTAGCCAGTAAATTCTTAGACTCCTCTAGCCATGAGCAACTTATCCCTTGGCTGATAATTATCTCACAGAACTGAACTTTTGATAATTACTCATGGACTTTATGGACCTAGTATATTCTTAACCCCTGATGATAACTGCTTATTTTTCATAATGTCCCATACCTTTGTACTTCCCTAATAAAACCTTGATTCCTTTAAACCTACTCCCAGCCATCCCTCAGCCAAATCCATTATGCCTCAGAGCCAAAGCGCCTTTTAATTTTTAGTTACAATATCAGTCTTTAAAAAATATTGGGTTGTAGGAAAAGTCATGATGCACTTTTGTATAAAAAAGTATGTCATGACTTAAAATTTATTTTATCTTTATTTATTGGATAGAGATAGCCAGAAGTTGAGAGGGAGGGATACGTAGAGAGGGAAAGAGAAAGAGAGATACCTGCAGCCCTGCTTCACCACTCGCAAAGTTTCACCCCTGTTAGTGGGAACCAGAGGCTTGAACCCAGGTCCTTGTGCATTATAGCATATGTGCTCACGCAGGTGCACCACCACCCAGCCCCTATCATGACTTTTTTGACAACCTAATTACAACTCTGGACACGTATAGGATCCTTGGGATTAGGTATTCAAGTTTCCTAACTTAAATCACAGATTTCATGCTAAATAAAATCTAGATACAAAGGTTCAAATTTTAAAAAGGAAAAGTATGTGATTTACACAACTTTATGCTAAGGGAGAAATTTTAAAAAGTGGGCATACACATCTTATAAATAATATATGGGAGAAATTAGGCAGAAGAGGATAAAGAAAATGTTTTTAATACCAATGATTTCTAACCTAATGACTTGGAAACTGTTTTACCCAAGCACTGGCTAGAATGATTCTGCACTTTTAAGTAGCTCCTTTAAGAAAGTCTCTCTTTTCTCCCCCCTAGGAAATGCTTTTACCCTGAGAGGTACATGATGTAAAGGCGACATTCTGTGGTTGAGTCAAGGAATTGCAGTGATTTGATCCAAGTGTCCTAGACTTCCAGCTACCCTTGACCTTCAAGATCTTTGCAAATGTACAGGCTAGAGGGTCAGAGTTAACCTAACACTTTACAGTATTCATCTGAACCTCTGTCTTTTCACTGTAGGTTGAGTTTTCAGAATCTACATCAACCTACATCAATTTCTCCTTTACCAGGGGCAGTTTATGGGGCAGAAAGGGAACATAGATCAGAATGTGAAAACTAGGGTTTAAGTTCCAGCTCTGCTCTCCCTAGCTGCTAACCTCTCCCTCACCTCTCAGAATCTCACTTTTCTCACTTGTAAATGAGAGTAGCGAGGCCTGCCATCTTCAAAGTACAGAAAGGTGTGCATGCAGGAGCAGTGGGGGAGGCAACATGCTATGAGATAGAACTGCTGCTCCAAGACAGAATGTTTTCCACTTCTTGATGGAAAAACACTTTCTTTCAGGCAGAGAATTCAGTCCATTTGCAGTATCCATGCCTGCCAAATAGATTCTAACACACCTTTTCCTTGTGTCTTGAACAGGCTTTGTCTGTTTCTGTTAAAGACCTGAGCTATTAGAAATATCTTGGGAACATCATAGGAACAATCTTTTTCTCTATAGGAAGCATGTTACAAATTCAACATCTAGTTCATGTCTCAGGGCATAAGTTTTCATGGCCAATATATTAATCCATCAGTGGATACTAAAGAACAGAGCAATGAACTAGAGTCCAGATTCCTAATTCAAATAGACTATACCCTGCTCCTAATTTTATCTTCCAAATCATGTGGTTACATCATCTGACCTTTTTCATTTTGGAAGCCAATAACTACAGAATGTTTACTTGGCTACGCATTTTCTAGAATGTAGAGGTTTGCTTACATTCTCTAGCTAGTTTTATTTTGACAAGGCAGAATCTTTATTTTTCAGATATTCTGTGGAAGCTTAGAATTTTTCTTCTACTCCTCCAAGGCAAAAAGCAAAACCACTAATAAACTGAAACTCTAAATAGATTAACTTCTAGTACTACCTGGCTCAAATTCATCTTTGTATCGCTACTGTTTCCTTTTCTCCTATTTTTTTTATTGGATTTCTACTTCCCCATCTGTAAGTGATAAGAAAGAGCAAAATAAGGTAGACACTCACTTTCAAAACCTGTGACTTTTTTTTCTTTTTTCAGAAAGGCACAAAGCCTTATTTCGAGCAATGGAAAGAGAAGGAAATGTACCAGATAATTACCCAAACTGAAATTAAAGTGAGAATGAGTGTGTTTTCAACATTAGATATAGATGAAGATCGAGAGACTGGGTGGGGAAAGAAGACTGAATGGAAAAAAATCAGTAAGGCGGGAGTGGTGGAGAGTTGTAACCTTGTTATCTTATGGTTTAGTGGGTCAATATTGAGTCACTAATAAAATTTAAAAAAAATCAGAAAGAACAGTGCTGACTTTGTTATATATAATTTTTGGAGTACTGGGTTGTACTGAGATTTTTTTTTAAATTCTTTATTCTTACAGATTCCAAAAATTGCACTTGAGTGTAAGCAAATGTCTGATTCCCTGGGAATTCTGATAGTACACTAACAGAAGCAGCCTTGTAGTCAGCTCTGTGTATGACTGACAGGTTTCAGAACTGCATTTGCTAGCACTGGGATATGTTTATACAATGGCATCAACTCAGGGGAGAATAAGATACACATGGCCAGTAGAATTCATTTTACCAGAATCAAAAATTGGAGAAAAAAAATGGTTGAGGACTAGCCTTCAAAATCTGGGTCACAAAGAGCAATTTCTTCAAAGAGGTTAAAATCAAAAGCTTAATTTTCATGCATGTCCTTCCCAACATTACTCATTGTAGTGGCCATGCCTTAAATGATTAAAACAGATTTCTACTATTTAATAAAAGGTCAACAGGACCACTTGAATGATCTTAGAGTGCCTATATATTTGAATAGGTCATTACGACTTTGCATATCTTATGGTCCCTGTCATGATATGTGCTACAACTATTTAGTACTGCTGTCTTAGGGCAAAAGCAGTCATAGATAACGCATAAACAGATGAAATGGCTGCATTCTAATAAAACTTCATTTACAAAAACAGGCAGAAGCATTGGTCTATTTTGCTGAATGTTTAAAAGCAAACAGAAAAAAAAATGGCCTCTAGGAGCGGTGGATTCTTACTGCAGGCACCATTGAGCCCCAGTAATAACCCTGGAAGGAAGGAGGAGGAGGAGGAGGGGGGGGGGAGGGGGAGGGGAGGGGGAGGGGGAGGGGGAGGGGGAGGGGGAGGGGGAGGGGGAGGGGGAGAGGGAGAGGGAGAGGGAGAGGGAGAGGGAGAGGGAGAGGGAGAGGGAGAGGGAGAAGAAAACACAAAGCACTCTTCAGTCAGGAAGGCCCAATGAGGTTAATGACAACAAAATAATGGTACTGATGGAATCAAACCTACATTAGACAACATATACAAGATTGCAGAAACACAGAACATCCATCATTCAAACATTCAGAACCACCTGAAGAAGCCGGGTGTACTTAAATAAGCTCAATATTTGGCTTCCTCGTGAACTCAAAGGAGTTAATTTAACAGCACATATACACAGCAGCAATATGCTCATTAAACTTGAGGAAAACTATCCTTTATTGAAGCAACTGTTAATGAGAAGTGGGTTGTTCACAACAATGTGGTATTAATCAATGTTCATATTGCCAAAACTTGTGATTTCATTTTCTGCATAATAAATGTAAAAGAGAGATTTTGCTGCAATTAGAAAGACAGTGAAAATAGGTAACCTTTTTTCTACCACTAAAAGTATTTTACATAAAAAAGCAAAGAAAGGTTACATATAACATATTATACTGTATATACCAGATGGAGGGGTTACAATTTGGTGACAAGATTGTAGTTATCCTAACACTGGTATAATATTAGGGTTAATAGATTGGTTACATTTTTTTTTGCAAGAGACAATCCTATTTTTTTAATGGCCACAAGTGCTTGGCTCCATTATTTTCAGTCTTTCTATAAATGAAATGACACAAGATTTTAAAATCACAGCATCATAATTTAATTCATTTTCTTTTCTGGCAATTGTTTTCCTGAGAGCATACTACCTAGCTCAGGCTTGAAGGCAACCTTGAAAATACTAGTTGTCCTTTTGGTGGGCTTTGTTATTTGAAGGGGGAATAGAGACCATTAAATTAAGAGATTAAGAGGAAGATAATTCTCTAGAAGAGCAACAGGAGAAGAATATGACACATGTACATAACATGTCACCAGATCCAACCTGCATTCTCATTGTCAATGCAATGAAAATACACCTGTGGTAATGAGTGATGCGATTTGACTATAAAATATAGATAATCACAACTTTCTAAAGCCTGCTTTGAATAATGCCTCTTAGTGTTAAAGCAAATTCTTGACTGTCATTTTAACTGATTTTCCTGGCAAACATTTGGAATACACAGAACTTACCCATTTATTTCAAAGGAGTATTCTACACAGAGAAGAATACTGACTTGCCCATGGGTCCTTTCTGTGCACTGAGTTCTAGGCCAATGTGTTATTTATTATTTGCTTGCAAAATTGGCTCATCTATTTTGAAGATGACACTTCATCTCCACACCATTCTTTTCTTTTCTTTTTTTTATTTTTTATTTATAAATAGGAAACATTGACAAAACCATAGGAAAGAGGGTATAACTGCACATTATTCCCACCATCAGAACTCTGTATCCCATCCCCTCCCCTGATAGTTTTCCTATCCTTTAACCCTCTAGGAATATGAACACAAGGCCATTATGGGGTGCAGAAAGTGGAAGGTCTGGCTTCTGTAACTGCTTCCCCACTGAACATGGGCATTCACAGGTCAATCCATACTCCCAGCCTGTCTCTCTTTCCCTAGTGGGGCGGGGCTCCGGGGAATCAGAGCTCCAGGACACATTGGTGGGATTGTCTGTCCAGGGAAGTCTGGTTGGCATAATGGTAGCATCTGAAATTTGGTGGCTGAAAAGAGAGTTAATATATAAAGCCAAACCAATTGTTGACTAATCATGAACCTAAAGGCTGAAATAGTGCAGATGAAAAGTTGAGGGGTCTCCGTTCTGTAGATAGCTAGTACGCCTATTTTAGTTATATTTCAAAGGACCCATGACTAGTTGTTTTTTGTTTGTTTGTTTGTTTTGTTTTGTTTTGTTTTCCCTGAGCCTGAAATCTGTTGTATAGGTAGATCCAAGTTATAATCTGGGGAGATGATGTCATGGCTGGTTAAAGGAAGAAAGCTGGATCAGGGAAGAGAACAGCTTCCAAATATGGGAAAGGTGTATAAATATTGTTGACTGTAAACCCCATCGATTTGATCTGATCTGGGGTCCATATTCAGCTTAGGAACCTATGTGACCTCTGCATCCTTGTAGATCTGCGCTCATATTCTGTGGTCTGTAGGAACATTCCAAGCTGCCCCAATTTCAGGATCCATCTTCCTCAGGTGGAACATAGAGTATGTTGTCCAGCCTCCCTTTGCAGGATGGAACACTCTCTACTGTTGTTGATCCATGCTGAGGGCAAGGTCCTATGGGGGCCCACAGAGGGGTCTATTGTATTGTTCCTGATAGAGATGACTGGTAACATTGGGGAGAGGGGTTTATTGGAGGTCTAGGCCCATCATGTCTGTTTGGGAATCTCAGGACTCCCCAACTAGGGCCCCAGCTGATAGGGTGGCCTGATAGTGACTAAAGAGTCATCATTAAAGTATGCCCATCTCTTGCCCTTATTCAACTTTTGCAGTCCTTGCTTTGATAAGGTTAGCTTTGGAGTGAGTGAGGGAACTGTAATAGGAAGTAAGTGAGGAGGGTATCTAAGTCTATGTAGACACTATTTCATTATGAACTTTATACTGACTCACTGCAGACTATTGTGCACTTTTGCTTTCAGGTATGTATTTCACCCTAATTTGGGGATACATGTGGACATATGCCCTACCTTATGGGGCCTGGTCTATATCTAGGTTTTGGGACTTTGTTAGGAGGTAAAACAGCCTCATTACTCAGGTGAGACCTTTCCTTTCATAGGATTCTCTAATTCCACACCATTTTCTTACCATGTTCTTTATTTAGTCTTTTGAAATTTTGCTGACTTTTTAACTTGCCTCCTAAGCACCTGCTTTCCTTTCCAGTCTGAATATGAATATGAGTCTGAACTGTTTCTACCAGCTCTAGAATACTTCCATTGTCTGTATGACAACAATGTGCTATCACTTAAAAAAATGAAACGAAAGTGCCGGGTGGTGGCACACCTTGCTGAGTGCACATGTTACAACTCACAAGGACCTGGGTTCAAGCCCCTGGTCCTCACCTGCAGGGGAAAGCTTTGCTAGTGGTTAAGCTGTGTTACAGGTGTCTCTCTGCCTCTCTTCCCCTTTATCACCCCCTTCCCTCTTGATTTCTGGCTGTCTCTAGCCAGTAAAATAAAGATTAGAAAAATTAAAAAATACTTTTTAAAAATAAAAAAAAAGAATGAAACCAGTTGAGCCACTTCCTAAATTTTTGTTTGTTTGTTTGTTTTCATTTCTGTTTTTTACTCTTCAGGCTCCCAAACATCCAGATCAGAAGAACTGTTTCTGACTGGAGATATAGCTAAACTGGTAGAGCACTGGACTGGCAGATGAACTCTCCTAAGTGTGGTGGGGGTAGGTAGGCAGAAGGAGGGAGAAGAGTTTCCTCTCTGAGTACAATACCTCAGTGGAAAAATACAAGAGTCAGATAAGTGCCAAGTCAGTAATAAAAACTAGGCAAGGCCAGGTTTCAGGGTCCAGGACACACCTCAGCTGAACTGAACATATGGAACATATGCCTGACATCCTCCTGAAAACTAGGAATTGCTGGGATGCAACATCTCCTGAAGAAGTCAGCCAGTTCCAGGGCCTCCCTTCCAGATCTGCCTTTCTAACTGAAGCCTTCTCAGAGCCTCACATTCCTCTCCCTTTGTTTTCCTGTCCATCCACTAAGCCCAACAAAGGCATCTTTTTGCATATTAAAACTTAATTTGTTTAAGGACAAACAGTTGGTGGCCTGCTTCTCAGGGACAGAGTAACAGATCGCTAGAGGGGCACTTGGGCCTCTGGGGCTGCCAATTTGGCAGGTCACAGAATCCAAAGAAAAACCAGCCTGTGGGCTGCTCACTGTCAGGACTCCAAAAGGCATTACCCTGAGCTCCAAGGTGGAGCTGTTTACCAATACGGTGATCTCTCCCCAGATGCAGTTGCTACTGCAGCTAATTAAGAGAACAATTAAGACTAAGGCAATCAGTCAAGCACACAAACCTCAGTCATCTTCCCAGCTCTCTGAATCTGTGCTGCTCCCAGAGGGCTGAACCATATTCAGTCATTCAGAAAATGACAGGAAGAAGCTATTAAATATCTGAAAACCATAAAAACGCAATCATACTGTTCTTTAGCTGAGCCATACACCAGAGACCAATGCCCAGCAACTTTAGAAACTTAGCAGTCTTCTCAAATTCACACTCACAAATATGAAGATTAATCAAAAGCAGCTCAAATCAAAATTTAATTATAAGGTAGGAATGGAAGAGGCTGTGCTGGCTATTCTCCTGCATTTTTTGGTTTATGACTGATCAATACCTCTCCTATCAGCCAAATGCATGACAAAGTCCATGGGGTGTCTTTTAGAAAGGAAGTAACAGATTAAATATTGAGCCGAACAATTTAATCTTCTCTTGGAAGAATCTTTAGATATTTGTAAAAGTAAATCCTGTTAGAGGGGAACAGTCTCCTTGTGCCAGATTATAAAACCTCACTGGGAGATGTTCATGAACACATACACACAAGTCATTAAAACAAAACTTCTCTCAATAAAAGCACATAAAGAAAAGAAAAGCGTGGACACACATACAAATACACAAATTGTTATACCCTCATATATATGCTATACGTGACTTATACCTATGAGGATATATAAATTTCATATATGTAATTACACAAATATGTATATAATTAATACAAATTTGAAGTTAGTAAACTCAGTGCAGAACAATCCAAAATTCTTCCTATTGAGTATTGGATTTACTATCTAGTTATTCTCACTAAACCTCCTCACAAGAGAAAAGAAATTTTCCTGTGACTTGAAGTTAAGAAATTAGGTTCAATATCTTGGAAAGAAGTAGTATAAACAATGTTATCAAGATACCCACCATGTATGCCTTGTAAAGGATAATGAAGGA
The DNA here is from genome assembly GCF_950295315.1 of Erinaceus europaeus. Lineage (NCBI taxonomy): Eukaryota > Metazoa > Chordata > Mammalia > Eulipotyphla > Erinaceidae > Erinaceus > Erinaceus europaeus. The sequence goes on from NC_080164.1 coordinate 50,993,817, forward strand.
ATCAGCAGAGAATGCTCAGATATATAAGCATGGACACTGGAATAAGAGCTGGATATATTAGCCATCTGATTTCGAGAAAGTGACTAAAGATCTCTTTGTGTTTCTGCATCTGTTAAATGGGACTAATACTCTTTCCATCTCTGTAGATGGCTTTACCAGTCATTATGGACATATATGCCTGATTTTACTGAATAGGCAATACAACTTTATGTAATAAACACTATTATTACAATAACTTTAGAAATAAAGAATCAGATATTGTGAGTGGAGGGAACTAGAAGCTTTGCATTAAAAAAAAAAATTCAAGGAGATCGGGTGGTGGCAACTGTGTGGAACTGTACCCTTCTTATCCTATGGTTTTGTTAATGTCTCCTTTCTTAAATAAAAAAAATTCAATTTAAAATTTTTAATCTCCATAAGAGGTGATAGCATCATAGACAAAACTCAAGGTCATTGGAACTGAAAGACACTGGCATTGTTTACTGGTTAAAGTGCAGGATAGCAGATTTTTCAGTGCACCATGAAGTATCAGTTTTTCTAAAATTTAATACTTTCTTTCTTGGGAATAACAAAAATCATTTTATGTTATATTATCTATTTAAATGTGATTTGTTCCCCATAAGTATTAAAATGTACTTATTTTAACATATTTTGTTCTTCCATCTCTATTATGCACCAGAAGTTTCAAAAGAAGCAAAGGCAAGGCGAGTATATTTGGTCTCTGGTTCCCTGATCTCCAGTTACCAAGTGGATGCCAGTGCACACAGAGTTGGCTAAGAGACCTACAACAGACATCACAGAGCGCTCCCACCATACAGCCACAATAGCCCCAAGAATCCTCAAGAGCAGAAATAAAGTAGAACGATGAATTTCTTACAAAGGAAAGAGTTTAGAATGTTCCTCACCTTTGTTTGTAAATACAATATTTTACTATTATCTTGTTTAACCAGTTTTCAGGTTTAACCAGTTTTCAGATTTCCTAAAAATTGACAATGAGTTTCCCTTAGCAAGAAGATGCCAGCTGTAGCCTATCACTGGCTCCATGGAGGATTCTGAAGAAATACAAACACATAATCTTTCAGTTTGTGCATGCCTGCTATAGTCACTTCTAACAAGATACTTCTGAATACTGCACATGTTCAAAAACAAATGTCCAAGAGAACTAATATATATACATTTACATTCTCAATCCAGGTATGTTTTCTATGGACATTGTTCTTTTTATGTCTTCAAAAATATGTTAATCCAGACCACGCATCCTTATACTACCTGTTGCAGGCATTTGCTGAAATGGGCAGGGAATGAAAACTACACGTATTCATAAAGAAGTAAACTCTGTGGGAGAGGGGAGGAGGTGTCATACGGAATCATACTCTACAGTCTTACAATCTTGTAACCTACTATTAATCACAAATAAAAAATGAAAAGAAAATTTGAAAAACCAAAAATGAATAAATAAAGTTGATGATCCAGTGCTTGAAAACGGATCAAAATCTACAAAGATCAGGGATGGTTTTCTCTTTTGTGTATGACTGTGACTCAGAGTCATACATGAATACAAGCATACTTCCTCAGAAAAAGAAAGCTTGTGTTCAGAAAAGGGTGCAGTCAGTTGAGTACAAATGTTGCCATGCTCAAGGACCTGGATTCAAGCCCTTGGTCCCCACCTGCAGGGAGGAAGTTTCATGTGTGATGAGTCAGTGCTGCAGATTTCTTTCTTTCCCCCCTCTGTAATATCTCCCACAATCTCCACTTCATATCTGTCCTATCAACTAAAAATCTGCTGGGAGCAGTGGACTCTTTTGAAAGGCACTGAGCTCCAGCAAAAACCTGTGACAAAATAACTAAAGAAATAATAAGAAAATGTCCTATTTTCAGTTAGATAAGGTACTACACTTCTGAAATACATAATGCTTATAGGATGATAAGCTATAGTCAGTTCTTGATACATAATGAGAGCCAGAAGTATGTACAAAGATGTATTTCTTCTACAATGTCTTAGTGTATCCATGTTACCTTTAAGTATTTTTCTGAATACCACATCAAAATATTCTTATAGTCAGGCCCCTACAATTGAAAATAAATAGATCAGGCTCTAATTGCTTTCTCCATTCTTTGAATATGACAAACCAAAATCAATTAGATATCTACTAATGCAAAAAGAAGCAAGTTCAAAGACTTTGATTTAGACTCAAAACTTTAGAAGTGAACACAATGGACAAAAATTGTAGAAATTCAGGAGAAAAATGGAAGCCAATGGTTTTGAGGCTCTGCATTTTCCCTGAGTAATTCAAAATGATTTTATAATAAATTTTTCCAGGCCATTAGCCCAATATGTTGTCTGACACCTATGACTATTTTTAAAAGGAAAAAGAAATTAAGTAGCAAACAGCCACTGAATTTAGACTTTATAAACAGCATCCTTTTCATTACTGCCTGCATTGTAAATAGTTTTTTTTGTTTTAGTTATATAAAATCAAAGAAAATAAAAGGATGATCTGGCCTTTTCACTCAAAATCACATTCATTTTCAGCAAAATATGGCAATATTGCCATCATTCCCAACTACCACTTAAAATTTCAGGGGGAAATGAAAATATTTCTATATACATATTAACTCTTCTGGTTGCAGTTAGCAGAAACTTAAATAAAGGTATGAAAAGCAGAAAAATGTTAAATATATGATGTCTAATAGGATCATATAGCTTTCTTTTTAAATTTTTTAAAATATTTATTTATTTTCCCTTTTGTTGCCCTTGGTTTTTTTTTTCATTGTTGTTGTAGTTATTATTGTTGTTATTGATGTTGCTGTTAGATAGAACAGAGAGAAATGGAGAGGGGAGGGGAAGACATAGAGGGTGAGAGAAAGACACCTGCAGACATGCTTCACCGCTTGTGAAGTGACTCCCCTGCAGGTGGGGAGCTGGGATCCTTACATTGGTCCTTGTGCTGTGCACCAAGTTCGCTTAACCCACTGTGCTACCGCCCAACTCCCTAAGGGTCATATAGCTTTCTGTAACATTGAAACCTTCCCTCTTCCTTCTATTTATCAAGTTCTTTTTTTTTTTTCTATATGTCTGCTTCCTTCTCCTACTTCATTACAAACCAGCTCATTCTTTTTCTCTGAAGTTGGGTTAAGGTAGGGATACCTGCAATCCTGAAGTCTTATATATTACAAGCCAGAGCAACAAAAAGAAAAGTCTTCATGGTCCGGAAGGTGGTGCAGTGGATAAAGCACTGTACTTTCAAGCATGAGGTCCTGAGTTCAATCCCTGGCTGCACATGTACCAGAGTGATGTCTGATAGACACCTGCAGACCTGATTCACCATTTGTGAATTGACTCCCCTGCAGGTAAGGGGTGGGGGAATTCAACTGGGATCCTTATGCTGGTCCTTGCGCTTTGCACCATGTGTGCTTAACCTGCTGCGCTACTGCCCGACTCTCTCTCTCTCTCACTTTCTAATAGACGGTGAGAGGCAGGGACAGAGAGAGAGAGAGAGGAGGAAAGGCACTACAGAATTGCTTCCCCCTTGAATGCTGCTTCCCTGAGGCCACAGGGAGTTGAAATCCAGGTCTCCATACACTGAAGAGTGTGTATTCTACCAAGTAAACCATCTTCCAGCTACCAGGCTACTTTTTCTTTTTTGCCTTCAGGGTTATCACTGGGACTCAGTGCCCGCACTATAAATCCACTGCTATTTTTTTCCTTTTTTGTTATCTTTGTTGTTTTATCATTGCTGTTGTTATTGCTGTCGTCAGTGTTGGAAAGGGCAGAAAGAAATGGAGAGAGAAGAGGAAGACAGAGAGGAGGAGAGAGAAAGATAGACACCTGCTGATTTGCTTCACTGCCTGTAAAGCAACTCCCCTGCAGTTGGGAAGCCAGGGGCTTGAATCAGGATCTTGTCTTCTTTCCCACCATGTGTGCTTAATCCAGTGAGCCACCGCCCAGTCCCCCAGTCTACTTTTTGTTATCTACTCCTTTCAACAGATTTTAGATAGATATTATCATCTGACTTTTTTCTTTGCTTATATCAATGTTCATTCCTATTTATTGCTGAGCTATTTATTGTTGTATGGATATGATACAATGTGTTTATCCATTCCTTAGTTGATGGGCATACGAATAACTACCAGTCTTAGCTTATTATTATTGTTGTTTTTGGATAGGACAGAGAGAAGTTGAAAAGGGAGAGGAAGGTAGAGATGGGGAGAGAAAGGTAGACACCTGCAGGCCTGCATCACCACTTGTGAAGTGACCCTTCTGCAGGTGAGGGGGGGCTAGAATCTGGATCCTTGCGCCTGTCCTTGCACTTTGTACTATGTGCATTTAACCTGGTGTGCTACTGCCCGGCCCCCGCCTTAGCTTATTTTAAGCAAAGCCACCAAGAAGATTTATTATATGTAAGTGCTTTTATGTACAAATAAATTTTATATACAGGCTTTCTTTTCTTTTTGGTAAATAACTGTTGGGGATATGTGACTTGTCAGAGCTAATAAACAAAGAGGAAGGTGGCGGCACCACGTGGACATGATTAGTAGGCATCATTTTAGCATAGACCATAGTAACCTAGGGCTGATAGCAACGTGAGAACCGCAGGTGATTTAAGTGGTTATTTGGCAGAAACAGTCTCTTGCCTCTCTGGCTCTTACCCCTTTTGCCTCTTAATACCTGGCTCTTGTCTCTCTGACTCCATACACTTAGAGACCTGTGCTGCTTGGGATCTGGTCTCCATAGGATGCACAGGCTTAGCTGAAGAACGGAGTTTAAGACTCCTGACTCATGCCACATGGCTGGTTAGGTTTTTTCTCTTTCACTTATTTACAGTGGAACTTAGCTTTATAACCTGAAAATCAACAAGCCTTTGCCAAGAACCTAATAACCCCCCTGAATTTAATTACCCCAAAATGCCAGCCCTTCATATATGACTATACATGGAATTTGTGGGTTGTGACATAGGAATGTTTAGTTTAATAAGAAATGGCAAGATCATAGAGGTGAGATCTTTTCCAACACATGAGACTATCTAGTTCCATTTCAGATGGCACATTATCTAACAAAGTCACAGATACTAGACATAGGCTAGGGCCTAGGGTACTAAGTACATGTTACATGTATCCATAAATCAGGGGCCATTGCATACCACAAAGTAAAAGTCCTTAATAGCTCTCTGTGATCAGATATGGACCTAATAAGCCTGGCATTCTAGTATACTGGCCTAAAGAAGTTACTATAAATTCTATAATCATGTACTTAAGCCTAGACACTCTCCCCTCCTACACCCTGCTTCACTTCCCTCAATCATTCTATCTACACAATTAACTATACAGAAGTAAGATATATTGTTCCTTCTTTTTAAATCTCTTCTGACAAAGCATCAGCATTATTGCTACCCCTTGATAAGCTTTAGAAGAAACACTATGCAACTGGCCAAGAGATATACTGTCAAAAACTACATATCAAGTAAAGGGTAATTATTGTTCCTATTACAACCTTTACTAGAATTATCACACAAGTAAATGCAGAAAAACCTGAGGCTGAGACCCCACTAAAACTTAGGTCTATTTCCTCCCTAACTTGAGATTGTACTGGTTTGGATACAACATATGACACTCCATGCTTTCATTGCTGGGAGAAAAATCCAAGTTCCTCAGATAAAGAAGGGACTACAAAAAGCTTGATAAGGACAAAAGACTGGCTCACTTAACACTGGCCTTTTTGGATACTATCAGGCCACCCTATCACCCAGGGTCCCAGAAAAGGAAACTTTGGGTTTCTCCACAGTTAACATGGCCCTAAACCTCTAATAGATGTCTCTCTCTCTACTATCATTGGTCCCTTCCATCAGGAACATCACCATAAACAGTCTTGTGGGCTTCTTCAGGACTAAACCCTCACTATGAACTACCAATGGTAAGGATTGACTCACCCTCCAAAGGGAGGCTGAGTCATCTTACTCTGCCACTCTTGGAAGACTAGTTCTGAAGTGAGTGCAACCTAGAATGTTCCCAGCTGTGATCATGAGCTTTGAACTAAGTTTGACAGGGACTAGGAGGTTGTACAGGCCCTGGTGCTAAGTATGAGTAGAAATGGCCCTGGATTTCATCAGTGTGGTAAATAATAATTAATTGTATTTATATATTTTCCTCAAGTCTGAAAGCAACTCTCTGACCTAATCCTGCTTCCTAGCTCTGTTCTCAACTCTAATACTGTCTTCCCACACAATATTTCTAGTCTATACCCACCCCCATGTTAGTTATCAAAGATTATGAAGACAGAGACTCCTAGAAACACACCTAAAATAAACTTCCTAGCTTCCTTCCACCCCAAGGTCCCTACTTTCATTTGTTCTAATCCTATTTTATGGTTCCTGTTTATTAAACATTTTGTCCTGTTTTCCATCTTACTGCCTTTCAGCCACCAAGTTCCAGATACCATTATGATTACATCCTGATTTTTCTGGGCAGATAGCTTTACCAATGCTTCCTCAAACCTCCCTTCTCCAGAGCCCTACCCCACTCGGGAAAGATAAAAACAGGTTGTGGATATAGAGCAACCTACCAGTGCCCATGTCCAGTGGAGAAGTAATTACAGAAGCCAGAACTCCTACCTTCTGCACCCCCAAAATAATTTTTTCCATACTCCCAGAGGGGTAAATGATAGGAGGAGTAAACCAAAAGGCTCTATACCTCCATTTAACCAGAACCCGAGGTGTTTGTCACCAGGAATCTCATTTTTATACCAACAATCAAAGGGAAGCAAATATGGAAAACACTAAAAGAATCCAGGCACTGTTTCTCTTATCTGAGTGAAAAGAAGAAAACAAAAAAAACACATGAAAGTAGTAATAGGTGTAGGGGTGACTTAGAAAGGAATTGAAAGGACTGTTAAAAAAATGTCAAAAATTATATATAGATACAGATACAGATACATAGAGATAGAGATGATAGAGATAGATAGAGATAGAGATAGAGATAGAGATAGAGATAGAGATAGAGATAGAGATAGAGATAGAGATAGATAGAGATATAGTTATATTATCAACCCATATTGTTGACCTTGGGAGAACTACTGCAGTTTTCAATGGAGGGGATGGGGACACAGAACTTTGGTGGTAGGAACCATATGGAATTATGCCTTTATTACCTTACAATTTTATAAATCAATATAAAAATCACTAATAAAAATAAATTTAAATTTTTCCTCCATCCACATGGTGCTAATTTTTAAATATAATGTGAAGCAATGGTCAATATTCTTCCACATGAAAATAGTATTATACCATCATAGCTTTTTGAAAAATACTCTTTTTTCCTTATTAAGTTTTCTTGGAAGTTTATCAAAAATCAATTGACCACATATGTGTTAATCTATTTTTAGAATCACTGTTGCATTTCATTGTCTGAAGCATGTCCATATGTCTGTCCTTCTGCCAATACCACACTGTCTTTGTTACTATATTCTTGTGATCAACCTAGAAATCAAGTAGTTGTTTCTATGTCTCAAAATTACTTTGAAGTAGGTATTTTTCATTTAAATATAAGTTTTAGAGTTCATTTGTCATTTTCTGCTTTTAGAAAACACAATGAGATTTGATTAAGACTTAATTCGATTCAAAGATTGACAGAGGAGAATTTGACATCTTTTAAATTTTTTTTTCTCCAGGGTTATCACTAAGGTTCAGTGCTGGCACTAGAAATCCACTGTTCCTGTGGCCATTTAAAAAAAAAAGAGGTTTTTTTTTTTTTTGGGATAGGGCAGAGAAATTGAGAAGGGAGAGGGAGAATGGATGATCATAGACACCTGCAGACCTATTTTTCATCACTTATGAAGTGACCCCTCTGCAGGTGGAGGCTGGGAACTCAAACTGGGATCCTTGTGATTCATACTATGTGCGCTTAACCCAGTGCACGATTACCTAGCCCCCCTGAAAACGTGACATTTTAACAATATTGAATCTCTCAGGTACATGACCATTTTTTTCAAATGTTTTAAAGGGTATATATATTTTTCATATATATATATAATGCATATTTTGTTATAAACTTTATTCAGATTTAATGGATTTTTATTTCACTATTATTTAAAGTTTTAATTGTTGCTACTATGTAATCATAATACAATTTAATTTTTGTACATTGACCTTTCATTATACAATTTTGCTAATTTTAGTGTTTCTAGTATCTTTCTTGTGGATACCTTTGGATTTCTACAGATGTGATTATAAGAGCTTGAAGTACTTTATCAATCTGTTTTTGTTTGTTTGTTTTTCTTGCTTTACTGCACTGTTTGGAACATGTGTAAGCCTGATAGAGCTTAGGGAGAACCACCCCCATCTTTGGATGGAGGTCTGAGAAGATAACCTCTTGGTAAGTCTCTCTCAACCGAGGTGAGCATAAGGGGGGAAACTCAGACTTGGTTCTTTCCTTCTTGACTCTCAGGCCCACAGCAACTCCAATACTTCCCTCCATTAACTGCAGGCCACATGTTCTTCTGATCACAGAAGAACACACCTTATCACACACTTCATCACACACCTCAGACCCCAGACAAGAGAAATTCCAAACTATATGGCCTTTTGATATCCATCTTCTTTCTGTCTCACCCTACGCTTTTAACCCCTATGCTTCTCTCAGATACCTTTGGATAATTAAGTTGCTTGTGTCATGGAGAATAACTGTCTTGTATCTCATCAATTCCTGTCATACCAGCCCCCTACCATAGGGGCATGCTGACTGTTAAGAAACATGTAATTTCTGTCATATTTCAACAATAATTAACTTCATTGCTTTTCTATTTAACTCATGTCCACTTTGCTAATAAACGGACTCTAGGATTCTGGGATTCCAGGACTCAGATTCTAGATTCACGCTAAGAGTCCCCTGGTGTCTTTTACTTCGTGTCACCCCTGTCGTGAGTGAAAAAGAACCAGCCCGTTACCTTTCCCCTGGAGGCCACCCTGCCAGAGAGGGAGAGAGACACCCCAAAATCTGGCGCCCAACGTGGGGCCCGAACCCATGACCCTGAGATTAAGAGTCTCATGCTCTACTGACTGAGCTAACTAGGTAAACTGCACTACTAGAATATTCGGTAGAATGTGGTGCTAGAGCTCAAACCCAGGGCTTGTTCATGTAAATATTGTAGTCTATTCACTAAACTAACTCATCTAGCTCTTTTTTTTTTTTTTTTTTACTTCTTAAGGAAAGAAACTTATAGGGCTGGGTGAGGGTGCACTCTGTAGAGCTGACATGTTACAATGTGCAAACACCGGGTTCAAACCTATGGTTCCCATCTGCAGGGGAAAAGTTTCATGAGCAGCAAAGCATGTATCTCTATTTCTCTCTCCATCTCTAGCTCCCACTTCCATCTTGATTTCTCTCTGCCACTATCCAATATAATAAAAAGTTATATTTTTCTTGGGAGTCAGGTGGTAGCGCAGCGGGTTAAGCGCACATGGCACAAAGCACAAGAACCAGCATAAGGATCCCGGTTCGAGCCCCTGGCTCCCCACCTTCAGGGGAGTCACTTCACAGGCGGTGAAGCAGGTCTGCAGGTATCTATCTTTCCCCCTTTCTGTCTTCCCCTCCTCTCTCCATTTCTTTCTGTCCTATCCAACAACAATGACAACAATAATAACTACAACAATAAAAAAACAACAAGGGCAACAAAAGGGAATAAATAAAATAAATATAAAAAAGCTATATTTTCCAAAAAGGAATTTAAACCATTTATTTTGAAAGTTCATTTCTATAAGAAACATTTAGTGGTATAACATTCCATTTTAAAAAAAGCCCTTTCACTATACACTCAAATCTTGATATGTTGCTTTTTATTGTCACTTAATTGAAAATATTTTTAGCAGCCAGGAAGATGGCTCAGTAGTAGAGTACCGAAACTGCAAATAAGATGCCTTTGGCTTGATCATCAGTACCACATATGCCAGAATGATTTTCTCGTTAACAAGCAAAAGAACCTTTTTTTTAAAAAAAATATTTATCTTATTTTTTGAGGAGACCTTGTAATACACAACTATAAATGTATTTTACTTTTATAGAAACCCTTTTAGTATTTCTTTTTTAAAGTGTTATTTCATTTATTACATATGAAAGGGTTTCACATGATGCAGCAAGAAAGAAAAAGAAATATATAAGTCAAAGTATCACTCTAGGACATGTCATGCTGGGGATCAAACTAGAACCTTAGAAATATGAATTAATTATATAAATATCAATGCTCTACCAGTCAGGTTATTTCTCCAGCCATAAATCTCTTAGTATTTCTTGGAGGGCGATTTAGTGGTAATGAGTTTCTTTACTGTTTGTCTAGAATGCTTTTCATCATTCCTTCAAATCTGAATGAAAACCTAGATAGAAAGCATATTCTTGGGTAGAGGGTTTTTCCATTCAGAACAGTCAATATTTTTTTCCAATTCTTTCTGGCCTTTAAAATTTCTATTGAAAAAAATCAACTCATAATATTATGAGAGATGCTTTACTTTACCCTAGCTGCTTTTAAAATTCTCTCTTTATCTTAGATCTTTGCCATTTTAATTATTATGTATTTTGGTGAGTTTGGGTTTACATGTATTTTGCTTAGAACTCATATGGTTTCTTGGATATCTTTCTTCAGTTTGGGAAAATTACTAGTTATTGCTTCTTAAAATAAGAATTTTGTTAAAAAAATAATTTTGTTCTTTTTCCTCTCCTGGAATTTCTATGATGTAAATGTTGTTTCTCTTGATATTGTTCTACAACGTTCATCTTTTTTTTTTTTTCATTTGTCTTAGCTCTTTTGTATTTTTTTCTGTTTGTTTAGGTTTTTGTTTGTTTCTCTGCTTATAGTTCCCTCTACTATATTCTCCAGATCACCAATGCAATCTTTGGGTTCTTCTATCTTTCTACTGGTAATCATTCTATTTTATTTCTCACTCAGTTACTGTGTCCTTTATCTCCCTCGTTTTTGCTGTGATTGCTATTATGACTTCTCTCATATTGTCTCTGAATCTGATGACATTTTTTTTTCCATTAAACTCCTCATTTTGGTGAACATCCATAGGACCAAAGTTCTGATTTCTTTAGAAAAATTTAAATAGCTCTGTTTAATTTGAGTTTTTGTTCCATTTGTTGTCACGGTTCACCATAGATACAGATACATAAAAGTCACTAATACAAACTGAAAAGTTACTAGTAGATAACTTGTTACTGGACTCTGAAATAGACATGCAAGCAATGGACTCAAAACCAAGAATATAATACTTCCCAGATTGATAAGTCCACTGACCAACAAGAGCTGGGCCAACCTCAGTGCATCACAGAATTCCATATTTTAGAATTATCTTTAGATTAAAAGTTATAAACATTAAAGGCATAGTAAACATAGCTGCATTTATACTATAGTTTTAAGATATTTCTATATTTATGCATTTATACTATAGTTTAAAAATACTTCAAATGTTAGTGAGGATATAGTCAGTAAAACAGGCACTATTTATCTTATAAGAAAGTTAATACAGAATAATTGTTTGATTTTGGTGAGGGAAAAGTTATGACTACAATTAGTGTCAAGGAATAAATCCTGATATTACTACATCAGGAAGATACTGTCATCCCTATCTCTGTAGAGACAATGGGAGAAAGTGGTAAAATAGTCTATAAGTTGGAACCATCCACTTGCAGCCAGCATCCTGCAAGAAATCATATTACCATCAAGAATGTTATATGAATCTAAGTAGAAGGGAAATATTTTGGTAGTTCTCCACTAATGCTCTCTCACATTTTGCCACTACCTCTTATTAGTCATATTAGCCTGAAAACTAAACAACAAAGAAGTTTCATAAAGAAATGTAAGCTCGCATTTTACAGAATAGAACAATGTAAGGCAAAGAATGGATCTGAAAGAAATCAGGCAGTCAACTATTCCACATTTAATCCCATTCTGAAAAAAAAAAAAAAAGAATGGGACAGAAAACTTACTGACTTACTCAAAATCACTTTAGCAGTACATGATGAAGCCAGAAATGTTTTAATTCAATGCTAGAAATAAAACTATGATCTTGGGCATGCACAAAACCATTCAGTCTCCTCCCTGGTCTAATTTTTATTCTATATTTTTAGAGATAAAAACAAATGAATGGGAAAGGCAAGAGAAGAGACATTAAAACACAGCTCTACCATCTATGGAGTTCCCTTGGTGCTATTCACAGTATTCCTTTACAGTGCTGGTAATCAAACCAAGTCCCCATGCATAGTAAAGCATGTGCTTTACTTATTGTGCTATACACAAGGCACCTTTAATTAATAAACAGGATTTTTTTCTATATACTGTTATATTCTATTTTAATAAGTATTTAATTTATTTATTTATTGAATAGAAACAAAGAGAAATCATGGTTCGGGAGGTGGCACAGTGATAAAGCTTTGGACTCTCAAGCATGAGGTCCTGAGTTAGATCCCCGGCAGCACATGTGCCAGAGTGATGTCTGGTTCCTTCTCTCTCCTCCTATCTTTCTTATAAATAAATAAAAATCTTTAAAAAAAGAAAGAAAGAGAAATTGAGAATTTGGGGGAAAGAAAGAGATACTCCTACAGTACTGCTTCACCTCTTGCAAAGCTTTCCCCTTCCAGGAAGAGACCAGGGGCTTGAATCTGGATCCTTGAACATTGTAACATGTTTTCTCAACCAGGTTTGCCACCACTTTCCCCCCTGGCCACCTGTGATTTTCTTTTACAAAGGACTACGAGTGTGTGTGTGAGGAAGGGCTAAAGGGAAAGGTGACAAACTGAAAATATCTGCCTAAATCTAACCATAACATAGCTAAAATTTCAACTTTCTACCCAAACCTCTAGTATTCTTTATTCTCACTACACATGACTAAATTGCCCCAGAGTTTTATTGAAAGTGGTATTCACTTTGGAAATTCTAAGTTTTTAGAGAGATAGTTCTGAATATCAAGTCTGCTGGTATCTCCTATCCTCCAAATTACTCTTCATTTCCCTGTGCTTTCTGGACCCCATGTCTTCCTTTTTCAATATTACTCTTAAACTAATAAAAAAAAAAACAATTCTCAATCATTTTAATGCCCTGAAAAATCAACATGTACTTGAATTAATGGTTGTATCCTGGCATCAAAAATAAATATTCTACCACCAAATCATTGCTGTTTTAAAAAATGAGTCTGCTAATCTTTAAATCTCTGAGGATTTTAAGATACCAGTTAACAGAAAGTTAATATCATCAAGAGGAGGAGTGTTTATTCCTATAGCCCAGTGTCTTAGCTTTGGTGTCCCAGCTTTACAATCAACCAAAGCAAGGTTGTCAGAGTCATGCCTTTTCATGTAGTCACATAGGTGAGAAACAAGCGGATGCTCAAGATTGAGAATTCACTCAGATGCTGATATGAAAATAATTGGACAACAAAGACCCATTTTAGCGCTTTCTCTTCAGGGATACACAAGAGGCATTTGTGGGCCCGCAACAATTTTGAAAGTATACTTCTAGGGAATAGTGCTATGTAATCATAAAATCACACTTGAGATAAGATTTAATTATCATTTTCACCTTTATAACACCTTTCACAAAGTAATGCTTAAAAGCTTTGCAAGAAAGAATATTACCCTTAATGTGATAATATGCAACAATAAAAGCATAAAATCAACCCTTAGTTTTTTATAGGATCTTACATTCAGGGGTGTTATGCAAAATTAGAACAGGTGACTTCCATCTAAGGTAATTTGTATTAGCTTCAGATGAGAAGCTGTTGGGGAAAAAAATGGACTGTTTCCTTAAAAAAGATATTTTCATTTCTCTAGACAGAGAACTAACAAAAGTTACTGGCTACGAGGATAAGTAGAAACCTATCACAGGTAAGAAGCATTTTCTCAAAGCATAGTTTTTTTATTATTATTGGGAAAATTGATACTTTACAGTCAACAGTAAATACAGTTGTTGGTGCATGTGTAAAATTTCTCATTTTTCTGCAAAACATTCTAATCCCTGCCTAGGTTCTCCTCCACCATTGTGCACCAGGATGTGAACTCCCCACCTCAGGTGTAATACACAAATCTAATCTAATTTCTGCTTTTTGTTTCCTCTTCTGTTCTTATTTCTCAGCTTCTATCTATGAATAAAGTTATTTCATATTCATCTTTCTGGCTCATCTCACTTAACATGATTCCTTCAAGCTTCATCCAAGATGAGTTGAAGAAGGTGAATTCATCATTTTTAACAGCTGACTGTCAATATTATATTTTTAATAACAATTCCTATGAAGATATCCCCACACTGAAGCAACAAAGGGAGTGAGAAATTCCTGGGAACAGAGAAATAAACAACTGTAGGGATCACCTGTAAACTACTCAGGATTCATGTCAGATGAACAAAAACTAACCCCTCCTTCTCTGCCCTTTAATTTTCTGTTGCTGCTTCCCATAGCCAAATCTAGCTAGAAACCAGAGCATACAGATGTTCACCACAATTCCCTATACTAGGCTCCATTTTGAGGTTCAGAACAGTATAAAGAATAGGAGATTTAAGAGGAAAATTACATCCAATGTAGCCACTCTGTTGCCTGCTTCAGTATAATTTCAATTGCGATTGTAACTGATTAAAATTATTCTAGTGACCTGGGTGGTGTTGTAATGAAAAAAAGTTCTTGACTTTCAAATATGAGGTCTTGAGTTTGACCCATGGCATTGCAATTGCCATAATTATGTCAGTCCTATCTATCTACCTATCATCTATCTATCTCTCATCTCCTTTCATTAATAAATAAATGCCTCTTTTAAAAATGATTCTAGAAATGGGCAGATAGCATAATGATCATGCAAAAGTCTTTCATGAACCAAGGTCCCAGATTCAATCCCCGGCACCAACACATAAGCCAGAGCTAAGCAGTGCTCTGGTCTGTATGTATGTGTGTATCTTTCTCTCTGTCCTTTTCTCATTAAAATTAAGTAAATAAATAAAGTATTTTAAATTTATTCTAATCTACCCACTACTCAGCTGCAGAAATTTTTGAATCCAATATGGCCTGATGATTTTGCATTTTGTAAATGCCACATTATAACAAAATACAATCACCCCTGAAACCAAGTACATTATTTATCAAATAACTAAGACTAACAGAGTAAAGTGGAATTGCAAAGGACTGCACCCAGTTTCCCTAAGTGTTCTCACTGGCTTCAAATAATAGCCTTCTTCCCTCTTTTAAGTCTGTCCTTTATATTCCCTTCAGCTGTGAAACCCTTTAAAGAAACCAGCAACTAAGACTTCTCCCTAGAGATTAAAAGGAAGAATGGGACAGAGGAACAATGAAAATACCACTGCAACACAAAGGGAACAAATGCCAATAACTGCACAATTCTGGCACTAGAGCTTCACTAGTAGTTAAATCCTTTGTCTTGATCACTGTTCAGTTTCTAATCATGTGCAAGTAAAAATTCAAAATGAAGAAATATTTGGCAAAATAGAAACAAATTCAGCATATAAATTCAGCAGTTGACAATTGTGTTAAAGGAAAGATCATTAAGGGGGGAAGTGGATTAGCTCACAGAAAAGAAGATAAAAATGTTAGATGAAGCCTCATTTTGGATACATATTATATATATACATATGCATATACATATACATATATATATCCTACACACATTCAAATATATGTATACACACACACATATATATAATAGGTATGCCTGCTTCAATAAATTAGATATCAAAGAGGTCACTTTTTTTGGTATTCCTGTAGTAAAAATGGAAGGATATCAGATAAGGTTATCAATGATTCTCCTTCCAGGACATTCCCAAGAAAACATAAAGTATTCAGAATAAGGGTAGTCTTGATTATTTTTCCCTTTTCATACTACTCATTGATTCATCTACTAAACATTGAGCTCCTGCTATGTGTCAGGTAGTGCTGTAAATACTGGAGATACAGCAGAGAAAAAGTAACACAAGATGGCTTACTTTCAAAGTCCACACATTGTACTGGGATGAGATAAACAAATGAACAAAGAGTGAATCAGGTTAGTTTCAAGATTAATATAGCCTTGAAAGACACCAAGTAGGAGGATTCTTAAATAAGACCTGCTAGTGAAAGAAGATTATTGAAAATTAAGCTGAAAGACCCACACTGAAGAGCTATTATTTAGGCTGAGATTTAGATAATAAACATTAAATAATCAAGCAATAATGTGAAAGGTTCATGCCTGGACTAGCATGTGCAAAGATACTGAGGAGGAATAGAGTTGGCTTCTTTTTTAAAATTAAATATAATCTTATTAGTGGGTTTTTTAATGGTGGTTAATGTGATTAAAAAATAAAATTGCAGGGATAGGGACAAGGTTGTGGTGTACCCGGTAAAGCACATAGGTTACCACCTGCAAGAGGAAAGCTTCATGAGTGATGGAGCAGTACTGCAGGTGTCTCTCTTTCTCTCTGTTTTCTACCCTTGATCAAAATAAAGAAAAAGAAATTATAGCTACCAGAAACTGTGGAGTCAAGCAGGTATCAAATCTCAGCAATAACCCTAGTGCAAAAAAAAAAAAAAAGAAAGAAAAACTATTAAAGGGATATAGCTCCAAACAGGACCCACCACCAAAAGTTCTGTGTATCACTTCTGTCCTCTCACTACCACTGTTTTACAATATCTTACAGACAGGTTGGCTACTTTTGTTTACTTTTTTGTAAGTTCATGTGATTAGATGATCTATATTCCATATATTAGTGAACCCATATATTAGTTCAACTTCTTCTTACCATTGTGTCAGTACCAGGAAGGGTTCAAATCCAAATCCAGCTCTTCTGAAAGACAAGCTTGGTCTAATATGCTTAGTCTGCAGTAAGCATCTAGATTTTTTAGCATTTAGATTTTTCCCCCTTCTCCAAGAATCTCTGTCTCATTAGGATACAAACTCTTTTTTAAAATTATTTATTTACTTGTTTTCATTTTTATTATCTTTATTTATTGGGTAGAGAGAGCCAGAAATAAGAGGGAAGAGGAATATAGAAAGGGAAAGAGAGAGAAAGACACCTGAAACACTGCTTCACCACTTGCAAAATTTTCCCCTTATAGGTGGGGACCAGGGGCTCAAATCCAGGTCCTTGCATATTGTAACGTGCACCCAACCAGATGCACCACTACCCAGTCCCTATTTACTTATTTCCAATATAGAGAGGAAATTCGAAGGCGGGGGGAGAGATACCTCCAGCACTGCTCCACCACACATGAAGCTTCCCCCTACAGGTGGAGACTTTGGGCTTGAACCTGGGTTCTCATACAATATGACCCCTAAGATATAAATTTTAATATACATACATAACCCTAATGAAGGCAATTGAGAGAAATGGGTCACAGAGTCCTTGGAGAGGAGGTTTTACTTTCTCCTGATATAGTGCAGGAGAAAGCTTTTCTTCAACTTTGGGTTTATATTTTGAATTTCTTTTTTTCCTAAACAAAAGAGGTTGATCACAATTTCAGCTCTCCTTCACCCCTACTAAACAAGTTGACTCACAGAGACCTCAAACAACTGTCTTTCTAAAGAAGCGAGGTTGAGTTTAGTCCTCAAACAGCTCCTGTAAAGTACAACTAGTGCATTTCTGCTTGTGCAGAGAAAAAGAGGGTCACAAACCTGCCTGCAGCTCATGGAAAAGAGGTATCATGGTGTCAACACCAGTACTGCAGAGGGTGATGCAACTCACAGGGCCAACAAGAGTTTCTTTTTAATTTTGAAATAGATATTTCAATGTAGAGAAGTCACAATCAGTAGTGGAGGTAAATGACATTGATG
Source organism: Erinaceus europaeus (assembly GCF_950295315.1). NCBI lineage: Eukaryota > Metazoa > Chordata > Mammalia > Eulipotyphla > Erinaceidae > Erinaceus > Erinaceus europaeus. The sequence goes on from NC_080164.1 coordinate 51,011,598, forward strand.
GCATTAAAATGTCATCCAATTCTATGGTACTCTAGTCTTCATGAGATGAAATGAAATCTGAACATAATGTGGTAGGAGAGGAGTCTGGTGCACAGGATGATAACATTAAAGGCAACAGAACTACCTCCTTCCTCTTTCTCACGAATTTCTTCCTCTGGAGAACTCTGGCTGCCATGTTTAAAGGACGCACTAGAAGTAATACAGAGAGGTCCACATGGCAGGAAACCAAGGCATCCTGACACGAGCCATTTTACAAGCTGATCCTGTTTCCCCAGTCAAGCTGTCAGATGACTGTACACCCAAATTATATTTATACAATCTCCTGTGGCTTGTTGAGTCAGTCAGCTAACCTATTACCAAATTTCTAGCATATAAAAACTGCATTTTATGAGATAATGAAGATTTGCTATTTTTAGTTATTTGGCTATTAAGTAAACCTGTTATGAGGTAGTACAAGCAGTGAGGGCTGGAAACATTTATATGGGACCCCATACAGACAGTATGTATGCTGATATCCAGAACCCAAAAACTCTCTTTCTCGACTAGCATGGCCCCGGGATATAGTTATTACATATGAAAGCAAAAGAAAATATATCTGGAGTTATCAGTTATGCCCCAAATCTAGGCAACAACATTTGTTCTGTTTGGAATTGTTGATAACCATACTGTTCTCATACTTTTATTGTGTTTTTTATTTTGACACAATACTAAGAAAATAACTAGTCTGCTAAAAGACACAACACTGCTCTGCTATCAGATCTGCCTCAAGACAGAAAAGAGTGCTAAAAATTCAATTCTGAGTGAAGCTTTCTAGGCCTGTGGCAGCAAAATTCTGTACCTTTAATTTAAGCTTATTTGTCTGGTGGCAAATGGGTTCATGCAATCTTGAACTAGCTAAATTACTAAACTCTAGATTGACAACATCTCTCCATGTGCCAGTGACTCTCTGTAGGTTAAAAAATTCAGCGAATGCTAACAAGCAATATTATTTTGGAACCATGAGATGTTATTCTCAAGCTTAAACTTCTTTACCCTCATCACATCTGTTTCCCAAAATATCAAAAATACCGAAAATCAGGAACTGTCAAAGGCAAATCAACTCAGATGTGCCTATTCCGAGACCAGCATGTCAATAGTGTTTATACCTCTTCTTACACCACATAGACTAATTACCTCTGATTATATATTTAAGGAAACTTCCATGAACTGTAAACACTGCAAAAATATATCCCTTCAGGTTCATATTTCCTCCATCTGGCAGAGAGTGGGAGTCCCCCCATTCAACTAAAGTCCTTGACTAGGACACTTTATCTCCGGGTTAGGGGACAGGGAATAGATAAGAATCACTCATGTGCAATGCCATTTTTCTCTTTTATTGCCCATCTTACTAGCCTCTAAAACCTTAAAGCCTAACAGAAGATATTCTCATAGCAAACTGAAAATTCAGATAGCACCTGCTTGACCAAATATGATCTCCCCACAAACTGACTAGAGGACCAGCACAGTCATGATTCTGTGCTAGATTCAGGGGCCACTTCTGAGGATGAGACAACTATAGTCACAAATATAAGTGAGCAATGTATTGACCCCCAAAAGGCCTTTTGTAAGGAATTATTTAGTTAGGGTGTTTTTCTGTTCCTCTTTTGGTAACTTTTCAGTGAGTCCCTGGAATTGCTCCCAGTCACATTCGCATCTTTTTATTTTTATTTTTTTCTGTCTGTGTGTTTGTCACCATAGTCTTAGAGTCAAGTGGGTAAATTCCCAATTGGCAAATTCGAACAATTTCATTTTGGGTTTTCATTCCCAGAGCAGACTAGACTTCAAAAACCACCCCGTAAATAAAGGCTTCATTCTTCAAGGACTTCTCTCATGGTAGATTTGTGATTGAAGACTGTAGCCATTGAGGAGAATGGTAGAACTCAGGGAGTTACAAGCAAAAGGCAAATATCTTCACAGGCATGCATTTAAAAAAAAATACAGAAAGACTTTCTTTAGAGTTCTCTCAAAAAGAACAGTGGGGGGGGGATGGTTGTCATTTTTATAATATTTAAATGAAGCCTATGATAAGCCCAGCGGTGAATTCAGTATTTCAAGAACACAATAAAATCCAATAACTGACATTGAATCCCAAGATGTTAGATTTCACTCAGTAAGAATGAATGACCAAATCACATATCCCATGTGTTTGTACACTTATTCATGTATTAAGCATCGTTTACATATCAGACACCATGCTAGGTGAGAAAAATAAAGATTGCAGAATTCACTAAGTTTCTAGTATAGAGGAGGACGTAGAAATTAAATGAATGGTAGATGGGAGAAAGTATGAGATGTGAATAGACAGGAATAAGAAGTAGCAGCTAGAAATATTTATATTAAGATGACACAATTTGTGGCACATAGGACTTGTGTGAGGCCCCAGGTTTGATTCCTGTGACCTCATGTAGCAGGATGATGCTATGTTTCTTTCATAAAGAAAATAAGTAAAAATATTTAGAAATATTTAGAAATAATTTAATTCAGTGGTGAAACTGATCCAGTCAAGAAGACCAAAGAGGCTTCTCTGAAGAAGTCTGTACAGGTGTTGATGCACCTGGTAGAGCAAACACATTGCAGTGCACAATGATCCAGGTTCAAGCTCCTCCCCGTTCCTGCCTACAGGAGAAAGATTCATGAGCAATGAAATAGTGTTACAGGTTTCTTTCTCTCCTCTCAATTTATCTCTGTCTCTATCCAAAATAAATAAGTAAATATTATATATATATACTGGGGTGGATGGCATGCCAGATCAAGGAAAAGCATGTACAAAGAAACTGTGACAGAAAAGAAAAACAACATATTCTGGACATCAAACAAACAAAAAGATAAGGGCCAGGAAGATAATATAGTGGTAGTGCACAAAACTTGCACTTGAAAGTTTGCAAAGTCAGTCCCCAGCATTGGCTCTAGTCTCTTTTTTCTCTTTTATTCTCTCCCCTTTCTTCTTGTTCTCTCCGCCCCTCCACCCTTGCTCATAAGAGCCAATAAATATTTTTAAAGAAGAGTGTAACTTCATTGGTCAGATCAACAAGAAGCCTACAAAGAGAGAATTCTATACAGATGAAGAGAGATCAAATCACACATAGCTTCTCATATTATGTGTGAAAAGATGTGGGTTTATATCCTTATGTAAATTACACACTTTTGTAATATTTCATTTATTTATTTAATTACCACAAGGGTTATCATTGGAGCTCTGTGCCTGAACAACTCACTCCTGATGGCCATTCTTTTCCCTTTTTGATGGAAGGGGAAATTTAGAGAAGGCAATAATGATAGGAAAGGAAGAGTAGATACTGTAGTACCACTTCATCACTGTGAAGCTTGACCTCCTGCAAGTGGGCCCATGTAGTGGCCTGTGGTTTGAACTCCAGTCCTTACACATGGTAACATGTGGTTTATACTGAGAATCCAACTGCCAGACACTCTATTTGAAGATCCTAAGAAAAGGGATTATAAGGGCCGGGTGGTCGCACACCTGATTGAGCGCACATGTTGCAATGTGCAAGGACCCAGGTTCAAGCCCCCTGTCCCCACCTGCAGGGGGAAAATCTTGCAAGTGGTGAAGCAGTGTTGTAGGTTTCTCTCTGTCTCTCTCCTCTATCACCCCCTTTCCTCTTGGTTTCTGGATGTTTCTATCCAATAAATAAAATGAAGATAATAAAAAAAGAGTTATACAGTTAGATTTTTTATTAGTGATTTGATGATGACAAAATTTAGGGCTAATAGGGGAAGAATCTCATATAATTCCCACTACCAGAATTGCCTGTCTCATACCCTCTATTGGAAACTTCCCTATTCTTTGTTCCTCTGGGAATATGAACCAAAGATCTTTATGGGGTGCAGAAGATGAGGAATCTGGCTTCTGTAATTGCTTGTCCACAGAACATGGACATTGACAGGTCAATCCATACCCCCAGCCTGTTTCTAGCCCAGCCTTAGTGGGGTAGGGCTTTCGGGAGGTGGGGTTCCAGGACACATGGTTGAAGTCATCTATTCAAAGAAGTCATATTAGCATCATGATAGCATCTGCAACTTCGTGGCTGACATGTATTAAGATATAAAGCAGAACAATTTGTTTAATAATCAGTAACATAAGGTAAGAATATAGCAGATGAAATTTGGGTCTCCATGTTGGAGGGAGCTAGGAGGTCTATTTTAGGTATATTTCAAGGAGTTAATGACTGCTAATTTTTGACTGAGCCTGATAGCTAACATGCAGGTAGGCTGAAAGTGTTGTCTGGAAAGATGATGTCAGAGTAGAGAACAGGACTAGAAATTTGTATGGGGGGTGGGGCACCAGGTGGCACACCTGGTTGAGTACACACATTACAGTGAGCAAGGACCAGGGTTCAAGCCCCTGCTCCCTACCTGCAGGGAGGAAGCTTCAGGAGCAGTGAAGCAGGGCTTCAGGTGTCTATATTTCTCTCTTCCTCTGTAGCTCCCCCTTCCCTCTCAATGTCTCTCTGTGTCTATCTAATAATAAAGACTGACAGAAAGAGAAAAAGAAGGAAAAATAGAAAGAAGATAAATAAAAAAAAAAGAAAAATCTTTAAAAAAATTTAAAAAGCTGTGTTAGGGTAGAGAGAAGCTTCCTAATATGGGGAAAGCATATAAATGCCATTAACAATAAGCCCCATTGATCTGACTTAGCACCCATGTCTATTCATATTTAACACAGGAGCCTGTGTAACCTCTGCATCCTTGTAGGTTTGAACTCACATTCCATGGTCATAGGAATATTCTAGGCTGCATTCATTTCAATACCAGTTTTCCTCAAATAGCAGAGTATGTTGACCCAGCATCCCTTTAGAGAGTGGGGTAGTTTCTACCATTGTTGTTCTACATTGAGGGCAAGGTCCTGTAGAGACCCCCAAGAGGGTTTATGATGTTGTACCTGATGAAGATGACCAGTGACAGTGGATAGAGGGATCTGTTAGACGTCTAGATCCATCATCGCTAGGTGGAAATCCCAGGATGTGGTAGCCTGGATGTGACCAAATGGACCACTACCAAAGTGTGCCAGTCTCTTATCCTTATCTAGTTTTTTTAGTCCTTACTTTATCTGACAGGGTTCAAATTAGAGTTATTGAGGGAAGTGAAATAAGAAGTAGGTGAGGAGGGTATCTAAGTCTAAGTAGAAAATATTTGATTAAGTACTTTAGAGTGTCTTTTTTATTTTGGTGTGATACTCCAAACTCAGTCAAATTCTGCTTTGCATTTCCCTTTCTGTTCTTCTTTCCCAACTTCTGTTTACTCATATTTTTCTTTCTGGCTTGTCTCACAGCATAATTCCTTCTAGCTCCATTCAAGATGGGTCAAAGAAGATGGATTCATTATTCTTTATAGTTGAGTAGCATTCCATGTTATATATGTATATATATTACAACTTTCTTAGCCACTCATCTGCTGTTAGAAATATGGGTTGTTTTCAAGTTTTGACTAATTCAAATTGTGCTGCTATGAACATAGGTGTATACATACCTTTTTGGATGGGTGTGTTTAACTCTATAGGATATATCCCTATGAGAGAAATTACTGGGTCATAAGGAAGGTACATTTCTAGTCTTCTGAGAGTCCTCCAGACTGCTCTCCACAGGGGAGTTTACATTCCCTCCAGTAGTGCAGGAGTGTTCCTTTTTCCACACAACCTCTCCAACATTTGCTGTTGCTATTGATTCTGATGTATGACATTCTCATGGGGTGAGGTGGTATCTCATTATTGTCTTTATATGCATTTCTCTAACAATGACTTGAAGTAGTTTTTCTTGTACCTGTTGGCTTTTTGTATCCCTTCTGTAGTGAATAATCTGTTCATATCTTCTCCCCACTTTTGACTTGGGCCATTTGCTTTTTTGTTGCTAAGTTTGGTGAGCTAGTTAGGTTTTTCTTGAATGTACCCTCTGGCTGTATCATAGGAAGCAGATGGAGGGAGGCTATAAAGGATTTAAGAAGATAACATGATTCTCCAGAGCCCTACCCCACTAGAGAAAGATAGAAACAGGCTGGGTGTGTGGATCGGCCTGTCTATGCCCATGTCCAATGAAGAAGTAATTATAGAAGGCAGGCCTTCTACTTTCTACACTCCATAAAAATTTTGGTCCATGCACCCATAGGGATAAAGAACAAAGAAGCTTCCAATGGAAGAGATGGTATATTGAGATCTGGTGGTGGGAATTGTATAGAATTGTACTCCTCTTATCCCACAACCTTGTCAATTATTATTAAATCACCAATAATAAAAAGAAGAAGACAAGGTGGCATTACTGCAGTTGTTCATGTGAGAGATGGGCAGTGTACCATGTGGTCTCTGTCCCCAAGTGCCAGCAGTATGAGCTGCCATTGCTGCTATTGTCCCATGAGATGAGGGATAGCTGATTCTGAACTGTAGTTTCCTGGACAGAGGCAGCACCTTTCAGAACATCGAATTCCTCTTCAGTACATCCAGACTAAACAGCAAAAATGTCTCCGACAGACAAAACTTCTTATACTTTCTTATCATCCCTTCTCACTATTCTCCGCAACTCCATTTGGATCTTCCAATCATCTTTACAAACTTAGTCATTCCCAGAATATAGTCCCCACTGCTTGAAATATAATTCCTTTTCTCTGACTAAACAGATTCACATAATTTGAAATCTAAAATGTACATCAGAGTCAGTAAAATAGCTCACTGAATAGTGCATTGCTTTGCCATGTCTGCAACCTCTAGGTTTGAGCCCAGTCCCTACAGCATTAGAGGAAGCTTTAGTGCTATGACTTTTTTTTTTTAGTTTCATTTCTCTTTCTTTCTTTCTCTATTTAAAAATAGTTAGATAAATAAATTATGTTTAAAACTTACTTGATAATGTATTATATCCAACCTCTTTTCATTAAACAATCTTTTCTAGCAAGAAACAATATATTTGAACTTGTGTGAAGAGTTTCAGTGGCATCAAGTACAGACTAGTAGAGGATTATAACGCATTTATCATAATCTCTATTATTATAGTCTTCCTAAGAATAATCTTTAAAACCACCCGTCCATTCACTGTGGTCAAGAATTGGGAGTTATTAAACATGAGACTTTACTGTAGCTGATATTTATCAGTTAGCTGTATCATGCCTTTTCATGCATAATGTCTTCTCAGACATGAACATTCTAGTGCCTTTGAAATTTCCTTATGATTTCTTAATTCCTTTGACAACGCCCTCTTAATTTTGTCTTACTCGTTTAGTCTTTTTTTTTTCCTCTAGGGTTATTCCTAGGGCTCTCTGTGCCTGCACTATGAATCCACTGCTCCTGGAAGCTATTTTTTCCCTTTTCTTGCCCTTGTTGTTTATCATTGTTGTTGTTATTATTGTTGCTGTCATTGTTGTTGGATAGGACAGAAAGAAATTGAGAGAGGAGGGGAAGATAGAGAGGAGGACAGAAAGATAGACACCTGCGGACCTGCTTCACCGCTCCCTGAAGGTGGGGAGCCGGGGGCTGTAGGCCAGTCCTTGTGCTTCGCTCCAAGAGCACTTAACCAGCTATGCTACTGCCCCGCCCCCCTGAACTTTATTCTTAACAAAATTATATAGTAGGTAGGTAGGAGATTTGTCTTTGGAAATACCATTTCTAGGAGATTAATCTGCTATCAAGGGTAGCATCTAGAAAGATCACAGAAGTAATTGTCAAAGTAGAATTAAAGGAGAAATTGGTATCTTGACTTTGTGTAAGTCTATTACTCAGAATTTTACTCCCTTTCTGCTTTCACTACTTATTATTGGAAATATTTTTTAATACTTATTTATTCATTTTCCCTTTTTGTTGTCCTTGTTTTTGTTGTTGTAGTTATTGTTATTGGTGTCGTCGTTGTTGGGTAGAACAGAGAGAAATGGAGAGAGGAGGGGAAGACAAAGAGGAGGAGAGAAAGATAGACACCTGAAGACTTGCTTCACTGCTTGTGAAGAGACTCCCCTGCAGGTGGGGAGCCGGGGGCTTGAACCGGGATCCTTGTGTCGGTCCTTGTGCTTGGCGCCACTGCGCTTAACCCGCTGTGCTACCGCCCGATTCCCACTATTGGAAATCTTAATGATTTATTTAATCAAATGTGTTTGGTGAAATATCAGTCCTAGAAAGGGTCTGCAACAAAAAAAAGTCCCTCACAGAATGTGAGCCCAGATCTACAGGGATGCAGAGGTCACATAAGCTCCAAAGCTGGATATGGGCCACAGATCACATCAAATCGATGGGGTTTACAGTCAACAATATTTATACATCTTTTCCATATTTGGTAGCTATTCTCTTGCCTGATCCAGCTTTCTGGTCCTTCTGCCAGCCATGACACCATCTCCCCAGACAATTATTAGGACCCACCTACACATCAAATTTCAAGCTCAAGCAAAAAAAAAAAAGGGGGGGGGAGTCAGGCTTATCGCAGCAGGTTAAGCCCACGTGAAGCAAAGCATAAGGAAACAGGTACCAGCTGGGAGTCACTTCACAAGCGGTGAAACAGGTCTGCAGGTGTCTTTCTCTCCCCCTCTTCTTCCCCTTCTTTCTCCATTTCTCTCTGTCCTATTCAACAACAACATCAATAACTACAACAATAAAACAAGGGCAACAAAAGGGAATAAATAAATAAATATTTAAAAAAACACTAGTATAGCCACAGGCCCTTTGGAATATAACTAAAATATGCCTATTAGCTATCTACAAAATGGAGGGGCCCCAACTCTTCACCTGCACTATTCCAGCCTTTAGGTCTATGACTGGTCAACAGTTTGTTTGGCTTTGTCTGTTAACTCTCTTTTCAACCACCAGGTTCCAGATGCTAGCATGATGCCAACCACTTCCAAGGACAGACATCCCCACCAATATGTCCTGGAGCTCTGCTTCCCCATAACCTTTCCCCACTAGGGAAAGAGAAAGACAAGCTGGGAGTATGGATCCACCTGTCAACGCCCATGTTCAGCTGGGAAGCAATTACAGAAGCCAGACCTTCCACCTTCTGCATCCCACAATGACCTTGGGTCCATACTCCCAGAGGGATAAAGGGGAGGGGATAGGATATCAGGGGAGGGGATGGGATATAAGGGGAGGGGAGGGGATACAGAATTCTGGTGGTGGGAATTGTGAAAAGTTGTACCCCTCTCATCCTATGGTTTAGTCAATGTTTCCTTTTTATAAATGAAAAATTAAATTAAAAAATTCCCTGTTATCAAAAACAGTTTGATGTACATATACTTTATTTTCCTTTTAGGAATACTCAGTGCTTCTTAATATAGTAGTTAAAACCTTTTAGAAAGTCGGTAGGAAAAACAACAACAACAACAATTTATGCATTCCAGTGTCTCTGACTTTGGAACTAGTCACTGTCCTGCCTGCCCCTTAGGAGAATAATGGAAGAGAGGCAACTAATCAATCACAAGCACTAATCAAATGCTCACTTAGAGATATACTCTGGAAACAAAGGAAATAAATATTGCACTGACAACATTCTAGTCCAATAAAGTACAATTAAAAAATAATAAAAGCAATAGAAACTTAGAATTGTTTCAAGATCATCTAAGAAAGATTCTAATGAAAGACACAAGATCTTCTTGAGAATTTTGATGTGGTCAATGAATACTTTTATTCATTGCACTATTTAGTTTGAATGCTCTCAGGCTTCTTAAATTTATCCAAAGCTAAATGATTGGGAAGCTCTTTTATTTTAAAATGAAAAACAGTGTTTATCTCCCAAATTTTGCTTTGTATTAAGATGTGATCATTGCATGAACACAGAAAGAGTTTTAAAGAAAGTATGCCACCAACAGAGAAGTTCATTCTTAGTTAACTAAAATACCCACAGGCACAAGGGAACATTGTATAAAACACCATCAGAGTCTAGTAATGTGGCATCCATGATAAGAAGGTAATATTCTGGGAGGGCAAAACCATGTCACTGCTTCCTTGTCAACCTGACTGATCAAACACAAGCAGCAGTTCTCCTTTGTGAAAGACTCCTTTCTGAAAGATTTCTTTCCTCTGGTCTATTTCTTTTCATTTATTCCTTCTTTCCTCTCCCCAAGATTCTCTGTCTGGTCTTCTCAACAAATAATTTTACCTGAAGATAGTAAATCCAATGTGCTGATGTTCTTGCCTATCATTTGGCCTTTCAGGTGCCATGCTGACATCTAGAACTAAGGCTGCCATGAGTTGGTTAAAATAGAAAATAAAAATTATATTGAAAGTTAATCATAGATTGCTTCTCAAAACCATACAGAGTCTTGTTCTCTCCACTAGTCTCAAGTTTCCATACCTCTTTTAGTCTCTTTTCTAAAGACTGAATTCGATGTTTGATTTAACTCCTTAAAGGCCATGGTATCATTCCTTTAACAGCATTTTCTTTTCTGTTAAATCCATTCTGAAACACAGTACTTGCAGATCAAGGCAGGAATATAGCCTATCTAGACCAAGAGATATCTCACTGGGTCAGGTGTGCGTCTTGCCATCCACTAGCCCAAGTTCAAACACGGATGTGCCAAGGGAGCTGCAGTCCTAGTTCATTCTTCATAAAGCTTCATCCATGTAGATGGGAACCTGGAACTTGAACCCTGGTCCTTGCACATGATAATGTGTATAATCAATCAAGTGTGCCACTTCCTGGCCCCATAAGATATGTTTATCTGAATATAAGTAGTGGTCTTACATTGCTCTCCTGATAATTTGGTAGCTTAGGTGCAGGCATGAAGGAAATAGGAAAATAGTGGTAATTATAGTTAGGTTTTTTTCCAGGTGTACATCCTAGACTGAAAGAGGATCTCAGGAGCAAGCTCTTTACAAGGGAGAGTTTTTGTTTTTAATTTGGTTCACAGAATCTGTGCTGGGGAGGGAAGGAGTTAGGCCATGAGAAGGGGTAGAACAGTAGCATAGGAACAAAGGAATCAGAGGCCTAGATGAGGGGAAAAAGCTGAGAGGTGAGGTAGTACCACTCAAAGAATGGTAGTTTGATAGAAAGCTTTCAGAGGAGCCCCAGTTACTGACTAGAAAAAGAAAGAGAACAGGCAGTCATGTCCCAAACTAAAAGAGTCATATTTACAAGCCAGAAGATTTTCAATTAGCCCCCACTGACCAGCTAAGTGCACCCCCAAGACTGTCCCTTGCTGTACCTTGGGTTGTATCAGCAAAGATCCCTTCTATTTACTTAACCTTGGAACATGTTAGAAGTGGTCCCCTCCCCTTCCTCGCACAAATACAAAGGCAGGTGTTAGAAAGAAAAGAGATGCAGGTTGTTACATTCTTTGGGAAGTTTACACACATGCATACCTCCCTACTGACCTGTCTAGATTAAAGGGTTCTGTTTATGCACTGGAAAGCATACGTGTGTGTGTGTGTGTGTGTGTGTGTGTGTGTGTGTGTGTGTGTGTGTGTGTGTAACATACCTGCTGCGCTGCTTCAAAACATCTAAATATCTAAACAGTCTGTTGTCCCTACTAGACTTTGAGTCACATGAGAGCAAGTCAACATTTTACTCATCTTTATTACCAAGCACAAAGCCTCAGATTCAACATATATGAGGATATAATCAACTTTTGTTGAGGCAAGGAATGAATAAACAGATGTATAACAACAATGCAAACTGGATAGGTTCCCAGGGTATTTGGCCCCCTGCAATCATAGCACACTCTTTAGCAGCCACCCTGTATATGCCATTGAGGACTAAGCAGAGATGAAACATCCCTTTGAGATGATCTGGCCACATAAAGACACAGAAGTCACCTCTAAAATATTTCGGTCCTTCAGCATAGACAGCTATAGACACAGGTACTATTGATGAACCTACATTTTCTTGGTTCCTAAAAGTCTTTGGGGGAAAATAAACTCCAGTAAAGTTCAAAGCATGATTAGCTCAATGGGAGGCAGCCTCATTTGCTTCTCTAGAAATAGGTCTCATCCTTACTTCAAGTTTGACTTATAATTGCCAAACCATTACTTCCAGTTATGAGCATTTATTATCCAAACTAATGAGCCGCCTCTGAAAAAATATTTTTCAGCTCACTTTTTAACACTCTGAGAAGCTCTTCTTTGGAAGTCACAAATGGGGTCTTTGTGGGAGAAGTCACCTCCTGCCCTGACAAGGTGTGCCTGTCTAGCTCCATCCTGGCAGGAGCACTGGCACAGCTACCAAGGAAGACCATCTTCTTTCTGAACCTGAGATCATTGCCTGGAAAAGCAAAACCAGTTACAACCCCTTTGCTTGAATGAGAGGAAATGCCTGCATGGTTTCAGGAAATTCAGGAGTTGCAACAGTTCCCTAGGATGAAGGTGAGTGGTCAAGTTAAGTCAGACTGGCACTCTTACAACTTCTTAAGGAATGAAGTTAGTTCACGGATTTCTGTTCCCCAGGCTTATCTAGTATTACTCATGCCGTTGAGGGGATGGGGTGAAATCTTGAAGCAGGAACAAGAAATATGTTTTCTCATGTGTCTCAACCTGGCAGCAGAAATATTAGCAAAACTTAGGAAACAAACAAATAAAAAAACTTGTTTGTATTCCTTAAATGTCACCCTCCCATAGATTCCAATGCACACACTTCTTATGCTGAAAAATCAAAGCTATGCTGTTATTGTTTCTTTTTGTTGTTGTTGTTTATCATACACTAAGAGTGAACTAAATCATTTTGAATTATTTTGAAGCTCAGTAAAGGCAGCTCTATGCAGGAAATTGTCTGATGATAGCTTGGAGATTCTAAATTGGAGATGACTAAGAAACTGTACCCATGAGTCAACTCTAGCAGTCAGCAATGGCTGCCATGATTTGAAAAGGGCTCAAGGGTGATGTCCGGATGTAGTAATAATAATAGTAATAAAAGCCAGATCCCATTATCAATGCCTGCCATGGGTTAAGGAAGGGACAGTGATGGCATATGTGCCACATATTTGCCCCCATAACCTAGATCCTCCTCAAAACCATAAATGGAACTCAAATCTCCAGTCTCTTGTCATTTCTAGTCAGATCCCTTCTATGAAGTTACAAAGAAGATCTTGAAGTGCATCTACTGAAGATACACAAGTTAGGACTGGGTAAAAATTTTAAAGTGAAAGTAAGTCATGTGCTTGCTTTCTGGAAACAAATCCCAAATACAAAGCAGAAAACCTGCTTATAGCAAGAAAAAGAGAGACTTCTGGGAGAAGAATAGTTAGAATGTAGAGAGAGTGTTAGCAAAATGATCCCTGCCAGCTCACAGTATTTCCTTTGCATTGCTCAAGGGTAAAGTGAAAGATAATAGCAGTGTTTTGAACATGTTTAGATGTTTTGTTACCAGAGGGAGCTACAGAAAACCTGAATTCTCTGAAATGGAAAAGAAAGAACACAAAGGCATGCTGTGCATTTTGCTTACTGTCAGCTACTTCACAGCTTTTCTTAAGCACCCGAGGCATGACTTGGCAGAGAGAGGTAGTGGGCATCATTTTAAATGAATACAGATTTGAATTTTTTTTTAATCCTTCCAGGTGTCATTGGGGACACCCCAAGGTCAGTGTCAGATATTGGTCCTCTTATGACTTAACTTACACTGATGTCACTGAACCAGATGTGAGCTTGGTGTGTCCAGCTGCACTGCCTTTCCCTCAGGTAGAGTCCTCTGAAGGCTTCGCTTTTACAGAATTTGCCCTTAGCTGTTAGCACATTTGCTGTGAATTGACACCCATGCTGGAATCTATCTTGAATGTGTTCTTATGTATTTACTGGCAGGACTGCTTTGCGATGAGTGAGTGAAATGCTCTACTAGGACATAGGCAGCCTGGGTGAAGACCCACTTCTGCACAGAGCCTGTCTGACTACTTAATTGCCTCTACGTGGCTACTCCGTCTGAAAGTAGGTATGGTACCTCCAACTTATAGGCTGTTGTATGAAAACTAAATATGTAAAAGCACTTTTTTATTTTATTTATCTGTTCAGAGAGAGAGATGAGAACATGGCGGGCCAGGTCATGGTGCAGCCAGTTAAGTACACGTAGTACAGAGCACAAGGACCCACACAAGGATTCCAGTTCAAGCCCCCAGCTTCCCACCTAGAACGGGATCACTTCACAAGTGGTAAAGAAGGTCTGTAGGTGTCTATCTTTCTCTCCTTCTCTCTATCTTCCCCTCCCCTCTCTATTTCTCTCTGTCCTATCCAATAAAAAAATCATAATAAGGAAAAAATGGTCACCAGGAGCAGAGAATTTGTAATGCAGGCACCAAGCCCCAGCAATAATCCTGGAGGAGAGGGGGGTGGAGGGAAAGGGGAAAGAGACAGAAAAAATAATCAGAACATCATTCAGCTCTGGTTTCTGATGTTGCTGGGGACTGACCCTGGGACCTCTGAGTTTCAGGCACAAAAACCTTTTGGATAACCATTATGTTATCTCTCTAGACATTTTTTTAAATTCTACCATCACTGCTAATCTCCAGCTTCAGGTGGTGCTGAGGATTCAATGTAGAACTTTTGGTGCCTCAAGCATAGTGGCTATGCTATTTCCCCAGTCTAAAGTGTGTCTATATTACAAAGCAAATACAAAACAACCAATGTCAGATTTCCCCAGTCTCCTATGAAAATGATCTGTTGAAAATGTCCTCATCTCAGAGAAGACTTCCCTGCCCAAATTAAGAAACCTCCTAGCCAATAGCCTTTCCTTTATACATCTTAGTACTCTCTAATAAAAAATAATTTATAAGGTCAATTATTAATTTTTTGTCTGTGTTCTCCACCAGACACATATAAGCAAGGACTTCCTTCTTTCTTACTGCAAACTAAAATTCTAGGTCAGAAGTATAACTATCCCAAGAATACACTCAACAAAGCATTTGTCACGAATGGGTGAATTTGTATCCCATACCACCTAGATGATATGGACAAGTAGAAAACAACTAGCTTTGGTGGCTCACCTTGTAGAAAATCACCAGAAAAGGAAAAAAAAAGTACATCTACTCCAAGATAGGTACAATATTTCTAATGACACATAAATTAGAAATTCCCAATTTCTAAACTTGAATGCATATATATTCTCATGTCACAAAGAAATATGACCAACCAAACTTCTGAATTAATCATAAAATGAACAGATTTTAGTATGTCAAAAATTTCAACAACTATAAAAGTCAATGGAACTTTTTTAAATTTTAATTTATAAAATAGAAACACTGACAAGACCATGGGATAAGAGGGGTACAATTCCCACCACCAAAAGTCCGTATCCCATCCCCTCTCCTGATAGCTTTCCTATTCTTTAACCCTCTGGGAATATGGACCTAGGGTCATTATGGGGTACAGAAGGTGGAAGGTCTGGCTTCTGTAATTGTTTCCCTGCTGAACATGAGTGCTGACAAGTCAATCCATACTCCAAGCCTCTCTTTCTCTTTCCCTAGTGGGGCAGAGCTATGGGGAATCAGGGATCCAGGACACATTGGTGGGGTTGTCTGCCCAGAGAAGGCCAGTTGGCATCATGGTAGCATCTGGAATCTGGTGGCTGAAAAAAGAGTTAACATACAAAGCCATACAAATTGTAAGTCAATGGAATTTATCCTTATAAGTGAAAGAAGATAACTATAAGTAGAACCTATTATCATATAATTTTGTTGTGTAAAATAAAAAAAATCATTAAGGATGCCTAATTTAGATACAGTTCAATTTGAATAAAATTTTATCTCTTTTTAAAAATATTTGACTGAAGCTGGTTTCAAGAAGTCCCTGTTAGATAAGAACCTTATAGAAAGAGACTTTAAGACACAGCAAACAAGCACACATAGTATGAAGCCCAAGGACCAGCCAAGGATCCTGGTTCAAGCACCCCACTGCTCACCTGTGTGTGTGTGGGGGGGTCACTTCACAAGCGGTAAAGCAGGTCTGTAGGTGTCTATCTCTCTCTCTCTGCTCTCTCAATTTCTCTCTGTCCTGTCCAACAACAACCACAACAATAACAGCAACAACAACAACAATGGAAAAAAGTTGGCCTCCAGGAGCAGTGGATTCATAGTGCAGGCACCCCCAGTGCCTGGAGGCAAAAAAGGAAAGAAAGAAACAAAAAATATATGACAAGGAGCTTGCTAATTATTCACTGAGATCAACAACTTCTTATTCATGCCCAAGAAATAACTACATTCATAGTGCCAAGGCCCATTAAAAAGTTTTCATAATGTCCCATCAGCCATTTTAAAAGTTCTTAACTAAATATAGCTAGCTCAGAGAGGAAATGGATTTTAGATGGTGAATGTGAAAAGAAAAATCGTAGAAATAACAATGTAAGACAGAATCTCAAAAACTACTGTGACGGTTACCTTCAAATTGACCTATATCAGTGAAAAAAAGAGGGTAGAGATTTACTTGATTTGCTAAAAAAACTCAAACCTACTTCCATTGCTGAGATGTGCAATAGCTATCACTCCATGTTTCTTGATCTAAATAACTGTTTCATGATTTTAAATAATCCATTTTAATTACTACTGAAATATTTATCAAGCTTGATCACGTTTCTTAAAGATGTGTCCTGGCAAGCATGAGAACAGAAATGGAGACGATGAGACAAGTGTTTGTACTAACTCAAAGACAATCGAAAGGCAAAGCTCTTCTCTGGAAAAGGTTACCCTTTGATTAGATTTTCATTTCACTCATAGTCTCTCTGAATCCACCCTTTTATATACCCTCAATATTACCATGTGAAAACACCAACATACCACTGGTTATTCCATTTCCAGATCTCTCTTCCTATGTAAACACTAAACAATATTTCTTCTCTTGAAGACCATACTTACTACTTACACCAAACTATCCCCATTCTCTTTGTCACTGGTAACTGACCCCAGGAGATTTCTTTTTCATGATTTTTATTACAAAGGAGTAGAGTCTTTGAAACAAAACTCACATTTATAATCTGACTCCAGCATGTCCTGTCTCAGATAAGTTGAGCCTCCATGGAAGACTAACTTGCCATCTATAAAGCAGGTGCAACATTATCTACCATAGTAAAAATTAAATTCCACAGCAGACATGAACACTTTTGCATTATTTCTGGAAACATACAAAATCCTCAATAAATTAAATTTTATTTTATTCATTTTCTGCTCCTGCCTTTAACTCTGGTGAGTTCAGAATCAAAGGTAATCAGAAATTATCCTTTCTGCATTCATTTAATGCCTCCAAAACCTATGTATTACTAAAAATTCATCCCCATTCTACTTAAATTCCTTCTTGATCATACCCTAGAATAGAATTGGGAAGTCTTTTTTCTGTCAAAAGGCCATTTGGATATTTATAACATCATTAGTTGACCATACACCACTTCCAAGACCACCTCACATGTTCACTCTTAGCTAAATATTTCTGTGCCCTTACCACATAGTCAACCATTCTTCCTCACTCTTCTCTCTGAGACCATGACTTTAAGCTCTTTCTAGCTTCAGTATTACTATCATCCAGGTCAAGCCCCAGACCAGGACTTTCAGCCTCCTGTCTTCTCTGTAGCTTAGAGTCCCTCACTGCTTAATCTCCTGCTAAAACTCTTACTTGCACTTCTACTTCCCAACCCTTGGGAAGACTCACCATATACTTCAACAAAATTCTCAAACTTGGCTGATTTGATTCTATTAACTTTTAACACTTCCACTTCATCTGACCACTCACTACAGATAGATCTTCCCAATTTGGCTCTTCTGAACTTCCCTTACAGACCCATCCTCATTCATAACCCTCTAACTCCCAGCAGTGGCATTACCTCCTGAATTGCAGAGATGCTCAAGTTAATATGACAGGAGCCATCACAGCATCTTTCTAAATGGACCTACTCACTTAAGGGTCTCTGGTGGCCTCTAATAGCCACATCCTCAACTACTTCCCAGCATTTGATCCTATTGCTCGCCACATCCTTTTTGAAGTATGCTCTTCCTTTGTCATTCTTTATACTGTACTACACTGTACTTAATTCTCCTGTCTATCTTTTCTAGTGGGTCACTTCCTCCTCCAAACCCTAAAAGCACAAATTTCCAGGATTCTGAACCACAGGTCTTGACTCTATGACCTCAGTACTTATAATAGGAAATCTCATCCATCTCCATTAGTTTTGCCATTACTGCCAAGAAATTACCTTCATGTTTCATGCTTTCAAGTCTAACAAACACTCTTGAGGAGTCCATCAAGATATTCCATGGGTACCTCAAACTCAGCATTTTCAGAATGTGTCATATCTCTCTCCCTCTTACTTTCTCATAACTGTCCTAACACTACCAGTCTTTCACTTGTTCAATCATTATTGACTTCTTCCCTTCTTTTCTCTTCAACAGTTGAATTGCACTCTAATTGTTGAATCCATCACTACTTGTAATTTCCACTTGTAATTCTTTAATTCTTCACTCAGATCCTGCTGTATAAAGTGTTTCAAGAGCATTTTTAACTATGTTTGCTTCCTCCTAAGTTACAGGTGTCTCCACCACCAGATGAAATGACTATCAGATTTAATCACAGTTTAGCTTACAGTTTCAGAACTCTCTTGATCCAGCCACAATATAGTCTCCTACTTTAACAATTCTCTTCTCTGTCATCCTTGAATCAACCTATAATTGTTCTACAGTTCATTGTTCTACACATGTGGTTACATTTCCTGCCTCTATTCATCCCATAATTTATCCCACTCAGTTTTTTTCTCATATCAAAGTTCTCCCCTGTGAAACATCTTCTAGATTTAGCCCAAATGCTTATGCACCCTAAAGGCATCCTTGCTACAGGGACTGGGTAGTGACTCATGTGGTTATGCACACATGTTATGGTGCATAAGGACCAAGATTCAAGCCTCCAGTCGGTCCCCACCTGATGGGACGAAGCTTTTCAAGTAGTGAAGCAGTACTGCAGGTGTCTATTTGTCTCTCTTCTTCATCCCTCTCAATTTTTCTGTCACTATCTAATAATAATAATAATAATAAACATCTTTACTATACCATCAAATATGTTCTCATCTTCTCCTGAGCAAGTGGGGTATTTCGTCCATCTATATTTTCAGAATTAAAAAGATTCTACCTAACTTTCTAAAATCTTCCTCTTACAAGAGACATTCCATGAAAAGAGAGTAACATGGTCTCTTTCCTGCCAAGCCTTGATGCCCTCTAGAATGGTCCAATCTGAAGTGTTACTGCTATATTGAACTTTTGTTCATCCTCGTTTTCCCTTTGTTCTGCTACTTCTCTAAGACCAAAGGTTCCAACAATTATTGTCATCACCTACTTTCTTCAATTAAAGAATTAAGTCTCCTCTACCCCAAGTAGTACTATTGTCCTCATTCTATCTATACTGATTCTGAAATATGTATGGAAAATCAAACTTAAACTTACATAAAGGTTCTGTTCTTATTAAACTAAAAGTCATTTGGGCAGTAGGTAGATAGCATAATGGTTATGCAAAGAGCCTAAGTCCTAGGTTCAATCTTTCATCACTATCAGCCAGAACTGAGGAGTGCTTTAGTGAAATAAATAAATAAATAATAATAAATGAAATAAAACTCATTTTATGAAAATAAGTTTCTTACACAATCTTTAATAAGCCTTTTCTAACATATTAGGACATCATTTGCTTCTTGCCTTCACAATTAAACATTTACTTATCTGATTTAATAAACTGAAAGAGGTAAAGAATCCACTGGCAATATACCTAAAATGATTCAACCCATCTCACTTATCACTAGACAAAATCTACACTTTGAGTCATCACATTAAAATTACTATTTTCCTGTTTTGAATTTGCACTGTTTTTTTTTAATAAACAAAGAATTTTAGGTCAAAACTTTAAATAAACATATGAACAAAAGAACAAAATGCTTCCCAAGGATGACAGGCAACATAAAAAATTTGAAATGTTCTATCAGTTGCTATTAAGAAAACCTAAATTATGCTGACAGATGACAGTTAAAGTGAGGAGCATGCAGAAGTTGGGTCCCATTTGGACTTTGTAACCAACACTCGTGCGCAGCTGATAGACTGGGAATCCCACTTCAAAGTGAGCAAAGGAAAAGTGGATAATCCCAACAGTGGGAATTCTGAGTTTTAGCAGAACTGAGACTGCATAAAATAGTTTCTAATTACAGCAATACAAGAAATAAAAAAGGTGTTTGCTATCTTTCCTAGGATTATAATATTATTTTGTAAACAATAAAGTATTATATAATTTTAATGCATTAGAGTCTTGTTTTTATAAAAAGAAAAATCATTCCAGATTCCAAATGACTTTGGGATTAGTTTTTTAGTGTGTCTCATCTAAACTCCTAGAAGACAAGATTTATTTCTTAAGTTTGTATGTCATTTCTCATAATGTTTTTACTAAATGTTCAAAAATTCTTAAGTATGATTAAATGAACTGATGTAAAAGAAAAAAGTCAAAGTTAACCAACAAGAGAACTTTCAAATGTAATCAATTTTGGTGCTGCCTAAGCATCTAAAAGCTATTTCAAATGAGACATTTAAATAGGACTTCCAAATAAGAACCAGGAGCTTACAAATAAGAAAACATTTGTGTACATTTACATCTTCATTAGATTATATATCCTCTGATGCAAATCAGGGAATCAGCTTGCATGCACTTTGACAGTAAGTCTTTCAATTATTCACTTTCCTTGAAATTGAGCCTTGGCTAGAATAAAGAAGAAATAAAGGACAAGAGAGAGATCATCAATAGAATGCAGCTTCCTTTCACTTAGAGTTTTCATTCATCCTGGCCAATGTGAGAACATGAAAATGTTTAACTTACGCCTTTGCTGGTGTTGCCTGTGCTTACTATACTAAGAATTAGCTAGACTTCTGTTTCCTCACGGCATATTGACTACACACACACACACACACACACACACACACACACACACACACACACACACACACACACTGAAAACCACACTACTTCCTCCAAATCCAGAGTTGGCTCTGCTACTGAGAATCTCTTCACTTGGAGAGACATCAATGGAGCAAGGAAATTGTCTCTACCTCTGAATGTGTTACCAAGGTTCCCTCTTTTCAAGGTTCACCACAGCCATCCTCTGAGAAACACTGATCTGTGCTCTCCTCTTTGTTCTACTGCGCCAGAAACAAGGAACAGCAAAAGAACAGTCATTATTTGTATTTGGCAAGAAAGGTGGCAGTAAAACTGAGAGGCAATAGGAATGTAAATGTCAATGTGCAGATCTGAAGGAAGCAGGGCCAGCAAGCACTGAGGAGCAGTCTCCATGGAGAGGAGCCTCTATCAGACATATATATGTAACTGATGGAGAAGCAAAGAGAGGGAGAAATGCAAGTCAAAGTAGGAGAAAGAACCTGGGACAGCTAAGAGCAAAGCCGCCTGTTTCTGGGATGAAGGATTAAATTTTAACCCATGTGATTTTTCCTGCATATGGTTTCACATTTAATTCTCACTACAGTTCCTAGATGACAACAATTTTTTTTATTAGTGATTTACTACTGATTTACAAAACTATAAGATAACAGAGGTATAATCTGACACCTGTCACACCACCAGAATTCTGTGTCCCCATTCCCTTCGTTGGAAACTGCATTAGTTTCCCCAAGATCACCTACCAGCTCTGAGTGTCCTTCTCCCTTATCCCCTCCCTCTTTTTTTTCTCTTCTCTCTCCAGGTCCTGATGGAACTGAAGCTCATAACCTTGTGATTATCTTCCCCTAATATTTCTACCTCTCTGAGAGTATGGACCAAAATTCTTTATGGAAATTAAAAGGTAGGGATATAACAGATGAGAATAGGGAGTTCAGGGTGGATAGAAGCTAGGAAGTCATGGTCCTAGGGTCGCATGACTGTGGTAATTTTTGCTGGAGCTTACTAGCTAACCTGCAAGTGGACTAAAAATACTGTCTGGGAAGATGGAGTCAGAATTGCAAATAAGACTAGAAAAATGGATTTAAGATAGAGAGTAGTTCCTAAACAACTATTTCCATGTCTCTGTGACCCAGGGCCTATATCTATTTGTATTTATCAAAGAACCCTGTACAGCCTCCAATTTTCTGTCAGTCAGTGTTCACAGTCCATGGTCATACTCTAAGCTGCATTCATTTCAGTACCAGTTTTCTTCAAGTGGCAGAATAGGGTGATCCAGCCTTCCTTCAGAAAGCAGGCAGTCCTTGTCATTGCTAGTTCATAGTAAGTATATAGTCCTGAAGAAGCCTACAAGAGAGTTATAATGACATTACTGATGGAAATGACCAGTGATGGTGGAAAGAGAGGTCTATTAGAGGTCTAGGCCCACTGAATCCATGGGGGAATCCAAGGATTCACTGACTAAAGACCCCATCTGATGGGGTGGCCTGGCAGTGGCCAAGAAGGCCATCATTAAGTGAGCCAGTCCCTTGCCTTTTTCCAGTTTTTGTAGTAAATGTGTTATCTGAGGAGCTTATACTTTCTCCCAGGTGTCAAAACATTGAATGTCATTTGCTGTATCCAAACTGGTATTAAGTTTATGGGGTATGGCCTCAAGTTAGCAAAGAAATACAACTAGCTGGGTCTAAGCTAACTTTGAGTTCTATTGCATTTACTTATTTAGTGATTCTAATAAATACCATAGAGATAGTAATTATCCTTTAGTTGATAAATATTTTTGTCAGTCTATCTCTTGTCCAACCATAGACATTTTTTTCTAAAGACTATCAGGGGGCGATAATAAACTAGTAAAGTCATAGACCCTCTGGAATATATCTAAAACAGACCTACTAGCTTTTTTCCAAAACGGAGATCCCAAATCTTCATCTGCAATATTCTTGACTTTTTTTTTAGGTTCATGATTAGTCAACAATTTTTTCTGCATTGTATCTTAACTCTTTTTCAGCCACCAAGTTCCAGATGATACCATGATGTCAGCCGAATCTCCTTGGGCAGAGTACCCCACCATGTGTCTTGGAACCCCGACTCTCCAGATCCCTGCACCACTAGGGAAAGAGAGAGACAGGCTGGAAGGATGGATATACCTGCCAATGCCCATGTTCAACAGAGTAGCAACTAGAGTAGCAATTAGAGAAGCCAAACCTTCCACCTTCAGCACCCCACAATGATCCTGTGTCCATACTACCAGAGGGATAAAGAATGGGAAAACTATCAAGGGAGGGGATTGGATATAGAGCTCTGGAGGTGGGCACTGTGTGGAAATATACCCCTCTTATCCTATAGTCTTATCAATATTTTCATTTTATAAATAAAATAAATAAATAATGCTGATGCTGTCAAAAGAGATTAAGAGATGTATCTTACTTTCTTTTTTTTAATTTTTTATTTAAGAAAGGATTAATGAATAAAAACATAAGGTAGGAGGGGTACAACTCCACACAATTCCCACCACCCAATCTCCATAACCCACCCCCTCCCATGATAGCTTTCCCATTCTCTAGCCCTCTGGAAGCATGGACCCAGGATCATTGAGGGTTGCAGAAGGTAGAAGGTCTGGCTTCTGTAATTGCTTCCCCGCTGAACATGGGCGTTGACTGGTCAGTCCATACTCCCAGTCTGCCTCTCTCTTTCCCTAGTAGGGTGTGTCTCTGGGGAAGCTGAGCTCCAGAACACACTGGTGGGGTCTTCAATCCAGGGAAGCCTGGCCAGCATCCTGGTGGCATCTGGAACCTGGTGATTGAAAAGAGAGTTAACATACGAAGCCAAAAAGATTGTTGAGCAATCATGGATCCAAAGCTTGGAATAGTGGAGAGGAAGTGTTAGGGAGGTACTCACTGCAAACTCTAGTGTACTTCTGCTTTCAGGTATATATTTTGCAGTAGTTTATGGATACGTGTGCACATAAGCTCTCTCTCACAGAAACTGGTGTATATCTAGGTTATGGGACTTTGTTAGAAAGTGAACTACCTGAGATGAAATTAGAGTGTACTATAAAAGGAAAGGTCTCACCCGAGTAATGAAGCTGAAGGGTTGTCATTCCACACATGAAGTCTCTGGACACAGTCTGAGGTGAAGCATGTTGAGGTGGCAATCATTGCGTTGGTTAGGTTGTGATCGGCGGATGCAATATTATTTGGTATGGATTGGGAGACGCATACAGAAAAGTGGGCCCTATCCAAGGGTTCCAGGACTGGGGGAAGTAGGGGCTCTATAGTGGAAATGTGAGTTCCTGCTGTCTTAGGGTTCAAAAAGACAATCGATAGTTAATGTTATCATCACATTATTTGTTAATTGGGTTAACTTTGAAAAGTCCTTTTGTTATGGTTTGCTGTACAGTATCCAGTATCTTTTATATAGCTGTGCTATTGGATGCTTCTAATCTACTTGGTCTAGGCTTTTGAGAGAGTCTGCATATCAAATACACAGCCTATATATTAAAAAGATTCAGTTTGTGTTTTAAGAAACTTTGAGACATACAACTGATTTTCCCCCTCTCATATTAATTAACTACTGATTTATATGTCTACATTTTGCTAGGAGTGTACATAAACACCATTCCCACCACCAAAAGACTGTGACCCATCCCTCCCACCCACTCCCACCCCCCACTGTCCCAGGAAGCTGCATGTCTACCCCTCACCACAGGGTTTTTACTTTGGTGCCCTACTTACAATTTGGTCAGGTCCTGCTTTTAGTTTCCCTTTCAGATCTTCTTAGCAAACTTCTGTTGATGAGTGGGATCATCCCATACTCATCTTAGTTCACTTAACATAATTCCTTCTATCTCTGTCCAAGATGGGTCAGAGAAGGTGGGTTCATTGTTTTTGATAGCTGCATAGTATTCCATTGTGTATATATACCACAGCTTTCTCAACCACTCATCTGTTGTTGGGCACCTGGGTTGCTTCCAGGTTTTAGCTATTATGAATTGTGCTGCTATGAACATAGGAGTACACACCTCTTTTTGGTTGGGTGTTATGGAGTCCTTGGGGTATAACCCCAGGAGAGGAATTACTAGATCATATGGAAGGTCCACGTCTAGCCTTGTGAGAATTTTCCAGACTGCTCTCCACAGAAGTTGTACCAATTTACATTCCCACCAGCAATGTAAAAGGGTTCCTCTGTCCCCACATCCTCTCCAGCATTTGTTGCTGCTGTCCTTTTTGATGTATGCCATTATTACAGGAGTGAGGTGGTATCTTAGTGTTGTCTTAATTTGCATTTCTCTGACAATCAGTGAGCAGTTTTTCATATGTTTGTTAGCCTTTTGGATCTCCTCTGAGGTGAATGTTTTGTTCATATCCTCTGCCCATTTTTGGATGGGGTCATTTGCTTTTTTGTTGCTAAGTTTGCTGAGCTCTTTATATATTTTGGTGATTAGTTTCTTGTCTGATGTCTAGCATGTGAAGATCTCCCATTCTGCGAGGGGTCTCTCTGTTTGTTTAATATTTTCTTTGGATGTGCAGAAGCTTTTCAATTTGTTGTAGTCCCATTGGTTTGTTTCTGCTTTAGTCTTCCTTGCAATTGGGTTTGATTCATCAAAGATGTCCTTGAGGTGTAGGTGGGAAAGTGTTTTACCAATGTTTTCCTCTAAGTATTTGATTGTTTCTGGTCTGACATCTAGGTCTTTGATCCATTTGGAGTTGATTTTTGTTTCTGGTGATATAAAATGATTCAATTTCATTCTTCTGTGTTGTATGCTTTACATTGGGTTGTTCTAGCTCTCCCCCGCCAAGAAAATTGGATCAGTCCTGCTAATTTCGCAGGCCCGCTTGGCCCCACCCCAAGGATCCCCGAATGGCTTCCAGAGTTCTAGAGTTGGAGAGTTGCAGAGTTGGAGAGTGCTTGGCACCGTCGCAGGGGAAAGAGGCAACAGAGTTCTGTTTGGTCATTAGTTTGTCTTAGTTTATGAATCGTTGTTCCTGAATAAAGAAATACAGCTTCCCTGCCCAGCCGTATGTCTCTGGTCGTCTCTGTTACCCGCCCGTGAAGCTAGCCCGGCCAGCTAGAACCTCTGAATTTTAACAACAAATGGCGCCCACATGGACCTGACCTGCGCATCTCTCAGATAAGTGAAGACAATTTGGCTACCTATGTACTATGGCCTTCTCTTCTACTTGTGAAGAGATCTCCAAAGGCCTCTACTCTTTCTTCACATGACTGTTTTGCTGTTTCTGGAACATTTATCTCTGGACCACTCTGTGGTTTCCACGTGCTTGGGCGCACTCAAAACAGCCAGATGAGTCGGGAAGAGCCAGCGGGCAAGAGGCGAGGTGCGGAGCTGCCTTTTCCACCTGGTGGAACAGCCAGCCAGCCGGCTGCACCCAGACAACCCCACACACTGCCCCCACAGCCCCGCAGCCCTGCAGCCCACAGGAGGCCAACGCCACCACACAGGAGTCTGACGCCAACATGCAAGAGCCCGATGACAACACGCTGGAGCCTGACGCCAGCACACAGGAGCCCAACGCCAACACGCTGGAGCCCGATGCCACGACACAGGAGCTCGATCCCAACACGCAAGAGCCCGAGGCCAGCCGACAGGAGCCTGCCCTTCCACTGCGTGGCTTGCTGCTCAGCCACTGCGAGCAGAGCAGCAGATATGACAGGGCCATGGGGCAGGGGCATGGCGGCCTATTATGGCCACCACCCCTGGGCACCTAGGCCCACGCCTTCTACAAGGCTGGCCCACCCGCCTTCATGCTATGAATTCTAGAATGATCCCGGACCTCCTGGACCCCCGGGCTCCCTGCCAAAACTGGGCACATAAGATCTCCAGCTGCCGGTCCGGTCTGAAGGCAGACAAGCTGGAGTACGCAGAGATTTGTGCAGAGATCGCAACCTGCAATTCCTTGAAGTGGAGATGCGCGGGAAGCCACCTCCGGATGGTGACCCCCCCCAACAACTAAGACAGTACATATCTAAATTCGTGTTTAAAATGACATGTCTTCGTAACAAAGGTTTCTCTCCTTGTGTATTAATGACCATGTTTATGTGTATGTTTAAAGTTTGGTAAACAGTATCTTTAAGGCTAAATTCTTACTAGTGAAAGTTAAATGAAAAAGGTTTTCAACGTAATTCTCATAAAGATAAAATTAACTTACATTTAAAGTCTGAGGTAAAAATTAGTTAACAATCAATATATTTTAACTAAGTTGGTCTAAAGACCTGCGCACATCTAGGGTGTGCCTCCATCTTGAATGGGTAAAACAAAAGGTTAAATAGACTTGTTGATATGTAAAACTCTCCATTACCTTCTCTATTAGAAATGGTAGATCGCACAATGGCTATGCTAATTATTCTCATGCCTGAGGTTTCCTTTCCTGCGCACACCTAGGGTGTGTCTCCATCTTGAATGGGTGTAACAAAAGGTTAAAAAGATGTTGTTGATATGTAAAAGTCTCAAATTCCTTCTCTATTATAAATTTTAGATTGTGCTGTGGTTATGCTAATTAGAAGTTTTGTTTCATAGTAAGTAATTGCAGCCAGCTGCCTTTGGGACTCTAGGCCATTCCCCACCCCCATGCAAATGCCTGTCGAGGCAAGTACACCCCCCAGAGGCAAGAAATGTTTTTTTTAAGCTGATAAAGTTTTGCCCACAGAGGCAAAAAATGGCCGGCCCCCTCAGGCCTTCCCTTGGCAGCACACTGGTTCTTGTTACTTGCTTACATGTTTCTCCATGTTTCTGCCAGTTTCTTTTTTTAAAAATGCCTGTACGATATAGGTTTCTGTTCACCCCACACCCCTAATACTGTAGTCATTTAGTTAAAAAGAAAAGGGGGAATTGTTGTATGCTTTATATTGGGTTGTTCTAGCTCTCCCCTGCCAAGAAAATAGGATCAGTCCTGCTAATTTCGCGGGCCCGCTTGGCCCCTCGCCAAGGAACCCCGAGAGAGTTCCAGAGTTTGAGAGTTGGAGAGTTGCAGAGTTACAAAGTGCTTGGCGCCGTCGAGGGGGAAAGAGGCAATAGAGTTCTGTTTGGTGATTAGTTTGTCTTAGTTTATAAATCGTTGTTCCTGAATAAAGAAATACAGCTTCCCTGCCTAGCCATATGTCTCTGGTCATCTCTGTTACCCGCCAGTGAGGCTAGCCCAGCCAGCTAGAGCCACCGAATGTTAACAACTCTTCTGAATGTTACAACCCAGTTTTCCCAGCACCATTTATTGAAGAGAGCCTCCTTTTTCCATTTAATCTTCTGGGCCCCCTTATCAAAGATTAGGTGCACATAGGTGTTGGGATATATTTCTGGGCTTTCAATTCTGTTCCACTGGTCTGTGTGCCTATTTTTGTTCCAGTACCATGCTGTTTTGATGATGATGGATTTATAATATAGTTTAAGGTCTGGGAGTGTGAAGCCTCCATTTCTGTTTCTTTTCCTCAAGATGGTTTTGGCAATTCTAGATGTTTTTGTGTTTCAGATAAATGATTGTAGTGTTTGTTCTATCCTCTTAAAGAAGCTTGGTGGAACTTTGATGGGTATTGCATTAAATTTGTATATGGCTCTGGGGAGAATATTCATTTTGATGATATTTATTCTTCCAATCCATGAGCATGGGATATCTTTCCATTTCTTGGTATCAGTTTCTATTTGCTTGAGTTTTCATAGTTTTCAGCATACAAGTCTTTCACTTCTTTGGTCAACTTTATTCCTAGGTATTTGATTGATTTTGCTGAAACAGTAAATGCGAGTGATTTCTGGATGTCTTATTCTTCAGATTTAGTGTTTGCATAAAGAAATACCACTGATTTTTGTACATTGATTTTGTAGCCTGATACCTTGCTATATTGCCTAACAACTTCCAGTAATTTTCTGCTGGATTCTTTAGGTCTTTCTATGTATAATATCATATCATCTGCAAATAGTGAGAGCTTGACTTCTTCACTTCCAATCTGTATTCCTTTGATTCCTTTCTCTTGCCTGATTGCTATAGCAAGAACTTCCAATACTATGTTGAAGAGTAACAGTGACAGTGGACAGCCCTGTCTAGTCCCCGATCTGAGGGGAAATGCTTTCAGCTTCTGTCCAATGAGTATGATGTTGGCTGTAGGTTTGCTATATATAGACTCCACTATCTTGAGGAATTTTCCATCTACTCCCATTTTTTGTAGAGTTTTGAGCATCAATGGGTGTTGGATTTTGTCAAAGGCTTTCTCTGCATCTATTGAAATAATCATGTGGTCTTTGGCTTTGCTTTTATTGATGTGGCAAATGGCATTGATTGACTTATGGATGCTGAACCAGCCTTGCATTCCTGGGATGAATCCCACTTGGTCGTGATGAACAATCTTTATGATATGTTGCTGTATCCGGTTGGCCAAGATCTTGTTTAATATTTTGGCATCTATGTTCATCAGAGATATTTGTCTGTAGTTTTCCTTTTTTGTTCTGTCCCTATCAGCTTTTGGTATCAGGGTGATGTTGGCTTCATAGAAGGTGGAAGGGAGTATTCCTGTTTCTTCAATCTTATGGAATAGCTTAAGTATGGGTATTAACTGTTTCCTGAAAGTTTTGTAGAATTCGTCTGTGAAGCCATCTGGTCCAGGACTTTAGTTGTTGGGGAGATTCTTAATAACGGTTTCAATTTCTTTGTCTGTGATGTTGCATTTAGATTTTGTAGTTCTTCTTGGTTCAGTTTTGGAAGGGCATATGCTTCTAGGAATTGTTCCATTTCTTCCAGATTCTCTAGCTTGGTGGAGTATAGTTCTTTATAGAAGTTTCGCAGGATTCTCTGGATTTCGGTGGTGTCAGTTGTGATATCTCCTGCATCGTTTACAATTCTATTAATCTGAGTCTTCTCTCTTTTTTGTTTGGTGAGTCTGGCTAGGGGTTTGTCAATTTTATTTAATCTTTCAAAGAACCAACTTTTGGCTTCATTGACCTTTTGTATGGTTCTTTTATTTTCGATGTTGTTTATTTCTGCTCTAACTTTAGTGATTTCTGTCCTTCTGGTTGCTTTAGGGTTCTTTTGTTCCTCTTCCTCTAGGTCCTTGAGGTGTGTGGTAAGGTCGTTCATTTGAGCTTCTTCTTGGTGTTTAATATGTGATTGTATGGCTATGAGTTTCCCTCTCAGTACTGCTTTAGCTATGTCCCGAATATTTTGATAGGTTGTGTCTTCATTTTCATTAGTTTCCAGGAACATTTGAATTTCCTGCTTGAGTAAGTCTCTGACCCAGTGGTTCTTAAGGAGCATGTTGTTTAGTTTCCAAATTCTGTGTCTTTTAATAATTTTCTGTTTGTTGTTAAATGTTAGTTTTACTCCACTTAGGTCTGAGAAGATACTTGGGATGATTTCAATGCTCTTGAATTTATTGATGCTGTCTTTGTGGCCTAACATGTGGTCTATTCTTTAGTATGTGTTATGTGGATTTGAAAAGAAGGTGTATTCCAGTTTTTTGGGGTGGAGGAGTCTGAAAATGTCCAAAAGGTCTAGTCTGTCAATCTCTTCATTCAATTCTCTTATATCTTTATTGGTTCTCTGCTTTGTTGATCTGTCCAAGTGTGAGAGTGGGGTATTGAAGTCTCCCACTATTATTGTATTACTATTGATGTATTTTTGAAATTCTCTCAGTAGGTGCTTAATGTATTTATATGGTCCCTTGTTGGGTGCATAGATGTTAATAATTGTTAAGTCTTCTTGGCTGACTGATCCTCTAATCATTAGGTAATGTCCTTGCCTATCTTTTATTACTTTATTTAATTTAATATCTATCATGTCTGAGATGAGAATGGCTGTTCCTGCCCTTTTTTGTGGTCTGTTAGCCTGTATGATAGTTTTCATCCTTTCACTTTAAGTCTGTGTTTATCTTGTTGTGACAGATGGGATTCTTGCAAGCAGCATATGGTTGGGTTATGTTTTCTGATCCATCCCACCACCCTGTGCATTTTGATGGGTGAGTTTAAGCCACTGACATTTATTGATATTATGGATTTAGTGTATTGTATTGCTATTGTTCAAAAAAAATTTGTTTTCTCTGATATATTGCTAGTATTATAGTGATGTTCTTGTTTATAAGAGGTCTTTTAGAACCTCTTTCAGGGCCGGCTTGGTGATGGTTGCCTCCTTTAACTGTTGTTTATCTAAGAAGGTTTTGATCCCTCCATCTAGTTTGAATGAAAGTCTAGCAGGATATATTATTCTTGGTTGAAACCCTTTTTCATTCATGGCTCGATAGATAACTTGCCACTCCCTTCTGGCTTTTAGACTTTGAGTGGAGAAGTCTGCAGATAATCTTATGGGTTTTCCCTTGTATGTGACTTTTTGTTTCTCTCTTGCAGCCTTTAGGATCCTTTCTTTATCCTTACTTCTTCTCATTGTGACTATGATGTGTCTTGGTGTCTTCAGGTCTGGGTTGATTCTGTTTGGTACTCCTTGGGCCTCTTGAATCTTGATGTCCTTTCTGTTATTCAGGTCTGGGAAGTTTTCTTCTATTATTTCCTCTAGAATGTTTGCTTCCCCTTCCTCTCTTTCTTCCTCTGGCAGGCCAATTATACGAATGTTACTTCTTTTGAGATCATCCCATATGTCTCTGTTGTTGTTTTCAGTGTCTCTCAATCTCTTTCTAAGCTCTTTCACCTCTTTCTTCATTTTCTCTAACTCATCCTCTGTCTGACTAATTCTGTTTTCTGCTTCTGTTAGTCTGCTTTCCCTTGCCTCAGCTTCTTTCTTGGCAAACACTAGAAGAAGAAGCTTCTTTCTTCATTACAGCTATTTCAGCTTTCAGTTCTCTAATTGCCTCAATATAATCAGTGTTTTCCTTGGGGGTCTCAACTGTTGTTTCCCTAATACTGCCATTCTTTTCCTCCAATGTTGTTTTCATTTCTGTGACTAATAAGTTTATTATTGCTTGCATACTTTTCTTATCTATGGTTACTTCTGGATGATTTGTAGTTTCTTCTGGGCTCTTGTCTTCATTCACTGGAGTAGCAGTTTTATTTGTTTTTGATCTACACATATTTTATTATTTATGTGTTTCTTTTTTTATGCTCTGTTGTTCCTCAGTTGTTGTGTCTTGAGTACAAGTAACACTGTACTAAATACCTTTATGACAATTGTACTCACCAACCTCAGGAATTACAGTAGCAACTGAAGTAAGTATTGAAGTAGTTTAATCATTACCAGTTAGCCAAACAATTTCTCCCATCCGTGAAAAAATAGTAACCAAATCCCTGTGAAGAAAGAGAAAAGAAAGAAAGGATAGCAAGAATAGACAGTTATGCAAATCTACTATCCACTGTATATTCTAGGGGTAACAAGAGGGGAAAGGGAACTAGAGTAGAGATACACACATAGAGAGTCCAGTGTGTCAGATTTCTTCCTCAAAATAATTCACAAATTCAGAAAGGCAAAGAAGAAGGAAGAAGTGTATGACAAGTGTACTTCAGATGGTGCTTTCTCTAGTAAAGCTATAGATCCTAGATATAGACTAGGTCCTAGGGGACTGAGTACATATTCATAAGTTAGGGGCAAATAGATACCTCAAAATAAAAGTGCTTAATAGCCCTCTGTTATTAGATTTAGAACTATTTAGCTCAGTAATCTAGTAGAAAGGCCTAAAGAAGGTACTATAAACTTTCTAATCAAATATTTATTACTGAAGCTTAGGCACCCTCCTATTGTATCCCCTACTTCACTTCCTCCAAACACTATCTACTCAGCCAGTAAAGAAAGTAAGATATGAGAGGTTCCCGGAAGATGGTGGACTGAGAAGCTGCTAGTGGCTTAAGCTCTGATCACATTTTCTGGAAACGGTAGGATTTTCTGCCTTTAGTAGGCCAGTCAATAAGGGGTCCTAGCGGTAACACCAAGGAGGTGACTATAACTTAATTTGGGTTAAGAATTAGAGTAAAGGTGGCACGGACTAGCGGCCAGGCTGCTCCAGACTTCCCAGGCTGCGGCAAAAGGCTCCAAGTCCTTTTGATCCAATGAGAGCTGTACTAAAGAAGTCCTCGGATCTGCCCTCAGGGTCACGGTGGTCCCCGGAGACTCCCAAGAGAAAGCTCGAGCTACAGTGCTCTCTCCCGGTCCTCTGCCAGCTACCCAGCAGCACTCTGCAAGTTTTTTTTTTTTTTAAAAAAAAAGAGAGAGGGAGAGAGAGACAAGAGAGAGAAAAGGGAGAAGATAAGAAAAATAGCTGTAATTAAAGAGCAGTGAAAGGAAATTCCCAAATGTGTATCAGTGAATTCAAAAAAGCACCCTGTTTTGTGGTGTGGGGGATCCTGCTAGGAGCTGGTCCCCAGGAACTGCTTATGTGTGTGTGGGGTGGGGCTGGGAAGGAGGTATGCTTGAAAATTAAAAGGAAGAAAAAAAAATTTTTTCCCTTTTTTCCCTACTCTAATTTTTAACCCAAATTAAGTTATAGTCACCTCCTTGGTGTCACCGCTAGGACCCCTTATTGGCTAGCCAGCTAAAGGCAGAAAATCCTACCGTTTCCAGGAGATGTGGTCGGAGCTCAGCCACTAGCAGCTTCTCAGTCCGCCATCTTCCGGGAAACCCCCCCCCCCAGACTTTTTTAAAGGATTTCTCAAAAATGAAAACTAGCTCCAAGTCCTTTTGATCCAATGAGAGCTGTACTAAAGAAGTCCTCGGATCTGCCCTCAGGGTCACGGTGGTCCCCGGAGACTCCCAAGAGAAAGCTCGAGCTACAGTGCTCTCTCCCGGTCCTCTGCCAGCTACCCAGCAGCACTCTGCAACCGGCAGAGGAGCCGCCTTCCCAGGCCGAGGACAATGCCCGGCGCACCTGCCTTGCCTGCCGCAGCCTGGGAAGTCTGGAGCAGCCTGGCCGCTAGTCCGTGCCACCTTTACTCTAATTCTTAACCCAAATTAAGTTATAGTCACCTCCTTGGTGTTACCGCTAGGACCCCTTATTGACTGGCCTACTAAAGGCAGAAAATCCTACCGTTTCCAGAAAATGTGATCAGAGCTTAAGCCACTAGCAGCTTCTCAGTCCACCATCTTCCGGGAACCTCTCATATCTTACTTTCTTTACTGGCTGAGTAGATAGTGTTTGGAGGAAGTGAAGTAGGGGATACAATAGGAGGGTGCCTAAGCTTCAGTAATAAATATTTGATTAGAAAGTTTATAGTACCTTCTTTAGGCCTTTCTACTAGATTACTGAGCTAAATAGTTCTAAATCTAATAACAGAGGGCTATTAAGCACTTTTATTTTGAGGTATCTATTTGCCCCTAACTTATGAATATGTACTCAGTCCCCTAGGACCTAGTCTATATCTAGGATCTATAGCTTTACTAGAGAAAGCACCATCTGAAGTAGAACTAAGTAAGATTATTGGGGTTGGAAGGTTGGCATCTTTGGTTTGGTGTCTCTGCATACAATCTGAAGCAAAAGGGCAATAGCAGTCTAATGTGGCATGGTGACACTGGTTGCATTGATTTAGCTGAGGTCAACAGAGGCAGTATAATAGAGTAAGGGATTGAATGGAAAAGTATCAAGAAATTCAAGCAAAGTCCCAGAGGTTCCAGGACTGGGAGATATATGGATTTTAAAGAGAATGGGGAAGGTTCCTTGAAGTATTGGGATTGCAAAAAAGTGATCTATTGATAATTATTATCATAACTATGTAAATTGGGAGCTTGATTTTCTTTGAAAATCCCATAGTTGGGATTTACCTTGACCTCACCATGCTTTATGTCATTTAATGATATCTTCTAATAACAATATCTTAGATAGTAACAGAACCAAATGATCCTGCTCCATCTGGTCTAAGGTTGTAGGAACTTAGTATTAAAAAAAAAAAACTTATATTTTGAACCCTTAAGCAATGTAAGCCCAATGTCTGAATTCAATCAGTTTACAAATAAGACATATTAAAGGCTTAGACTAAAGAAATATATATTCATATTAAAACATAAGCAGTTACAAAACTTGAAATATTCAATGTGTTTATTCTCTGCCTTATTGAATTAATAGTGATTTATAAGGCTAAACTTAATAAGAGTACAGTTTTACACTGTTCCCATTACCCAAGTATTGATCCCTGACCCCATAGGGTGAACCTGAAATACTCCCTGCCTCCCCAACCCCACAGTCCTTTACTTGGGTACCATACACCAGTCCCAGTGACAATAGTTTTCTGTTTGTTTGTTTTTAGTAGGTTCTCACAATGATGACACAATGATAAGGTCTTGGTCCTCTCTGACCCTTCCTTGGGTTCTGAACTCCAGTACACACAGCACTGTCTTCTCTGCAGTGCCTGAAATGTAAAGGCGCCTCTATAGAGAACTTGCCTCTTTATATCATGGGCCTCCCACCCGATCCTATTCAAATCCCTTATAAGTGTTTCTAATGAGAAAGTAAAGGGCATATATCTGTATGCTAGTGTAGAGGATTTGAGAACACTCAGGAAGGAGTCAGTGCTGGGTGGTGGAATAACATGGCAAATTTGCTATTATAGGACTCTGAGGGGAGACTTCAGATTTGAAGACTTAATTGCAACCCCTCCCTACAACTAAGGTGTCTATGTGTGTTCAGGTGTGTGTGTGAGTGTGTGTGTGTGTGTGTGTGTGTGTGTGTGTGTGTGTGTACTGCCGAGCTGCTGTGGATCATGCTACAGAGACCAGGTTCTGACAAAACACACAGTGCCTCCATTTCTAGGAATTTCTCTTTATGATTTGAAACTCCAACTTAAGACACATAGGAACTGCTTCCCGGAATAAAAGAACTGACTTTAGCTGGTTTACAATTTGCTGCTCTGTAGTTGGAAAACCAGGAAGTGATAATTCCTGGAAAAGGTTCTTTCGTCTGTATCTGTTCTGTTAAGTGCATTTCTCAGACTCCATTATTTTATCTTACTTCCCTTAGGACCTCTGCCCTTAGCTAGCTTTCAAGTAGCAATGAAACTCACCTTTTTGCTTCAGTTTTTAAATGCCAGCATATTTTCAGTATTAAAGCCTTTTATGGATGAGTGGCTGAGCAAAGGCTTGAGGAAGAGATCTCCATAAAGGAAGACTGAAGAGTAGTAGAGAAAAATCAGGAAAAGAGAAGAAATTTAAAAATAAAAGTAGAAAAAAAAGAAGAAAATTGAGAGGCAAGAGAGAAAAAAAAATATTCACTTCTCTTGGACTAGAGCATGTACTAGTAAAAGCTGGCAATTCTGGATGCCTGGTGCCCTAAGCCAGATTCCAACCAGTTTCCCCAGTAGACAAAAGTTGAAATCTTTCCCGAGTCAGCACATCAACTTTACTTGAAAATATTTTCTCTTTTAGAAACTATTTCCTCATCTTGAAAAAAACTCTTACGTCAATTCCATTGAAGTTTTCTGCTATTCCCAATGGTGTTATAAATTAAAGGTGCCCAAATATATATTCTGTAACTAATGAATGGGAAATCAAGTTTGAAAAGTAAGACAATGGCATTTCTGAAAATAAAGCACGCCCTATAAACTTGCTATCTTACAGGTGGCATTTTATCTCCCTTTTTACAGGTGATTTCTATATGCTAACATCACCAAAACAGAAAGATTTAAAATACTTTGTATTTTGACCCATATTCTCCTTTAATTTGTACATGTCTGTGAGGATAGAAATAGGGAAAATACCACTTCTGAATGATCCAACCTTGAAATTAATAATTGAGAATCTTTTCCTCTCTCTCCCTTGCCATTTTTCTCTGAACTAGAGTGCACTCTTCAGCTTGTTAAACTCAGCTCACTCCCACTGATAATTCACTAGAGATCATAATTTATGGACAATTGAAGCTGCAGAAACATCTCTTAGAAGGAATAGAGCAGATCCATAGCAACAATTCTTCAGGGGAATATTAATCCCCGGCTTTATGTAGTGCTAAGTGTACAATAGTAATCAGAACTTGAGTAGAAGCTGCTAATCATTGAGGGAAAAGGCTGTATAAAGAATTCATAATGGAATTAGCCTGCGGCAAACAAAGAAAGACAAAATTAAATCAGCCATCAAATTGCACCAAGGAATTTTAATTTACAGGTTAATGTAGGATTATGTAACTAATCACAGCTAACATTTTCAATGAACAACCAATAAAATCCTGCTCTTTTTTGCTCTCTAATCTTACTAATGGTATTCCAATAACATGCTTTTATTACCCTATAATATGTTAGAAATAATTCTCAAAAAGTCTGTCTTTCCAATTTTCAGAGTCAATGTAAAATGGTAGCTTTGACATTATCTATCAAAAGTGTGGAACTAGAACGATCCACTCCTTAGTTCAGTCCAGACCCAATAACATCTTTGTGAGTTTGCATAAAATAGATTTACATAACTATATAGCTTTAAAGTATATGCATGTTTTTCATGCAGTGCAGGGAGCTAAAATGGGACAAAAGAGACTAAATTAAATATGTGAAACTAATTTGGAGCACAAAGTGTATCAACTAATTCTAAATAAAACCACTTCTATAGATTTATATGTCAATATTGCAGACATATCTAATGACATACACACAAAGGACCACTCTAAAGGAGTTTTCATGGTTTATAAATGTGAACATCATAAAAAGAAATAAGGTTTCTAGGATAAAAAGTTGATTAGCATTGCCCAGGGGGAGGGGAGTGGAATCTTGTATCTTCCCCAGTTATATTTTGATATCAACCAATGCATGACAAAGACAGGGGGGAAAGCCCTCTATACAATTTGAAAAATTATATAAAACCCACTACTTCATAAATATAAATATATAAAAAAGACAGCCTAACTCTTTGCACATTGGCAAGAGGAGACTCCAAAATTATGCTTTATGCTTAAAAAGACATCAGTTTAATCAAAAAGATCTTTTTCCAACATATGGCAGAAGGAAAACTATTATAAATGGAGTAAAAAGTATGTTCATAAGCTTTACTTCACGATGGAAGAATGCTAGGAAGAAAGGCAACAGCATTCTTCTTGCATATGTTTTTCTTGTCGAGAACAATGTGGGAAAGCCTCATTTTCCTTTAATCTAAATGTTCATTTTATGGAAGCAGCAACATTCGGCCCAGTTATTAGCAAAGGAGTTTTGTTGCTTTATAAAGTCTAATTTTAAGATGCTCACTTCCAAAAAAACATTATGGTGTCAATTGCACTACCCTTCAGCAATCCTGTAATAACTTTATTCAACCATTTCTAATTATAATTATATTTTCAATTCCTTTTAGCTATAGAAACTCTTTATCAATCAGAGCACAAGACAGAAAATTACTTTATTACAGCTACAGCTCGTTAGGCTGAGTGCTCTTAATGAAGCAGCCTCATAATCAGATGAAAATCATGCTGGAGAAAACTTGCATCATTAGTCTGGGCCTTAATTACCAAGAAATATAGTCACTAACAATGATATTCCATTTCATGATATGGTGCATGCACCTTCTACGCTAGTTGCAATTAATAATTCCACAGACTGCTACAGAATCTTTTCTATTTATT
Organism: Erinaceus europaeus; assembly: GCF_950295315.1. Taxonomy (NCBI): domain Eukaryota; kingdom Metazoa; phylum Chordata; class Mammalia; order Eulipotyphla; family Erinaceidae; genus Erinaceus; species Erinaceus europaeus. Next base: position 51,049,870 of record NC_080164.1, read on the forward strand.
CATAACAATGGAAGGGGGATTCTAAATTTAATTGAGCGCTTCAGACTGTGCTCTCTTTCTCCCTCTCTCTTGCATTCAGATTAAAATGTCACAAGGCTAATATTCTATCTTACAATAATTCATCATTTTAATTATATATTTTATGTATGTGAAATGTCTTTTTCAGCTTTACAGTTGAGGCTGACATTTGGGAGGATACATCCAGGAAAATGGGTGGCCTCTTGTGAAGGTGTTCCTACCTACCTCCCAAGACTACATCAAAGAAATTGAGGGGGGGGAGGTCATAGAAAGAAAGAATAAAAGAGAAAAGAAATCACTGCCATCTGTACATCAACTCTATCCACATTAAAAAAAAAAAAAAAAAGCTGTCAACAAAAACAGGGACATTCATTTAAATTAATGTTGGTGTCTCCTGATAAGCTTTCCATAGTAGAATGGCCAAGTTCTGTGAGGAACAAGGACTTGTGTCATGGGCTTCTTTGTCAGACATGATTGATCACAGACAGAATCAGTGACTATTCTTTTGTGAAAGCGCCCTTTCTTCAGCCTGATCCCTTTTACCCTTTTCCTTGCCTCCCTCTCTCATAGAGATCCTAGCTTCTGACCTCTTGAGAAACACCTTCACTTTAGGCAGAGGAGTTCAGGCCCTGGCCCTCCTGTGGCTTTCTTGGCCACCTGACTTCTCCATCCTCTCTTTAGCCTGGCTGAAAGCAGGACCTGAGGTGCTATAGCAACTGCTGCTCTTTTTCAAACGCAAATTAGGTTATTGGGCGAGGGCAAAGAGCACTTGGGTGGGGGCAGAGGGCAATGGAGTTGGCATAGATGAATGAGGTCCCCATTTGACCTTAAAACCCAAGTGTGCCGAGAACTGAACTTCGTGCCTGACATCGCCTTTCATAAGAATGGTTGCCAAACAGCTGATTTGATTAATCCAGGCTGCACTTCCCCCCAGTCATCTGCTTGAGGAGCACCAAGCAGTTTGATAAATGAAATTGACAGAAGAGAATGGCTTGGAAAAATCCACAAGCCACAAGATGAAGAGTTGGCTATAATGGGAGAGAATGTTCAATTTTTCAAGATCTAACATCCAATGGGTGTAAAGGTTCCCAAACTTAAAGATTATTGGCTTTACAGTTATGTGTTGAAAAGGCATCTGCAGATTTCCTGCGGCAGTATAAAGATGCAGACATTCTCTTCATCCAGCTTCAGATCCCAGGTAGATAAATAAATAGCTTCATAAATATAAACCCATCACAAAACAAGTACTAGATTATTATTAGCTTGAATATGATAAAGAATTGGCTGTGTCACAGTGAGGCTTCATTTCTTCTGACATTCGTGTGGTAGGATGTGGCGGCAAGTAGCATCTTAAATAGACTTTACAGGAAAAAGTGATCTCAGCAGAAGGATTTAGAAGAAAGATATAGTCTTAAAGGAGTCAGGGAGACAGCATAATGCTTATGCAAAAGACATTCAAACTTGAGGCTCTAAGGTCTCAGGTTCAACCTCTGGTACCATCATAAGCTGGGAGATACTCTGGAAAAAATAATAATAAGGTCAGTCAATCATGATTTTATGAGGCAGAGTGGGATGATGCTGGCCACCTGGAGAAGAGAGCTGGGTGAACAGAAGAAGGTGGACCTGGCCCAAGGAAAACAGCTACAAAAAGCAACAAATCAGTCAAGGAGGATAGCAGAGAAGATGAGGACATTAATCAGAACCATGCAGAGCATATTTCCACTGAAAAAATGCTTGGCATTTTGGACATCCCAATGGTTTTCAAAACAATTTGCAATGTGTAGTGATCCCCAAAGACAACGGTGATGTCAAAACACACATGATACACTTAGAAACAGCAACAGAAAAGCCAAGTAGGAGTTAAAGGGAACCTGCTATGTTTCTATGTTCTCTTGTTATTGCAATGTCAGTAAAAGGCCTCCGCATTACTGTCCTTGCCTTCAATCAATCCTTAATGTTTCCTCCTAACAGCACTTTGTCTAAGAACAGAAGTCATTGCAAGTGTTTCCGTCAGCACAAACAGGGAGAAGGTTTAGAGAACTCTAGATCTTTGTCAGGGACTGTGTGTTACATTCCTATGTTTCCACTCTCTAGGCCTGGCAAGAGGCACATTGAACTCTATAATGAAACAAAAGTGTAACAGTCACATGTGAAGAGACTACAGACCCCTGCATCGGAAAGAATCTTTAAAGAAAGACACCCTGCCTAATAGCCCAATTACATGTTGTTGGTGCAGGGGATACAGCATGAGATCTTGTGTACTAGCTGAGAGATCTCAAAAAGGTGACCTAACTCCTTAGTCTTTCAGCTTCCACAATCCCTAAATTATTACAACAGTGTCTTCTTTATTGGACTGCTGCAAAAGGAATCAGAGATGAGGCATGTAAAAGTGCTCATAACCTCATTGGGCACATAGTTAAGTTTCAATAAATGTTGGCACTAATCAGCATCATTATAAACATCACCACAGATAAGAGACAGGTGTACTCTTGCTCTGAAACCAGGTCCAGGACTTTGAACAGCAATATTCAAATCTGGGTACACATGAGAATCGCCTTCCTTGAATCATTCTACCCCAGACCAATCAGATCAGAATCCCCCCAATGAGAGACCTCTTCACAGAATTCCACAGTGTGACTAGGTTTGAAATCCATTGCTATTGAATGCCAATGTCAAGACTTGAATGATATTTAAAACATATTACCAAGGTGCCAGTCAGTGCACAACCTGTTGACTACACGTTACCATACCCAAAGACATGGGTTCAAGCCCATAGTTACCACCTGTAGGGGGAAAGCTTCAAAGGAAGTGAAGAAGTGTAATAATTATCTCTCTTTGTCCTATCAAATAAAAGGAAAAAAAAGGAGACAACAATGGCCACCCAGGGTGGTGGATTCATTGTGTAAGCACTGAGCCCCAGCAATCACTCTGGAGCCAACTGGAAATAAATAAATAAATTAATTAATTAATTAATCAATAATACCAGTTAGCATTATATGTTTTTAATATACACTTAGAGCTCTTTCCAAATTAATTTATTTTCCTTTATATTTTTATTTATTTATTATTGAATAGAGACTGAGAGAAATTGAAAGGGGAGGGGTAGATTGAGAGGTAAACAGACAGACACCCACAGCCCTACTTCACCACTTATGAAGCTTTCCCCCTGCAGGCAGGGAACATTATATGTTTTATTATCATTTACCTGCTCTTTGGCATGCCCTCGTCTGGGTCCTTTCAAGGGCAATGAGAATCTTCACTCTCCAATTTGAGATGTGAGGTTTTGGGACATTAATGACCTATTAAGGAGAAAGCACAATCTTGACTGAAGCAGTGGCCTATTGGCCTTTCCATTTGGCAAAGTGGTTCATTTTCAATATACAGAGCATACTGCACACAACCAAACATTCACACAGGACAGCAAACATGCCTGTCTGGGTTCAGAACATGCATGTACCACAGATTAAAATGCTGTTTTTGAGCACCAAGGGGAAGACTACCTTCTCTATGATTTACTAAGAACTGTCAGTGTCAAACTTTCCATATAGCTCACATGAGGGCCAAAGACGAAGGAAATAACTGCCATTCGGGTCTTGGAAAATGAAGATTAACCTGTCAGAAAGTACGGAGTTAGATTCAGACTAAGGCTGAGTGAACATGGCAAATCTAACCAGTTAAATCCTCAGTTATTTTGATGACTCTGGCAGCTATTTGACACTTGCATTTACAGGATCTAAGAAAACTAAAATTTTCATCTACTTAGCCTCCTCTAACCTAAATAAATCTTCCAGGCACTCAAAAGACAATCCTCTATTTATTTATTTGCTTTTAATATTTAAGACACTTCCGCCACAGAAAGATCTGTGAGAGCATATATGAAATGAGAGAAAAACCACAATTAAAAAAAAGAAGAAGAAATCAAGACCACTAAGCAAGATCTAAACTCATCATTCATTTCAACTCATATTTCTTTATTTCTGGCAGGAAGGGATTTACTTGAAATATAATGGTTTCTGGAAACCTTCAGGGGGATCAGTTCATCCTGAGGAGTACAGGTTGACACAAACCTCTCATCCTTGCATGGAGCAGGGACATAAAGGAGGGTTTATTCTCCTCTCAATGAGAGTCATCAATCTCCCTTCTTTGCAGATCTCTTACTGCTTTTGCATTTCACAAAGGTATCACGGGAGAGAGACAAGCATGGCAAAGAAGAGAAGAAAAAAATGAGTTAGAAATACCAGAAGACTCATTTACAGTCATGAAATTTAGTATGGGAACTTCCAGCAGGGTTGGCAGGCCAAAATTTTTTTTTTTTAAATCAAAAACCAAAAACAGACAACCATTACGGGACTATACTTACATGAAGCACCTAGAATAGTCCAAATCATAGATGCAGAAAGTAGTGGAATAGTTTTTTAGTATGGGAGGGGCATGTGGGAGAATGTATTTTAACAGATACAGAGCTTCAGTTTGGGAATATGGCTAACGGCAGTGGCTGCACAACAATGTGAGAGAACTCGGTGCCACTGAACTATATCCAGAACAAAATAGCAAAATTTATGTTTTGTTGTTGTTATTGTTGTTGTTGTTTTTGAAAGGACAGACAGAAGTTGAGAGAGAAGGGAGAGGGGGCCTGGCAGTGGTGCACCAGGTTAAGTATACATATTACCATGTATAAGGATCCTAGTTTAAGTCCCTGGTTGCCACCTGCAAGGGAAGAGAGGCTTCATCTGTGATAAAGGAAGGTTTTAGGTGTCTCTTTTTCTCCCTTCTCTCTATCTCTCCTTCCTCTCCTAATTTCTCTCTGTCTTTATCAAAAATAAACAAATAAATAATAAAAATAATTTAGAAAAATAGGGAAAAGGGAAAGATAGAGAGATAGCTACACTGCTTCACCACTTGTGAAGTGCCCCCACTCCCAATGATGGGGACTGAGGACTTGAACTCCAGGCCCTTATGCATGGTAACCTGTATGCCCAACCAGGCATACCACCACTTGGCCCCACAAATTTTATGTGGTATACATAAATTATATATATATATATATATATATATATATATATATATATATATATATATATAAAACATAAAAGGGTATGTATCTTGAGGCCTTAAGAAAATTGTTTTTTCGTGGGGGTTGCTTAAGTGACCAGAAAAAAAAATTCTAAATATTCAAGAGTATAAGATTTTCCTTGAAATACTGGAAACAGATTAGAAAAAGAAGGTTTTAGGTATGAGAAAGAAACTGATTTGAGTCAGGAATCCTGGGACCAATCATCTCTAGCTTCCCAGCCAGAGATTATCACCAAGCCATGGATATTAAATTCTACAATTCTACACTTTCTTTCTCGCTTTCTTTTGCCTCATTTTAAATTACACCCTAGTATTCATGGAAATTTTTCTGTAGAAAAACCATACCAGGCACTATAGGAAAATATTGGTATTCTCTTCCCTAAATGTGCTACAAGAAAAAAAAAAAGAAGGTTAGATGACGGTTAGGTAAAAAATAACTCCACTCTCAAATATTCAGGTACAGATCTCACAAAATATATGTAAACCCTAAGAGTTAGAGCCAGATAAATATATTACTTCTGGGGCTGGGTGGTGGTGTACCTAGTTAAGTGCACATCTTACAATGCACGAGGACCCAGGTTCAAATCCCCCAGTCCCCACCTGCAGGGGGAAAGCTTTGTGAGTGATGAAGCAGGGCTTCAGGTCTCTCTATCCCTCTCTGTCACCCCTCCCCCCTCGATTTCCAACTGTCTCTACCCAATAAATAAAGATAATAATCAAATAATATTGCATCCACCGACCACAACCTAACCAACGCAACGATTGCCACCTCAACATGCTTCACCTCAGACTGTGTCCAGAGACTTCACGTGTGGAATGACAACCCTTCAGCTTCATTACTCGGGTGAGACCTTTCCTTTTATAGTACACTCTAATTTCATCTCAGGTGGTTCACTTTCTAACAAAGTCCCAAAACCTAAATATACACCAGTTTCTGTGAGAGAGAGCTTATGTTCACACGTATCCATAAACTACTGGAAAATATATACCTGAAAGCAGAAGTATACTAGAGTTTGCAGTGAGTACCTCCCTAACACTTCCTCTCCACTATTCCAAGCTCTGGGTCTCTGGGTCCATGATTGCTCAACAATTTGTTTGGCTTTGTATGTTAACTCTCTTTTCAATCACCAGGTTCCAGATGCCATCAGGATGCTGGCCAGGCTTCCCTGGATTGAAGACCCCACCAATGTGTCCTGGAGCTCAGCTTCCCCAGAGACACACCTTACTAGGGAAAGAGAGAGGCAGACTGGGAGCATGGACCGACCAGTCAATGCCCATGTTCAGCGGGGAAGCAATTACAGAAGCCAGACCTTCTACCTTCTGCAACCCTCAATGACCCTGAGTCCACCAACCAGTCAATGCCCATGTTCAGCGGGGAAGCAATTACAGAAGCCAGACCTTCTACCTTCTGCAACCCTCAATGACCCTGAGTCCATGCTCCCAGAGGGATAGAGAATGGGAAAGCTATCATGGGAGGGGGTGGGATATGGAGACTGGGTGGTGGGAAATGTGTGGAGTTGTACCCCTCCTACCCTATGGTTTTGTTAATTAATCCTTTCTTAAATAAAAAAAATTTAAAAAAAAAAACAAAAATAAATAAATAAAGATAATAAAAAAGTTTTAAAAAAGAAATATTAAAAAATATATATATTACTTCTAGGGGATGCTGGGATAGCTTTGCGGGTGGGAGAGAGACAACCAGGAACTCATGGCTGAGCGGGAGTGCAATCCAATGTGTTTATTCATCAGAAAAGAATCTGCCTTTAAATATCTTCTAAGATGGAAGTGGTAGGATGGAAAACCAGGAAATGACTAGGAGAGGGGGTGGAGTGGAAAAAGAGCATGAACCAGTGGGGATTAAAACAGTTGGGATTAAATCAATGGGATTAAACCAGGGTGGGTCTCAAACAAAACAATGATTATGTAAATAGACCACAGCATTAAGCAATGCGGGGGAACCTGGCAGATAGAAACAGAAGCAGAATTAGCCAAAGGAGGAACAATAACCAACATTTCCCCCTTTTCTTTATATCTAATGGCCATAGTATCGGGCATGTGGGGTGTTTTGTGAAGTAGGGAGACTGATAGGAGGTGCACCTTTGGGGTTCTACTGTCCCTCCTTGTTCAACCCTTCGGTAGAGAGGCTAACAGAATTGATATACCCCTCAGGTTCAAGCCCTTCCAAGCTTAACCACATCTTCACAATTTCTCAACATCTCCCTCTTACTTAATGGCCATATATAAATGAGTGAATGTCTGTAAAAGACTCCATTTCTGTCAGGGAAATAACAGTGTAGGGGTGAACAGAAACCTATATCATGCAGGCATTTTCAAAAGAACCGGCACAAGACAGGAAGGGACAATTAGGAGAGCAGCAAGAACCAGTGTGATGCCAAGGGGAGGCCTGAAGGGGTGTTTCCTGCTACAAAGGGTAGGGCCTATCAGCCAAAAGGGTGTTTCCTGTCTCTGGGGGCATCTCTTGCCTCTAGGGCATTTCATACCTCAAAGGGCGTTTCCTACCTCTGGGGGCATCTCTTGCCTCTGGGGGCGTTTCATGCCTTAAAGGGCATTTCCTGCCTCTGGGGGCAGGGCCTAGTAAGGAGAGGGGTTTCCTGACTCTGGGGAAAGGGCCTGCAGGTGAGGGGGTGTTTCCTATAGAGTCCCAAGGCATCTGGCTGCAAAGTCCATGGACTGCTGGGGTCAGTCTTTGAGAAACCCAGCAGCATAAAGGAAAGCTGCTGTAAAGTTACGTAAAGTGTCCAAGATGTGTACCAGTAAGTCCAATAGAAGTATCAGTTCAATGTCGACGATCAGGAGAAGAAATGCCAGGGGATGAAATGCTGCATGTCTATCTCGATGGGGAAGGACAGCCACCAGAATTTCACTTTTCTGTAGAAAGTGAGCTTTGGAGTCTGGGAATCAGTTTCTTCAGGTCATGCCAGGTCACATCATTGGTGTCAGTTTGGCAATGTCAGAGTATAGGAGTCCAAATGGATTTCCAGGGATTCCATGAGGGGATGCTTTTTCATGTGAAGACTTGACAGCTGTAATTCACTTACTTGTGAAACAAAACTTTTAGCAGATTAGAAGTTTACTATAATTGATAACTCGATTATTATAATTGGTTTAAGTACCTTTATAATTTTGGAAGTCCTTTATATTATGGTTTTAAGGTTGTCTAAACAGTTTAAGCTCAATTAAATGTGGAAAGGTAAACAGAAGAACCATGGTTAGAAGCCTCAGGCATGAGAATCATTAGCATAACCACTGTGCTATCCACTCTGCCCATACTCATACATTTTTTAAGATTAAACATTTCACATTTATGCCAAGAAATAAAAAAAAATCAGAAGAGGTAAAAACAGATTTTTTGGACTCTTTCTGGACGTCTCCAGAAATCATGGCTGTGTGCAGCATTTTTTTTCTTTTGTAAAGTCAATTAAATTTCAGAATACTCAGAGCAAAATGGGTCATACAAAAATTCAGTCATTCAAATCACTCTTTTATGAAATGCAACTGAAAGCAGACCACAAACTTAAGATATTCAGAGAGAACAACGAGGGAGGAAGTGAGAGAAAAGCAGTAGATAGTTTTTTTTTCACCTTGAACCAGATTATTTAGATCCCACTATGCCGCATCATGAGTCCCCGGAGGGCGGCCTAGTCCAAAAAGCTCCTCAAAATTCAGTTTAGGGTGCTTCTGACTGTTCCTGTGGCGTTGCAGGCATCCATCCCCAAAATTGTCTTCCCATAGAAGAAAGAATTGAATCAGGAGGGTAGAACTAACCATGTGTCCCCATTCTTGGGGACGGCCAGGGTACTGGAGAATGCTCTCAAGTTAGAGTAGTCCTTCTCCACTGGAAACATGGAAGAGGGAGTCCAGAAAGTTCTAGGGGAAATCTCCACACATCTCCCAAGCTCTACGATCATGGTCATAAGGAACCAAAGTGTGGCCCAGAGCAAAATGTTCCAGAGACAGAGAAACTGTCTCATGAAGAAACAGTAGAGGCTTTGGGAAACCTCTTTATAAGTAAGAAGGTAGCCCATGCCATACAGGTAGCCAAACGGCGTATACTTATCCGGAGATGTGTCTGTATGTCTGCCGCTTGCATGTGAAGCTAAGGTGCCAGTCCATGTTTGTCTGCCAGATGCTGGGCTAGCTTTGCAGGTGGGAGAGAGATGATCAGGAACTCATGGCTGAGCAGGAACGCAATCCAATGTGTTTATTCATCAGAAAAGAATCTGCCTTTAAATATCTTCTAAGATGGAAGTGGTAGGGTGGAAAAACAGGAAGTGACTAGGAGAGGGGGTGGAGTGGAAAAAGAGCATGAACCAGTGGGGATTAAACCAGTGGGAATTAAATCAATGGGGATTAAACCAGGGCATGTCTCAAACAAAACAATGATTATGTAAATAGACCACAGATTTAAGCAATGCAGGTGAACCTGGCGTATAGAAACAGAAGCAGAATTAGCCAAAGGAGAAATGATAACCAACAAGGGGACAGGTGGTGACCCACCTGGTTAAGCACACAGGTAACAGTGCACAAGGACCCAAATTCAGGTTACTGGTCCCCACCTGCAGGGCAAAAGCTTCACAAGTGGTGAATCAGAGCTGCAGGTGTCTCTCTGTCTTTCTTATCCTTCCTTCCTTCTTGTTCAGTTTCTCTCTGTCTCTATCTATAATAATTAAAGAAATTTTAAAAAATTTAAAAGATATTACTTCTAGTTTTCCACTCTTCATTAGATGCCGGTGGTGCTGGGAAGTCCTGCTTGATCCCACCAAAATTATGAAACAGGTTTTTGGTTCTCATTTTATAGATACAGCTCAAAGAAGGCATGCCTCAGCCTCGCGTGGGCTTAACGTGCAGCTTGGCGATACGAGAATCTGGCATGAAGCCCAGCCAGTCTATCTTGGCGTTACTCTCGATCGCACTCTGTCATTTCACGAACATCTCATAAAAACTGCAGCAAAGGTGGGCGTGAGGAATAACATCATTGCAAGAATGGCCAGCTCCTCATGGGGCGCGAGCGCTTCCACACTACGATCATCATCTCTGGCATTATGCTATTCCACTGCAGAATACTGTGCCCCAGTATGGTTCCTTAGCCCCCATGTCCACTTGGTCGATTCCAAATTATATTCCTCCATGAGGATAATTTCTGGAACCATCCGTTCCACCCCGGTCCCATGGCTGCCAGTTCTTAGCAACATCGCCCCGCCAGATATTCGTCGGGATGCGGCATCATCTAAGTTCATTTCCCACGTCTACGCTCGACCGGACCTGCCAATATACGCGGATATCTTCGCCCACCCTGTCCAACGCTTGACATCTTGTCACCCAATCTGGTCCCCTATGCCTATACTGAACTTCTCTGTTTCAGTCTCTTGGAAACAGAGTTGGCAGTCAGCTGAGGTAAAGAACAAACACCTCATCACAGACCCCTGCAAGCGTCCACCCGGCTTTGACCTAGCACGTTATGATTGGGCCCTCCTCAATCGCTATCGAACAGGCCATGGCCGGTGCGCCGCTATGTTCCATCGCTGGGGAGCCAGAGACGACCCGAACTGCCCCTGCGGCTACAGACAGACTATGACCCACATAGTCAACGACTGCCACCTCTCCAGATTCAAAGGAGTCCTCGAAACTTTACATCAGGCTCAACCTGAAGCTGTTGACTGGCTACGGAAGAAGGGCAAACGCTAGAAGAAGAAAGAAGGCAAGAACTCTCCCTGGTATTACCCAAAAAAGAAGTGGAAAGAAATCTTAGGTGTTTGCATCCAAAGCCTATGACTCTCTTTGAAAAACATAAAAGAATGAATGAATCTTAAGAGAGTTTCAAAGATTAAGTGGTTTCCCTGAGATGAAAAAGCAGAAGACAGAGGAAGCTAAAGTCAGTTCCAGGTTGACAGAGACCACTTCAGAAGGCTGTGCTGGATACCCCGGCAGTTTATTTGTCAAAGTCTACTTCCTCTCCACCTATGCTCATTGCAGTTGCCCATTGCAGTGGAGTACCAACCGTGAAGAGCCCAATGCCTCCATGACATCTGTTCCAGGGGCATCTGCTATCCTGAATGACTCACGAAAATGCTATTTGTGTCTTCCCAGAATTGAGAATGTAGAGCTTCACACAGAGAAACTAAAGGCAAGACTAGCTGCCTGAGAAGGTGGCACTCTCAGGAGAACTCTATAGATCCTTCCTTTCAGGAAATAGAGATGAATGGGAATACAGTAGTTGAGAATGACTCCCAAAGTGACCTTAGTAGGAAAATCACTTCTCTGTCAGCAATTGTTTTCAGTTCCTTTTCTGAAAGTTCCTTCAGTAGGACATTCACTCAGAAGAATCACAAACAAAACAGTAGTGATTTTAAAAGATATTAACTTCTGCTTCCCCAACCTCCTGCTTCATACTACTAACTGAGGTTTCCAAAAGGTCTATGATGGGAGGTCTATAAGGTCTGTAAGGAAAGGAAAACAAAAAGACTGTGTTAAAAACTAGTATTCATAGTAAAGTGAAGTGGAAAAGATCAGTTTCTAAACTCTGGCCACTAAAGTTCAACCTAGGAAGATTCCTTCTTTTCCCAAAGTCTCCTGCCTCCTCACATCTTCACCAGCTCTCCTCAGAAACAAGGGTCCACTGACCAAGGTGTTGCAGACCAGTCAGTTGAATGAAGTAATTTAGGGCGCTTCTGTCAGTCATTTCTGCTAAAAAAAAAAAAAAGTTGAAGCATATTTAACTTTCTCAAACCCTGAACATGAATTAAATCCTTTTTATTTGCTTTCTTCAATTTTTCTGAAAATAGAAGAGTGCTGGAGGGAGAAAAGAATTCCTGTGGTATGTCACACTCCAGATGCTAAAACTCATCCAGCAGGGGATTGTAACATTCATCAAAGGAACCCATAGCATTGTCTGCCTAGACAGTCTACTCTCCTGGGAGCAAACCACATGATAGATATAGAAATGGGTTTGTGGGGGCCAAGTGGTACTCCTAGTAGAGTACACATGTTATAATGTGCAAGGACCTGGGTTCAAGCCTCAGAACCTACCTGCAAGGGGTTAGCTTCATGAGTAATAGAGCAATGCTTTAGGTCTGTTTGCCTATCTATCTATCTGTCTGTCTGTCTGTCTGTCTATCTGTCTGTCTGTCTATCTGTCTATCTATCATATACCTCCCTATCTCTAACTTCTCCTCTCCTCTTAATTTCTCTCTGTCTCTACCTAATAAAATATAAATAAAATATTTTTAAGAGACCTTTAAAAAAATAGGAACAGGCTTTTGACAGTCTTCCAAGAGTACCACAGTGTCTCTATGGCTCTGAGACTAGCCTCAAAACAACAATAGTTGATGGAGTGGTTATGGTTTTCTCCCCAACTATTGAACAGAAGCAACAAAACTTAAAAATGACATATGATCCATTCATTGTTTTTATAACTAAATTTCAGACTCCATTTGGACTTCTATTAATAGTTGTTTCCACTCATATTTATTTTCTATTCCAAGATCTAATCTAGGATAACTCACTCACTGTACTTAGTCATCTTGGTCTCCTCTCATGTCAATTTCTTGGCTTTTCCTGGGTTTTCATGACCTTGATACTTTTATGATTCTGGCCAAGTATTTTATAGATAGATGTCTTCCTTATGATTAGACTCAAGTTGTGGATTTGAAAGAAAAATATTTTGATCATATCAAGATATTTGATATAATATACTTGCAGACATCATTGGAACTATTCACCTTGATCACTTGATTACAGGTCTGTCTCCCAGACATAGTTTTTCGCCCACAGAGATTGTTGATATATCAGTCTCTTCTGGCACTTCAAGGGTTATCAAAAATGTTGTCCATCACCAAATGTTTCATTAATTATTGCAAGCATCTTTAGAAAAGTGTGACAGTGGGTTTCTTTCTATGAGTGATCTGTTTCAGATATAATTTCAGTTTAATTAATAAGGGATTTTGTTGTGACCTAGAAGGTGTAAGAATCAGCAGTCTGTGGTTTGGTGAAAGGGAGAACTACACACCTGTCTTTGCCTATAGAAAGAAACAAAAAGAAAGAAAAGAAAAAGATGGAAGGAAGGAAAGAAGGGAGGAAGGCAGGAAAAGAAGGAGAAAGAAGAAAAAAGAAAGAGAAACACACATTTCTTTAGCTGTGAATATCCTGTCAGTATTCTATTTAAAATTACAAGTGGAGGGATTCAGGTGGTAGGGCAGTGGGTTAAGTGCATGTGGCACAAAGCACAAGGACCAGCATAAGGATCCCAGTTCGAGCCCCCAGCTCCCCACCTGCAGGGGAGTCACTTCACAAGCGGTGAAGCAGGTCTGCAGGTGTCTGTCTTTCTCTCCCCCTCTCTGTCTTCCCCTCCTCTCTCCATTTCTCTCTGTCCTATCTAATAATGAAAACATCAACAACAATAATAATAACTACAACAATAAAATACAAGGGCAACAAAAGGGAAAATAAATATTAAAAGTTGAAAAAAAAACAAAAAAATAAAGTACAAGTGGAAATTTTTGAAAAAGAAATTTATAAGGAGGTGGAAGACCTAAAAGGTACAAATAAGGGGCATGAGGTAGAGGGGGAGGAGAAGGCAAGATTTGGTTTATTTATTCCCTAAAATAATTGTTTCTTAACTGTACTGCAATCTGTATTTGTGGCATATATTATTTTAAAATCCTAAACCAGTAAAAACTTCAAGTCAACAATAAGATTTATTAGACCCTGCTTGGCACCATACAATCAAATTCATGCAAAATATTCCATGCACTTGAGAAGCCAAACCTTCATAAAAATGGCTTCATTTGCACTCCCTGACATTCTGAAAAGGTTTAATCATGTATTTAAGCAAAAAGGTTTATTTTCTGAGAGGTGAATTTGGAGTGGAGATGGTTATTGTTTTCAATTACCAATAAGCAAAATGCCTCATCCACATTTCCCCAAACACCAGGTTACATTAGTTTCAGTTTTAATATCCTGCCAAAGACCAAAAAAAAAAAAAAAAAAACCAAATATGAAACAAATACAGCTGTCTGATATTGCTGTTCACATGCCACTGCATTAAATAAAATTCCATGCTATAAAATTTTGCAAGGTGATAAAACAAAAATGATATAATAAATATAAAACATCTGCTTTTTTTTTTAATAAGACATTTGGAAACTGATTTCATTTATATTTAAACTTGTTTTGGAGTGTTCCTAGTTTTGAAAATATTCTAGTTAGAGTATATTAGACTTTTTTTTTCCTGGGCGAAAGATTAAAGAGTTGATGCCAATGTGAGAGATGATGAGAAAAAAAAAAAACCACGCTTGTGTTTTCCAGAACAAACTGTATACTTGAATCTTCAGCTGGTTTTCAGTTATAAGGAGGGGGTGGAGATGGAGAGTACTCTCTATTAAAGTGCTAGAAAATGGATTCTCATATATGCACACAAGAATGCGTTAAAACAACATTAAGTTTCTGGCAAAAGCTCAGGCACATATGTCCTAAGAAGGAGAGAGTTTAACAGCATTTTTTTTTTTAATCTGTGTGCCTAGGCGGGTTAGTGCCTAGAATGCTGAGAAGATAGTAAGACCACCCACTGCTCTGGGTTCAGGCAGGTTTTGGCATGGACAGAGCTCTGTCTCTACCATCAGGCTGGGAAATTCACAATCTGAGCATCTGAGCATTGGACTTACATCTCAGAAAGGTCTCAGATTTCCTTTGGAAAATCAAAAGAACAAAAGCAAATTAGAGGAAGTAGAGGAAGCAAGATATGTATCCGTTTACTATAATTGAAGTACCCTCACTTTCTATTGCCAGAGAGAAAGCATGGATATGTGAATTCATAGATGGGAACTCAGACACTGTTTTATCTACAACATCCACAGTTTGACCCAAACACCAACTATAGTGTTGCAAAATTAGGATCCAGCTCTTTGTTCATTTCATAGCTCACAGTAGAATGGATAGATTGTGCTTAGAACAATCAAGCGAAGGGAATTTGGCCCGAGGACTGCACACAAATGAATTTTCAATACTAATGTTAGCTGCCTTTCATTGAGTTCATTGTTGTGTCAGACATTTTACAAACACCATCACATTTCATCCTGTGACTATATAATTTCTATTATAGGTAATCATTATTGTCCCCTTCCAAATGAGGGAGATGAGCTTCAGCAAAGCCAAATAAATTGCCCCAAGTCACACAGCTGCCAAGTGGATCACTACAGGTAATTCCTCAACCATCTGGTAAATGGAAAACAGGTTGTAATCCAGGATTTACATAGAAAGTTCACTGATGGGGCCAGGGAGTGGCTCACAAGATTGAGTGCACGCATTACCATGCTCAAGTAATCAAGCCCCAAGTTCCTGTCTTCAGGGGGTAAGCTTCACAATTGGTGATGCAGTACTTCAGATGTCTCTCTTTCTGTCTCCCTCATTACCTCCCCCTCTCCTCTCAGTTTTTTATCTATACCCCAAACAAACAAACAAACAAACAAACAAAAATCAAACAAATAAAAACTTTTTTTTTGCCTCCATGCCGGGAGCCAAGGCCTTAGCTAAGACTCTCATATAGCTGGTGAGAGGACATTCTGACCATTGGAACTAAGATTACCATCTAGCTGTTTGGAAAGTTGCTCACCCACCTCCCTCCCCCACTGCCTTAGCAGAACTTCCTCTTTGTTTGTGCTTAAATTGTGGCTGCAAAATAAAATTTTCAGAGCTTGATCAGACCTCCTGTCTTGCTCTCATTCTTTGTGTCTCTTGTCCCCTCCATAGGTTTCTGTCGATAACCCCGTAGGCTGGGGCACCTGGCACCTGATGTGGGACCTTTTTGGGTCTGGGGTCCGAGAGAACGTCACTTCCCAGTGGTTGACCACGAAGCATAGGACCGCCACTTCAGAGAAGGAGTGAGTGAAGGTTCGCATAAGATCGCCACTCTAGTCCAGAGTGAGTGAAGATCCGGATGGTGATCACCGCAGATTCTCCTGTCTGTGAGATTGATCCGTTTTGAGGTAAGAAAGAGCGACACAATTATGGGACAAGCATTGAGTAAACATGATTTGTTGCTTAAGGGCTTCAAAGAGTCCCTCAAGACACGAGGAGTAAGGGTTAAGAAAAAGGATCTTAAGAAGTTGTTTTTTATTTTGTGAGTGATGTTTGTCCGTGGTTCCCCTTAGAAGGGACTATTGATGAAAACAGATGGGCCAGAGT
This sequence comes from Erinaceus europaeus, assembly GCF_950295315.1. Taxonomy (NCBI): domain Eukaryota; kingdom Metazoa; phylum Chordata; class Mammalia; order Eulipotyphla; family Erinaceidae; genus Erinaceus; species Erinaceus europaeus. The sequence goes on from NC_080164.1 coordinate 51,066,160, forward strand.
AGGAAACTGTTTAAGAGATAACCTTCTGTTTGTGAGTCTGTCTCTATTCCCATGCATGATTCAGGAGACCCCACCCCTGAGGCTGCCGAGATCGAACTGGTGCCTGCTAAGTCTCCTCCTATTAAGATTTACCCGTCTTTGACAACCTTAAGACCCCCCACCAAAGATGGGCCTGATGATAGTCTTTCTCCTGAAGAGGCCTTATACCTTGATGAAGAGATGGCCAAATATCATAATCCTGACCGGCCACCCCTACGCTCTTCCTTGTCCAGACCGCCTCCCTATGCCACCACCCCTCCATTTTGTGCTCTGGTCCTTGACTTGGCCAATATTACTGACTATACCACCAAGGCTAAAACTCAACTAGCACAAAAAACAGCTTCCCTTAGAAAATTAATAGAAGAAGAAAAACAAGAGCATTTGCAATTAGTTAAAGAACTGTAGGCTCTTGATTTGGCATTATCTTAAAATTAGCCAGTCAAAAAGATCCAGCTTTTTTCCTCTACTCTCAGAAAGTGTTAAACCAATTCTGAGTGAGATCTTATCTGGCTAGCAAGCTATTCTTTAAAGAAAGAAAGAAATCAATCAAACAAGACATTCTCTCTAGCTTAAAAGCTATTAATCAGAGAACCAGCAGACATTTTTGATAAAAATTTAATGATTTGTTTCTTTAAAACTCTAGAATATACCTTAGCCAAAAAAAAAAAAAAAAATTCCAAAGATTTTTTCTCCGCGCATGGTAAACTAAGCCCGCCTGTTCCGTCCGTGCAGCCAATCATGGCACTGAGCTCCTGCTCCACAGATTGGCAAAAACTTCAGTCACTCATCCCCTAAGCCACAAATGCCCCTGGCGGGGGTGGAGAGGCTGTGAGTTAGAAATCCAAAAGCCGCTTTTCAAAGGGAAAATTTTTCTTTTCACCAATAATGTCTGTTTTAAGTCTATGTGCTAACCTTGTTTTCATTAATGTGTGTTAACCCCTAAGTAACTAGAGTTTGTTTTAAGTTTTAAATAAGATTTAGTTAAGCTAAATGTGGTTTTAAAGATGCTGACTCATAGAGTTGGCACACCTTTACCAGACTAAAATATAAGAAGACAGTTTCATCCTTCTGATAGCTAATATCAGCATCAATTCATGAGTTAAAAGATTTTCTGAGATATCTAGGCATGGTAAAATGCCTCTGCAGTCTCTCTCACTCTTGTGAAAATTCTAAATCTTACCAGCAATACCAACTGCCACTATTTGTAACAAATTCCATGTTTGAACTGGCTTTCTAATAACCCGGTCAGTGTAGAGCAGTGGCCTTGCCAGGAAAAATGGGTTAAACATGATATTCCTGGCCTGACAAAAATTTTTCATTTGGCAGATGTGATTCAACAAAATTATTTAGTATAAAATGGTGATCTAAAAGAAATGTTAACAGTAAAAAATTATTTTAAACATTTCAGCTATAAGGTTTATCTTAGCTTTTTAAGTTACCTATCCAAACCAAAGTGAAAGATCAATTAAGTTGTGTACCCACCCTTGTTCATAGCTGCCCTAAGGGTGTGATAGCTTTGTGATAAGCAAAGATCCTAATAAACAAAGTTTAACATTTCACTTAAAATTGTTTAAGTGACTCAAAAAAAAAAAAAGGTTTCCAACACAGTTTTTATGTGGTAACATAAAGGTAAAAATTCATTTGCTAAGACAGCTAAAGATTTAAAGTAAAAGTATTAAGTATTTAACGTGACAATTCTTCTTCTCCAAATTGATATGCAAATTATCTATGTATTTAACTGAAAAAGTTCCAGCACATTCTGGAGGGCCCCCAAAATGTCCTGTGAACTGTTTTGTGGATATTGGTCCACAGCAAATTTGGCATTTGTCTGACACTAGAAATGTTTTTGAGAAGCAATGTCACTAATGTGTGTTAACTCTTTAAATAACTTAAGTTTGTTTAAAGTTTAAAGAAAAATTTAGTCAAACTGCATTGGGTTTAGAGATCCTGGTTATGGGAATTGCTACAGGAGGTTAAAAAGATAACTTTTAAATTTATGCTCTTTAAAATTCAAACAGAGCCTCTGAAAATTAGGTATCACACACTGAAGATGTGTCTAGATCTTGACTGTGATAGGTAAAAAAAAAAAGGGTTTTAAAATACTTTCTCAACTAAACAGACAAAACTGGCTTAGGTTAGTAAAAGATAACACAATGGTTATGTTAATTATTTACATGCCAGAGGCTCTTGCTCTGATAAATGAGTTTTAATTTAAATAATATATGTAAAAAAATTTTTTTCAAATAAATATGGGGCGGCCTAATGTAGGGCCGTATAGATGTTTTAGCTAACCTTTTTACATTTTATTCAAGAAGTATGCCCCTGGTTTCCCTGAGAAAAAACTCTAGATATTAAAACATAAGAGAGACTAGATGAAAAGTTAAGAGAGTTTTATGTCTGATATAGACAAAAATGCTCTGGTTAAAACTTTTATTTTAAAACATGGTAAGAGATTTTTTTATCTTACTCATGAGTTAGTTACTTGTGCTTTTACAGTGACTTACTCCTTCTGATAAAGCTGTTACTGAGATAACTCCCCTATTTATAAAGACTACAAAAATTATTATCAAATAATTGGCTTTTGAGAAGTACAGATTCTACATGTCAAACTTTAATCAGTTCTTTTAGAGAGTAAAAAATTATTTGGCTTGTTTTAAGACACTGTCAGAGGTTTATTCTTGATAAATTAAGCTAATATATGGAGCTTCTGGTCTGATTTGTTTTGGCAAATCCTGATTTAACAAAATTAGTATTTTGAACATTTAAGCTATGAGGTTTTATTTTAGCCTTTTAAGTTGCTATATTAGAGTTCTAAAGAGCAAAATCTATTAAGAGTTTTGTATCTATGCTTACTCATGATAGCTTTGTGATGAGTAAAGATCTTAGTAAACTAAGTTATAGTAGTATGCTTACTGTCTAATCAGTTTAAAATAATGCTAAAAAATGGTAAACATTTTATCATGTCAACACATTATGTATTGACTTTCTATAACATATTGATATATTTTAATAAAGAGCCTTCTAAAATCATATAAAAGAACTCAAGCCAATTATAACCATTAGATCATCAACTTGGTACAAGTTCTCTCCCTAAGTCAATAATTATAGGTACATCTGCACATGAAGAACTGACTGCTTATATGGTAAGATTTAAAACTAAACATTTTTCTTTTTTATTTATGGGTGCATGATGACTCCTAAAGTCACTCATATCCTAAAATTTTTTCTCATTTTTTACAAGCCTCTTTAAAATTGTAATGCTTGACATGCCATAGTGAGAGCACTTTACTGGCTCCTGCATTGTTTAATTAAGACCCTGCTATTCAAACTTTTAAAATTAATCTCCATTGATAAAAGCCAATGCTCTCTGACAGATTGATGTAACTCACCTGCCCATGTTTAATAAACAAAATTTTTTTTTTCTCAGTTGGTACTTTTTCTAAATTTATGTGGGCTACAGCTCAAACAAGAAAAACTAAAACCCTTAAGCTCAATTAATAAAAAAAAGAAGGGGAATGCACCCCCCAATATTCATTTGGCTAAAGTGTCAATGTAGTAACTATACTAAACCTTAATATTTACAAAAATTCGAATTGTCCATTTATTATATCTCATTGACAAAGCCACCCACTCTCCCAGCCATAGAGACATATTTCTTCTTCTTCTTTTTTTCAACACTGGATGTCCATGTTTGTTTTCCTTTTATTATGGTGGATGACATTATTGCTCTTGCAAAATCCACAGTCCCTGTTGGCAAGTCCTTACCACAAAGGACACCATGGCAGTATATACTCCAGCTAACCTCACCAGCCTATCCAAGTCTTCTCTTTCTGCTGACCTACCACTGCTGACTTCATCCTTACATGTTTATTGACCGCTCACTTTTCTCAAAATATTCCTCATGTTCAAGGAACCTCACCTAATGTGTATGCACTTCCTCTGTTTGTGTTTTGGTACAACACCACCATATATTTTCATGTCAATTCTTCTCTACCTGGTCCTTGCCTCCTAGTTTTGCTTGTTCCACAGCTGACCCTCTATGAAGAAGAAAAATTTCATCAGTTGGCGCTGATGACCACCAGAGGACAGACGTGCTGTGTTTCTTCCCCTAGACATCACATCCACTGACTGCTTCCCTTAGACTTGCTGGTGGCACGCTAGGACAGTTTGATGCCCCTTATGGGACTCTTGATTAGTCTTTTGCTAATGATTACCTTGGAACCCCTTATTTTTAATAAGATTACTGGTTTTATAAAACAACAAATTGACTCCTTGGCATCAAAACCCTTACAAATATATTACCACAGACTTGATTCAGCTGACAGAGGCTTGGCTGAACCTGAGGGTGACAGACCTCTTTTAGGAGCTGCATAAAACTCAGATTTATGCACGCCAGCCTTGGCATGGCGTGGGCACTGGTAAGGGGTGCAGGGCTAAGCACTGCAGGGGGAGGACCCTATAGTCCACCTCTAAGTCCCCCATGAAGCAAACTTGATTTGCATGGAGGTTGTGTTGGTCATCAGAACTCTTTGCCATGAGTTTTCCTCACCTTAGAAATAGTGGCTCTGCCTCCCCTTCCCAAAAAACACCAAGAGCTGTATGAGATATGGGAAGATCAGTTCTATATTTACCCCACGGGAGGAATCAGGTCAATACTTCCCCCCTCTGGTTAATGCCCAGAGAATCTTATCTCTTGATAATATTCCTAGCTTTTACCCTCATTTTCCCGCCTCACTTAAATTGTAAAAAGGGAGGACATTCCGGGAGCCAAGGCCTTAGCTAAGACTCTCATATAGCCGGTGAGAGGACATTCCGACCATTGGAACTGAGATTACCATCTAGCTGTTTGGAAAGTTGCTCACCTACCTCCCTCCCCCCACTACCTTAGCAGAACTTCTTCTTTGTTTGTGCTTAAATTGTGGCTGCAAAATGAAATTTTCAGAGCTTGATCAGACCTCCTGTCTTGCTCTCGTTCTTCATGTCTCTTGTCCCTTCCATTCTCTCACCCCTACCCTAGGTTTCCACCGATAACCCCACAGGCTGGGGCACCTCCAGGGTTATTGAGAGAGTGGTGCCTGCACTATGAATCCACTGCTCCTGGAGGCCATTTTTCCCATTTTGTTGCCCTTGTTGTTACTATTGTTGCCATTGCTTTTGTTGTTGTTGTACAGGACAGAGAGAAATCAACAAAGGAGAGAAAGACAGAGAGGTGGAGAGAAAGACACCTGCAGACCCACTTCAACAACCAGGATCCTTACACAGGCCCTTGTACTTCATTCTATGTGTACTTAACCCTCTGCACTACCACTTGGCCCCCAAATACTATTTTTTAAATATCAAGTCTTTCTTTAATGAATAAATAAAAAAGGGGAAAAATCTTTGAATGGGTCAAAATTTTACTTAGAAGAGCATCTGAAGATAAAGGAAGGTAATATTTTGGGTTAAATCTGCATTTGGAATGGAACAAGGCCAACCACATGTCAAATGGAACTAGATGGTTTCTTGATGCACAATTAATACTAGTTTGTATAGAACCCCATATAAGGTCATATGTAAAGGATCTGCATCTGCTCTCATTAATTATATCATTTCTACAACCTCATTATTTTAATATTTCTTTTATTTATTCAGAGATCTGGGAGAACTTTCTTTTATTCATTAAGAGAACCAGCACCACTAGGTCAAGTGTGGCACTGGGGTCACACATGCAAAGCATGACTTTAGCACTAGGCCACCTCCTCAGAAGTTATAGTCTCATTTATTAAATAGTTTGCTTAGAAAACTTTTTCTTCATACTAGTTTGAAGACTGTCTTCTTCCCAACTCTTCTCTTAGTCAATTCAGACAAAAATATTTACAGATGATACATTTCTGCATTAACTCATATACACAACTTTCCACCAAAATTTTAACTTTTTCTCTTTTTTGTAATATGTACCATAATGACTACCCCAATTATATAAATAGTTGGGGTTTGGGGAGCTTTTTTTGTTTGTTTAGAGAATTCTTTTTAACTTTTAAGAATTTAGTATCTTTATTTATTTATTTATTGGATAGAGACCATCAAAAACCAGGAGGAAGCAGAGTGATAGTGAGATATCTGAAGCCCTGCTTTACCACTCACAAAGCTTTCCCCCTGCAGGTGAGGACTGGGGGCTCCAATCTGGGTCTTTGTGCATGGTAACATGTGCACTCAACCAGGTGCACCACTGCCCAGTCCCTATTTGGGTAAGTTTTTATATGACCTTGATCATTTCAATAATGACTGTTCTGTGTTCCCACTGAGATTTAAATGGAAGGCTGGGGAGAAAGCATAATGGTTATGCAAAAGACTTTCATGCCCGAGGCTCCAAAGTCCCCATGTTCAGTCCCCAGCATCACAATAAACCAGATCTGAGCAGCGATCTGATAGCTCTCCCTGTGTATCTTTCTCTCTGTGTCTCTCTTTTATTAAAAATAAGTAAGTAAAATATTTTTTAAAAGAAAAAGAAAAACTTTATTTAAAAAAAGGATTTAAATGGACATCCAGGCCAACAGCTTCAGGAATCTATTTCAGGCTATTAGATAAACTCATCTTTCTAGGTATTGTCAATCCAGGTCTAAATCAGACATTCCAGAGCTTAGAGATAATCTAATCAGAGTGAAGATTGAGAATCTTGTTAGATACAACTGGGAAGAAATTCTACATTTTCCCAGAAAGAAAATTATGAAGCAAATAATTTCATAACTGCTCTCTTGCAATCAGGAAGAGGGCTATCCTGAGAATAAAGTCCAATTCACAAACCAAGGGGAGAAAAGAGAATATGTTACAGAAAAATTGACCAGTGGTCTAGGAGATAGTGCAGTGGATAAAGCACTGGACTCTCAAGCTAGAGATACCAAGTTTGATCCTCAACATCACATATGCCAGAGTAATGTTTTGGTCTCTCTAATAATAATAATAATAATAAATGAATCTTGAAAAAGTGTCCAATCCTAATCTAACTGCATATTAAAGCTTGATCTCATGCTATGTTTCTCATTTATGTATGGCAGCAATGAATCCCCTTCAATGCTTAGGCCAATTTGATTTGATTTTTATTTTGCTTGCAAATTAAAAGATCTTATCCAGCACTCTGAGTTTTCTAGACCTCTTGGAGAAACAACTAGGCAACTTCTAGTGCTAGCTCAAGTAACATAAACTCAATACAAAGGAGGTGCATATTGAAAGAATTTAGAATACAAGTATTCCAGTGTCAGACAGCTATTCTTGAGCCAGCAAGATAGTTTTCCTGGATACTGAACTTGCTTCATCATGTGTACTACTCCAGTTCCTTGACTGATGCCCACCATACTAGAAGTTTTGGTGCTGTGATATATTTCTCTCTCTCTCTCTATTTGTCTCCTATGTTTAAAAAAAAAAAGTTGTTGAAATGATGAAGGCAATAACTAAAGAAAAAAGAAAATAAAATCATTCTTGGAAAAATTTACTGTAAAAAAATAAATAAATCACTAAGGTAATATAGTAATTCTATACATTAAAGTTCGAACCCCAAGTATAGAAAGGAACATGTAAATGTGATTTATTTGATATATTTGTACCCATGAATTAATATGTCTCAGATTAAATATTACTCTGTTGAAACCTACCCATTAACAAGATATCTGAGGCCCTTCTCAACCCCATTCCACCTAATATACTTGCCTCAAATATTTCATGCCTTATTGCTTTGGTATATACTGTTCCCAGTGAAGCTCCTTTTGTACTTTTCTTCACTTGTTAAACACCTACTTACACATCACTGTTCAAAAGAAATCCCACTGGGAGTCAGGTGGTAGCGCAGCTGGTTAAGCACAGGTGGTGCAAAGCGCAAGGACCAGTGTTGCTGAGGAGTTATTCTGATGCAGTCTCCACCCCCAGGTTTCACTACGCAGCGGGAAACCCTAGCATTGCCCCCTTCAACCAATCCTGGCCCTACACGTCACCCCTGGTTGTCGCCTAATAAAAAGCCCCCTCACCCCCCCTCTCTCTCTGGGCTCTCAGCTCTCCCTCTCTGAGGTCTCCCTCCCGGCTCTCCCCCTGTGGTCGGCCATTGCCGGCTGGCTCCACGTGGTCTGAACCAACCCCCACCATCCTATAATAAAGATTTGTGTACCCCTTTGCTCTGGACGTCCGCTCTCTTCTCCGCAGTGCAGCCCGACACCAGACCACCACAACAACAGACCAGACTAACGATCCCGGTTCGAGCCCCAGGATCCCCACCTGCAGGGGAGTCACTTCACAGGTGGTGAAGCAGGTCTGCAGGTGTCTATCTTTCTCTCCCCCTCTCTGTCTAATTCCTCTCCATTTCTCTCTGTAATATCCAACAATGACAACAACAATAAAAAAAAAAAAAGAAAGAAAGAAATCCCACCTGACCCTTCCCTGGAAACTTAATCATTCTCTTCACTGGACACTCAGAGAACTTTGTTCCTATCTCCATTAAAGCAACGTCTTGATGAGATGGAATTTACTTCTGCTAGCACATCTACATACTCTCTAAATTAGAAATAATTACAGAATGAAGACATAGTTTATTCATGATTACAGCTTTTAACACCTAGGTTGGTTCAGAGGAAGTACTATCAGCTGAAAAAATACCCTTAATTTAGTTGACATATACTAAATCATATTATTTCACTCCTGCTCCAACCACTGCATATAACCTAACCCAAGCACCATCATCGTATCTTACCTGGGCAAGAGTTTCTATGACCTGACTACTTTCACTCTTACCCTTCTCAATATCAGAGGTGCATTTCTAAGGCTTAGAAAATGTTATACTTGTAAATGGGTAAGTTAGAATTACAGTGCTTTTTTATGCTAATGCAATGAATTGGGAACTGTAGAAAATGAGAACTTTTCTTTCACTAGACTTACTAAGCCAACAGAAAGCCTGCAATTAATGGTGAGCATTCTTGCTACTGCCTCTGGGAGATTGTTGAGACAGAAGTTAATCCAGAGGAAGAAAAATGGAGAATGGCATATTCTCAATCATGTTGTTGAACTCTTGAGTCCACTCATACCTGGCAGAGATAGTGCTAGACTTTCTACCTACTGAGCCAATTAAGTTATCATTGTGCTTGAAGCAGCTTGAGTTCCATTATAGACAATTATCATCTAATTAACATGATATACCATTGCTAGGCTGCAGAGACTGCATAATAGTTATACAGGTGGAGCCAGGGTCCCCCTGGACCAGAACTTAAGCCTTTTGTATAACCATCATGCCAGAAATCATCATAGAAACCTGTTTCTGGGGCCAGGCAATGCACATCTGGTTAAGCACACACATTACCATGCTCAAGGACATGGGTGTGAGACCCTGTCCCCCACCTACATGGGGATACTTCACAAACAGTGAAGCAGGCCTGCTGTTGTCTCTCTTTCTCTCTCCCTCTTTATCTCCCTCTCTCCTCTCAATTTCTCTCTGTCCTATAAAATAGTAAAATATTATTGTAGTATGGAAAACTGGGAAATGTTATGTATGTACAAACTATTGTATTTACTGTGGAATGTAAAATATTAATTCCCCAATAAAGAGATTAAAAATAAAAATAAATAGTAAAATAGAAATAAAAGGAAAAATGTCTGTTTCAAGCAGTGGATTTATAATGCCCACACAAGTTTCAGCAATTAAAAATAAATAAATAAATATTTCCATGTTGCTTGGCCTTCTGATGTGTCTGAGTGTTCAAATGGTTTCATATACTTTTTTAAAGAAATGTTCAGCTATCCATGCAACCCTATGAAATATTGAACAGAAAGCCTTGAGGGCAAGTCAAAAAGTATTCAATATCATTAAATAGCTGTCCCTATTTTAACCAAGGTTTTATCTGCCGCTAAAAAATGAGAAACTCTCTCAAAGATTTATTTTGCATATATATATATATATATTACTGTCACAAGCACATTGATTCTTTCTTTGCACCTTATCCACCCTATCCCACCACTTATCACATGCAAGATAAGGTCTTGTGATATGGCAGATGAACTTCAGATTCTTTTTCTGGTTCTGCCACTTATTTGCCAGCTAGCCTACATCAGTCAATCATCTTCTCTCTTGGCCTCAATTTCCTACCCCTGATAGGGGTTGTGATAATGCACAGGGTCTTATAACAAACAAATGAGAGCTCCAGTTCAGAGCACATAGCACAGCATCAGGAGCAGAGTAGATTTCCCAAGCATATTTATTTGTTCGCTCTTCACTAAAGAAAAACCAGCCAGCCATTCTGGTTACTTCACTACTTCTTGCTCAGAATGTTCTCTGGCCTATAAATTTCACCAAGTTCCATGCAGTTGCTCAGGTTTAAGGCAAAGCACTATCTCAAATATTGCTTCCCGTATATGCCACATCCAATTTCACAGTGAGTCCTATTGGTTATACCTAATAGAGATCTCAAATCTGACATTTTATCCTACTACCTTGTCTATATTTCATCACATCACTCAGATGGATGTTATAGCAACCTCCTAACTGGTCTTTTCCCTCCTCTCTCTAGAGCCCATATTATTTCTTTCTTAGGTTCAAGACTCTTTATCCCAGGTTCTGCTCAAAGTTCACCATTTTAATGAAGCCATAACGAGTATTCTTTCCACTGCCTTTATAAACATTATCATTTCATAAGTTCAAAAGGGTATTTCTTGAGGACTTCTTATTCTTTTTGCTAAGGGTTTAAAAACACAGGGAGAATATTGACAGCACTGTGACTGATCATTTATATCATTTCATAAATCCACTCAACATTGAATTCAATTCTGAACAGAAAAGAGGCAATAAAAGAAATACTATGGAATATTTTGGGAAATTATTTCTTAGAACTCTGGAAGTTTTTCTGACACCTCAGTGAATGAACTACATTCTTTTTTTATTTTTAAAATTTTTTAAAAATCTCTATTGATTTTGAATAGAGACAGAGAGAAATTGTGAGGGGAGGGGGAATACTACAAAAGAGAGACAAAGAGAACCCTGCAGACCTGCCTCACCACTGGTGAAGCTTTCCCCCTGCAGGTGGGGACCAGGGACTTGAACCAGGATCCTTGAGCACTATAATGTGTGTGCTTAACTAGGTGTGCCACCGCCTGGCCCCCAAATGAACTACTTTCTAAATAAACTGTAACAGCTGACAACCAATGATTTGGAAAATATTTTCTTATAAAAGTGATTATTTTAACATTTCAGAAATAATCCTTGATGGTCTATAATCAATCACAGCAGATTCCAGGACTCAGAAAGGGAAGGGGAGTATTACTATGTGAGGTTGAAGCAAGGGGGCGGAAGTCTAAGTCCCTATGGTAAAATAAGATAGTGTATTAGTTGAAATGTATTGATACCTATCTTGGAGACATATGGGAATATATACTCTTGTGACAACAAAAATCCTGTAAGGTAAAATTTCCTCAACAGATTGGGGGCAGAGCCAAGATGACGACTTGGAGGCAGCTGCTGGCGTGAGCTCCAACAACGACATGATAGGCTAGGATATTACAACAAAGCAAATGGGAAGTAAAATGGAAGAACAAAGCAGTTCTATCAGATGTTTGTTAATGAAGATCAACTTAAAAAGGGAGGTTCTTTTTTTTCTATTTTTATTTTAATTTTTAATTTTTTTTTACATTTTTAATTATAAAAAGGAGAGAATTCATCCTCATGGGGGTAGAGCAGAGATGACGACTTGGAGGCAGCTGCTGGCATGAGCTTCCACAACAGCGGATAGGTAGACTATTACATTGTCAGCAGGACGGTGAAAAAGGGTCCTAAGTGTGACACCAAGGAGGTGATTATACCTCAGTCTTGGGTTAGAAAATGGAGGAAAAAGAAAGGAAATCTTCTGATTTTTCCTGAAGCACACCCCTCCCCCCACCACAAAACCAGACTCCAGGGGCTGGAGAGCTGCTACCAGCAGGCTCCCCACTGAGCTTTTTTATTTACCAAGATTCCTGACTCAAGAGGGGTGTCATTCCAATTCTTTTCCTGTTTGATTTCCTTCTCTCTCTTTTTTTTTCTAAGTGGAAGGAGCTCTAGTTGAGTAACAAAATATCTAACCAATCAGAGCCTCAGCCCTGCCTGGGAAAGACTACCTGGAGGCTTTTTTATAATTGGCCATCTTTGTTCAGGCTGCCTGAGATAATCCTGAGCCTGCCAAGCTGCAGACTGACTGTTAGGGTTTTTTTACTCTATTTTATTTTATTATTACTATTAAATATACACAGGTCCCTCTACCCCCTCCATCTTCAGGTTGACCAATATTAACTGTTACTGTTTTGTCCATTGCTAGATGACTGGCTGTCCTGTACATTGTGAGAGGAACTTGTCTCATTCTACCTCTTCCATCCACTCTCGCCCTTTATTCTTCCTACTAGCCAATTAAAAAAAAAACTCATTCCTTTCACTGCTCTTTTTTTTCTTGTTCTTATCTTCTTTTCTTCCCTCCTCCTTTTTCTGCTTTCTGAATTCACTAATACTCGCTTGTGAATTATTTGGGGGAAGAAATCTGACTCAGAGTGGACTCTTTGTGTGTATCTCTCTTCTCTACTTCCCTTTCTCATGTTGCTATCCCTAGAATTTACAGTGGACAGTAGATTCACATAATCATCTAATCTTGTTTTCCCGTTTTTCCTTTCTCTTTTATTTAGATCTGGTTGTTATTTTTTCTTGGACCTTAGGTGTTGTTTGGCTAACTGGTATTGGTTAAACTTTATCAATCCTTGCTTCAGCTACTACTGTTGTACTTGGTGACTGCATTTGTCATAAAGGTGTTTGGCATAGCATGACTTGTACTCACAACAATTGAAGAATGACAGAACAGAAAAATAAAAAACACATCAATAAAAAAATGGTTAAATCAAGAGCAAATAAAACTGCAACCACAATGAATCAAGACAGGATCCCAGAAGAAACTCCAAATCAGTCAGAAGTAAACATAGACAAGAAAAGTATGCAAGTAATAGTAAACTCAATAATAGCAGAAATGAAGAAAACTATGGAGGAAAGGGTTATCAGAATTAGGGAAACAACAGATGAGACCCTCAAGGAAAATACTAGCTACCTCAAGGTAATCAGAGAACTGAAAGGTTAAATAGCTGAATTAAAAGGCCAATTAGCAGAACTAGATAGAACTATAACTGAACTGAAGAAAGAAGCAGAGAGAAGGGAAAGCAAACTAACTGAAGCAGAAAACAGAATTAACCAGATAGAGGATGAGCTAGAGAAAACTAATAAAGAAGTAAAAGAGTCCAAAAAGAGATTGAGAGACACTGAAAACAACAACAGAGACATATGGGATGATCTCAAAAGAAGTAACATTCATATCATTGGCCTACCAAAGGAAGAAAGAGAGGAAGGGGAAGTAAATATTCTAGAGGAAATCATAAAAGAAAACGTCCCAGACCTAAACAGAAAGGACATTAATATTCAAGAGGCCCAGAGAGTACCAAACAGAATCAGCCCAGACCTGAAGACAACAAGACACATCATAGTTACAATGAAAAGAAGTAAGGATAAAGAAAGGATACTACAGGCAGCAAGAGAAAAAACAAAAAGTCACATACAGGTGAAAACCCATAAGATTATCACCAAACTTCTCCATTCAAACTCTAAAAGCCAGAAGAGAATGGCAAGATATTGATCAAGCCCTGAATGAAAAAGGGTTTCAACCAAGGATAATATATCCTGCTAGACTTTCATTAAAACTAGATGGAGTCATCAAAAACTTCTAAGACAAACAACAGATAAAGGAGGCAACCATCACCAAATCTGCCCAGATAGAGGTTCTAAAAGACCTCTTATAAACAAGAACATCACCATAATACTTAGCATATATCAGAGCAAATAAAAACTTGTAGAATAATGGCACTACAATACATTAAATCCATAATATCAACAAGTGTCAATGGCTTAAACTCACCCATTAAAAGGCACAGAGTGGGAGGATGGATCAGAAAACACAACCTAACCATATACTACTTGCAAGAATCCCACCTGACCTAACAAGACAAATGCAGACTTAAAGTGAAAGGGTGGAAAACTATGTATATAGGTTAATGGACCACAAAAAAGGGAGGAACAGCCATTTTCATCTCTGACACAACAGATTTAAATTAAATAAAGTAATAAAAGATAGGCCAGGCCATTACATAATGATTAGAGGATCAATAAAGCAAGAAGATTTAACGTTTATTAACATCTATGCACCCAATGAGGGACCATCTAAATACATCAAAACATCTACTGAAAGAACTACAAAAATACATTAACAGTAATACAATGATAGTGGGAGACTTTAACACCCCACTCTCACACTTAGACAGATCAAAAAAGTAGAGAATCAACGAAGAAACAAGAAAACTAAATGAAGAGATGGTCAGACTAGACCTCCTGAACATTTTCAGAGTTTTTCACCCCAAAAAACTCAAATACACATTCTTTTCAAATCCACACAACACATACTCAAGAATAGACTACATGTTAGGCCACAAAAACAGAATCAACAGATTCAAAAGCATTGAAATCATCCCAAGTACCTTCTTAGACCACAGTGAAGTAAAGCTAATAACAAACAGAACAATTACTAAAAGACACAGAATTTGTTAACTAAACAACATACTGCTTAAGAGCCACTGGGTCAGAGAGAAACTCAAGCAAGAAATTCAAACGTTCCTGGAAACAAACAAAAATAAAGACAAAGGTATCAAAATATTTGAGACACAGCTAATGCAGTACTGAAAGGGAAACTCATAGCCATAGAGTAACATATTAGAAAACAAGAAAAAGCCCAAGTAAACGACCATACTGCACACCTTAATGACTTAAAGGAAGAGGAACAAAGGAACCCTAAAGCAACCAGAAGGACAGAAATCACTAAAATTAGAGCAGAAATAAACAACATCAAAAATAAGAGAACCATACAAAAGATCAATGAAGCCAAATGTTGGTTCTTTGAAAAATTAAACAAGATTGACAAACCCCTAGCCAGATTCACTAAAAAAAAAAAAGGATAAGACTCAAATTAATATAATTGTAAATGATAGAGGAGATATCACAACTGACATGACAGAAATCCAGAAAATCATGAGAAACTTCTATTAAGAACTATATACCACCAAGCTAGAGAATCTGGAAGAAATGGAAGAAATGGAAGAATTCCTAGAAAAATATGCCCTTCCAAAACTGAACCAAGAAGAACTACAAAACCTAAATGCACGAACCACAGACAAAGAAATTGAAACTGTTATTAAAAATATCTCCAAAAACAAAAGTTCTGAACCAGATGGCTTCACAAAGGAATTCTACAAAACCTTCAGGAAACAGTTAATACCTATACTTCTAAAGCTCTTCCACAAGATAGGAGAAACAATAATACTCCCTTCCACCTTCTGTGAAGCCAACATCACCCTGATACCAAAATCAGATAGGGACATAACAAAAAAGGAAAAATATAGACCAATATCTCTGATGTAAATAGATGCCAAAATATTAAACAAGATCCTGGCCAAATGGATACAGCAGTATATCAAAAAGTTCATTCATCACAACCATATGAGATTTATCCCAGTAATGCAAGGCTGGTTTAAGATACGTAAGTCAATCAATGTCATTCACCACATCAATAAAAGCAAAACCAAAAACCACATGATTATCTCAATAGATGCAGAGAAAGCCTTTGACAAAATCCAACACCCATTTATGCTCAAAACACTACAAAAAATGGGAATAGATGGGAAATTCCTCAAGATACTGGAGTCCATATATAGCAAACCTACAGCCAACATCATATTCAATGGACTGAAGCTGAAACATTCCCCCTCAGATTGGGGACTAGACAAAGTTGTCCACTATTAGCATTACTCTTCAACATAGTATTGGTAATTCTTGCCATAGCAATCAGGCAAGAGAATGAAATCACAGGAATATAGATTGGAAGGGAAGAAGTCAAGCTTTCACTATTTGCATAAAATATGATAGTATACATAGAAAAACCTAAAGAAATCAGCAGAAAACTACTGGAAGTTATTAGGCAATATAGCAAGGTGTCAGGCTACAAAATCAGTGTACAAAAATCAGTGGCATTTTTTATGCAAACAATAAATCTGAAAAAGAAATCCAGAGATCACTCCCATTCACTGTTGGAGCAAAATCAATAAAATACCTAGGAATAAGTCTGACCAAAGAAGTGAAAGACTTTGTATATTGGAAACTATGAGTAAATATTCAAGGAAATAGAAACTGTTACCAAGAAATGAAAGACATCCCATGTTCATGGATTGAAATAATTAATATCATCAAAATGAATATTCTCCCCAGAACCATATACAAATTTAACACTATACCCATCAAAGTTTCACCAAGCTTCTTTAAGAGAATAGAACAAAAATTACAATCATTTATCTGAAACCAGAAAACACCGAGAATTGCCAAAACCATCTTGAGGAAAAGAAACAGAAATAGAGGCATCATACTCCCAGATCTCAAACTATAAATAAGGTAATCATCATCTAAAACAGCCTGGCACTGGAACAAAAATAGACACAGAGACCAGTGGAACAGAATTGAAAGCCCAAAACTAAAACCACATACCTACGCACATCTAATCTTTGATAAGGGGGCCCAAAGTATCAAATGGAGGAAGGAGGCTCTCTTCAATAAATGGTGCAGGAAAAATGGGTTGAAACATGCAGAAGAATGAAACTAAACCACCTTATTTCACCAGAAACAAAAATCAACTCCAAATGGATGAAGCACCTGGATGGTAGACCAGAAACTATGAAATACTTAGAGGAAAACATTGGTGGAACACTTTCCCACCTAAACCTCAAGGATATCTTTGGTGAAACAAACCCAACTGCAAAGAAGAATAAGGCAGAAACAAACCAATGGGACTACATCAAATTGAAAAACTTCTGCACAGCCAAGGAAAGTATCACACAAACAAAGAGACCCTTCACAGAATGGGAGATGATCTTCACATGCCATACATTAGACAAGAGACTAATAACCAAAATATACAAAGAGCTCAGCAAACTTAGCAACAAAAAAGCAAATGACCCCATTCAAAAATGGGCAGAGGGTATTAACAAGATATTCACTACAGAGGAGATCCAAAAGGCTAACAAACATATGAAAAATTGTTCCAGGTTGCTGATTGTCAGAGAAATGCAAATTAAGACAACATTGAGATAACCACCTCACTCCTGTGTTAATGGCATACATCAAAAAGGACAGCAGCAACAAATGCTGGAGAGGCTGTGGGGACAGAGGAACCCTTCTGCACTGCTGGTGGGAATGTAAATTGATCCAGCCTCTGCGGAGAGCAGTCTGGAGAACTCTCACAAGGCTAGACATGGACCTTCCATATGACCCAGTAATTCCTCTCCTGGGAATATAGCCCAAGTACTCCCTAACACCCAACCAAAAAAGATATGTGTACACCTATGTTCATAGCAGCACAATTCATAATAGCTAAATACTGGAAGCAACCCAGGTGTCCAACAACAGATGAGTGTCTGAGAAAGCTGCGATATATATACACAATGGAATAACATTCGTTAGGTTCTTTTTTTTTTAAGGGAACAATTCAATTTGTGAGTGGGGCATTAATGCCAACAAAGCCTTTCACTGGCCTCTGTAATGTCTCTAGCATCCTTTTTTTAGCTGTTACATCATAACCAGGTAAAACTGTGATTTATCATCTCCATCAAATCATCAAGTGCTATTTATGATTTTCAATGTGACAGCTCATAAAAATGTCTAAGAATTAAAAGTCAGTAAAATTCTGAATTCACAAATTAGAGAAAAAGTTAATACTTATTAAAAAGTTGGGTTTCAGGAAGAATTGACGACATGCCAGAATTTATTCCAGATAGCAGACACACAGCACTGCCCATGCTACTGAAATGTGGTAGGATAGAGACTGTTCATACTGTCACAGAGTCACCTTGAGGATGTGGTTCCCTTTGGCAAGTAATTGGCTGGTCTAAGTGAAGGTAATGGAGAAACATGGATTCTTAGACCACTTAGCCTGTCAACTCAGAAAGATCATATTTAAGTCCTTGATTAAATATGACTGAATGGTTATTATGTACTTCCAGCCTACAATCACTTCCCTTAGCAGGTAAGTATTAATCAGACTAGCTCCCATTTATTGAGTGATTACTATGTATCAAGCAATATAGTAGGTAATTCGCATGCTTCATTTTATTGAATAAATGCTGAATGAGTGAATTTTGTCTACATTAAAATGAATTACATAAAATTGTCATTTTTGTGAAGAGTGGTCCATGCTCACAATTTCATGCAGTTTATCCTAATGCTTGCTCTGTGTTTCTCACTTGATCCAGCACAATGCTTACTGCACGGAGTAGAGCTCAGTAAGCCCTTTTTCCACTTATTAATGATTTTGCATAGAAGAAAACATCTGAGGTGGACAAGATGGAGGAGGAAAGCAGCAGTATTTCAAGCCAGATCCACATCGGTTGGCTCTACTGTGTTCCTGTTAGTAGCAAAGGTTTCCTCTAATGTGCCTCAAGTAGCCTATATGACTCCATCTCTGAGTAGTAGTTCACTGAGTAGTAGAATGAAAGCTGTCCATGTGCCCCCACCCACTGTGATCAGATGAAGCTGTGGGACTTTGTTGGTGTTTATTCTACTACAACTTCCCGCTCCTATCTCCAGTAGCATGTTTTCCTCCCTAGAAAAGTCACCATTAATGACAGCTTATGATTACAGAGTACCTTAGAAAGGTTGAATTCATCATTAACACTAATTTTAAAAACTGAATTCCATAGAGGCCCACAGAGGAGTCCATTTTGCTGTTCCTGATGGAGATAACCAGTGACAGTGGAAAGAGGGATCTGTTAGAGGTCTAGGCCCATCATGTCTGTGTGGGATTCCCAGAACTCACTGACAAGGGCCCCAGGTGATGGCGTGGTCTGGTAGTGACTAAGGAATTGTTGTTAAAGTATGCTGGTCTCTTGCCCTTAAGTTTTTATAGTCCTTACTTTGTTTGACAAAGTTAGCTTTGGAGTGATCTAGGGAAGTGTAATAGGAAGTAGGTGAGGAGGGTATCTAGGTCTAAGTAGAAACTATTTCATTAGGTACGTTATGGTGTCTTTTTAGGACCTTCCCTGGATCATTCTCTAAAGGGAGGTTGGATAACATACTGTATGTACCACCCTAGGAAGATGGGTCCTGAAATTAGTGTATCCTGGAATGTTTCTTGTCATGACCACAGCATGCAAGTCCACCTGCTTATCAAATGTCAGGCTCAGGCAAAAACTAGTAAAGTCTTGGGCCCTTGGAACATACCTAAAATAGACCTACTATGTTCTTCCAAAATGGAAACTGCAAACCTTCATCTGTAATATTCTTGCCTTTAGGTTCATGATCAGTCAACAATCTGTTCTGTTTTATATTTTATCTCTTTTTCAGCCACCAGGTTCCTGAGGCTACCATGATGTCAACCAGACTTCCCTGGGCAGACGACCCCACCAATGTGTCCTGGAGACCCGCTTTCCCAGAGACTTGCTCCACTTGGGAAAGAGAAAGACAGGCTGGGAATATGGATCGACCTGTCAATGTCCATGTTCAGTGGGAAAGCAAGTACAGAAGCCAGACCTTCCATCTTCTGCACCCCATAATGACCCTAGGTCCATACTCCCAGAGGGATAAAGAATAGGGAAGCTATCAAGGGAGGGGATGGGATAGGGAATTCTGGTAGTGGGAACTGTGTGGAATTGTATACCTCTTATCCTATGATCTTGTCAATATTTCCATTTTATAAATAAAAATTATAAAAACTTTAAAAAAAACACCCTGAACTCTAGAATCAATATGATCTTTGTTAGTAATATTTACATTACTTATAGTAGTGAAATAAGATCACTAGAAATGAGTGATTTATGAAAAAGATTCAACTCATAAAGATGTTAAGAGGGAGGAATGATTAAAATATAAAACAGAAACTCTGAAATTTAAACTAAATGTGAGTAAAAAGAAAAAAAGGAAATGAAGAACTAGGAAGACAGCATAATAGTTATACCAAAGACTTGCATTCCTGAGGCTGAGGTCTCAGGTTCAACCTCCAGCACTACCATAAACCAGAGCTGAGCAGTACCTTGGTGTATCTCTCTCCTTTAAATTAAGTTTTTTAAAAGAGGTGAAAACATTCAGATAAGGGGAAAGGTAACCTCATTTTAAAGTATTACCTGAGGGAAGGACTATTCACAGCCCCTTTCTCAAAGGTTTCCTTATTCTCACCCACCAACTAATCACAACTAAACAAAGTACAAATGCCAGAATCAAGATGTACACTTTTCCTAGAAGTGAAAATTTCTAAACAATTTTGTAATTAGTGATTTAATAATGATTGACAAGATTCTGGTATAAGAGGGGTACAATTCCATACAATTCCGACCACCAGAGATCTGTATCCCATCCCCTCCATTGGAAGTTTCCCTATCCTTTATCCCTCTGGGAGTATGTACCAAAGATCTTTATGGGGTACAGAAGGTGGGAGGTCTGGCTTCTGTAAATGCCTCCCCACTGGACATGGGTGTTGACAATCCGATCCATAGCTTCAGCCTCAGCCTCTTTCCTTTGTGTGGTAAGGCTCTGGAGAGGTGGGGTTCCAGGACACATTGATGAGATTGTCTGTCCAGGGAAGTCAGGTGAACCTATCGATGTGACCTAGTGTCCATGTCTATTCATATTTAGTACAAGAGCCTGTGTAACCTTTGCATCCCTGTAGGTCTGAGCTCATATTCCATGTTCATAGCTAGGAACATTCTAGGCTGCACTCATTTCAGGACCAGTCTTCTTTGGGCAGTAGAGTTAATTGACCCAGCCTCCCTCCAGAGAGTGGGGCAATTTCTATCATTGTGCCCTACCCCTTGGGTCTGGTCTATATCTACGTTCTGTAACTTTTTTTAGCACGTGCACCACCTGAAGTGGAACTAAGGAGTCCTATGCTCTAGGAAAGTTCTCACTCAAGTATTGGAGCTGGAGGGTTGATATCCCATGCCTGGCATCTCTGAACACAGTTTGAAGTGGAACATGTAGAGGTGGCACTGGTTACATTGATTTGGTTGAGATCTTCAGATGCTATATCAAATGGTATGGATCAAGAGAAGCATGAAAGAAGATAAACAAAGCCCCAGAGGTTCCAGGACAGGTTTATAGAGAATGAGGAAGGTTACTTGCTGCCTTAGGTTTAAGAAGGCAATAGATAGTTATTATTATAACCAATTTATTCAGGAATTTGATTTACTTTGAAAATCCCATAGTTAAGATTTACTGTATGATACAAGATCTTACCACAATTTGTTTCATTTAATACTATTTAAAAATAACTATATCTTGTATACTGACAAGACCAGTTACTTCTGGTCTCCTTGGTCTAAGATTATAGGTGATCTAATATTTCAAAAAATGTTATTATTAGAAATGCATTAACAATTTAAGTCCAACGTTAAAATTCAGTTTATTCATTTGAAACCTTAAATACTTAAATTGAATGAATATATACTCTCAGAACTGAAGTCTATGCATTAAAAACCTTGAGACATTCAATCTATTTTCCTCTCTCATATCAATTAAATAATGATTTATAAGACTAAGGTTTTTATAAGGTTAATAGGAGAATATTTTAACACCATTCTTGCCACCAAAGATCTGTGTCCCTAACAAACCAAAAAAACCAAAGACCAATGACTGAACAACAGAACACATTCACATGCCTCCCATCATCCACTTTAATAATTAAAATTCAGAAGATAAATGTATAGTCTAGATTTGGTATGATTTGAAAGACCAACAACCTGCATCTCTGGTGAAGAGTTTCAAGAATATCCTTAAACCAATCTTTTGAATCTGTTTATTGTAGAACTAGTAGATAGGGAATCATAGTTTATCTGTGGATATCAAAAATCCAACTTCCTCATCTTAGTGTATAGGACTAGTAGAGCAGAGGAGATGAATGGAAGGGAATATTTTTCAGAACCTAGAGCCAAGAAAGTTCATATAAGGAATCACTATGGTCCACATATATTTCCACTTTTTTTATATACCTTCCCTAACAATTTTTTCTCATCATCATTTAATGAATAAAATGGTTGTCTTCCAAGAGCTTCTTAACCACTAGAACAGCAAATAAGAGATGGCTGTTCCCACCCAATGATAATTACATACATGACCAAATGGTATTATTTTAATTTTATGAAAGAAACAAAGAAGTGAACAAGGGTCCAGGCAGTGGCACACCTGGTTAAGTACTCATATTACAGTGCACAAGGTCCCTGAGTTCAAGCCCCTGGTCCCCACCTATAGGGAGAAAGCTTTCAGAGTGATGAAACAAGGCTGCAGGTATCTTTCTGTCTCTCTCCCTCACTATTTCCCCCTTCCCTTTCAATTTCTCTCTGTATATATCCAATAAATAAATATAAAAAAGAAGTAGAGTAAGGGAATGGGAGCTTGGAATAACAGTTAGAGGGGTCTATCAGCTGGTAGTGGAGGGCTATAAGAACTTTCATGGTAGGTATGCTTTGGGAACATACACTTTAGTGATGTAAAGCTATACTCCTAAGATATATATTGCACTGTAAACCAATATTTCCTTGACTCAAAACAAAATCAAACAGTGTGTCCCTATGCAGCAACACTATGATGTAGGTTAAAAACTATCCTGTGTGCATTAAGTCATACTCAGAATATTCCATTCTGCTGTAAGGAGAGTAAGCAATCCCAGATGAAATAATTCAACAGAGTGGATGCCCAGGCTGGTAAGGTTTATATCCTCTCTAGTAAACCATTGTCTTGTGAGCTAGAAAGAAAACCACAAATGAATCAGGACACAGCATTCTTTCCTACACAGGAGTTCACATTGTGACATCTATCAGCAGCAAAAACAGAGTTGTACTTTCTCTGTTTTATATCTTTAAAAAATTTCAGAGTCATAAGCTCTAGAAACCATCACCTCCAAATGCAGTCAGTAAATATAGAAAGAAGAGCACTGCACTAAAAAACTTAAACATAAATAAATAAATAAATAAATAAATAAATAAATAAAGTTAAAAATATCCTGGAAGTTTACTCTTTTCTGCCAGGTCAACTTTTTCCTGTACCCACCCCCAACTCTTAAACATAGAAAATGTACACACGTAGTCTTCTTCACATTCAAGAAGGGAACCTATGGCTTTTTAAATAACCACCAAAAAGCTAGCATTGCTTCTAATAGCATGAATTCAGAGCTTAATAACCTGGTTTTGAAATGCTGGTCTACCCCTGATGTTAATAAATTGCTTAATTTCTCTCTGCTTGATTTCCCCCTATGTAAGATGGCAGTAATAATTGACTCTGGTTGCTAGGGTCTTTGGAAGTGTTAAGTATTTCAGTCTGTGTAAAGGACTCAGGTGAGTTCCTGTTACACAGTGAGCAATAATAAATGTTATCTGCAGTCATCGTTGTCTCCCAACTCCTGTTTTTCAAAGAATTTTAAATGTTTGGTTTCCTATCATTAACAATCAGATATGGACATGACTGACACCAAAGCATAAACAGAAAATAAAACAGAAAAATGAGACCATCTTGAATTAAGTCAAGTATTCACTGTATGATCTAGACCATCCACTTTGCAGGAGTCCAAATGAGCAGGGAGGAGCCGTGAAGGAAGAACTGGACCAGGTTTGCAAAGGTAGGAGGAGGTCATTCTAGGGCCTTGCACAATGTTAGCATCTTGATAGATGGAGAAAAAGACAAGAGGGAGAGTGTAATTAAAAAAAAAAACATTTTTCTGTTATAGATAAAAGCTGATAACAGCTTGAAAAGCTTCTATCTCAATTATTTCTCTGGAAAAAAAAACATTAGTGTGCTAAAATTATAAATTTAAAAAAGGTTCAACTGCAAACAACCAAAGCAAAGTCCCACAAAAGCAGTCTCATCTTGCCCCCTCATCCCAATCTAGTCAACTCTGTAAATAGAATTGCCATGTTATTATTGAGAAGGGTGGTAGCTCCCATGCAAACTACATATTTGATTAGGATCTGAACTCTTTGCTGAACCATGAATTCAAAATAATTTAGGTGATACATATAAATTTAATTTCTTTGTTCAAAACTCCACATCTGAGATGATGCCCTGCAAATGTGGAACTCTCAGTGAGGTCTAAAAAAATGAGTCTCTCTCTAACTCGTCTATACTGTGTGGAAATAATCTTCAAGGAAAGGAATAAACCTATTTTAAAAACAGCTGAGTCCTTTAGATCATATACCCTAACCAATTTATGGAAATAAATGGAATTCAGTATTAAAAAAATTTTTTTCCACTCCTCCAGAAAATGTAAATGCCAGCTACAAAACAGAAGGAAAAGAAAAGACAAAGAAATCAAGAATAAAATAGCACAAAAAGAAAGGCAGTAAAGCCATTTCAGAGACAACTGAAGAGCCTTTGACTTACTGTCCCTTCCTGCCTTATCCTCTCACCCATATTCCCCTTCCTTAATAACTCACAGGGACTGTGTGTAGGAATCTCACAGAGGTGAGGAACCTGGGATGGGGGTGGAGGGGTGAATAGCAACTGATAAAGAAAGCACAATTAATCATTTAGAAAAGGCAGAGTTTTGTGGAGACAAATGCCCCTCTTCCTACAGTGAGGCAGTGCCTACTCTTGGCTATCTTCCGTGCACTGCATACCATTTTAGTCATCTTCACATTAACCCTGAGATAATTACCAGATTTAAAAAAAGAAGAAAAGGTGAAGAAAAAAAAAGAGCAAGGAAGGAAAAACAAACTAACACTGACTGAGTGATTGTGTGTGTCCTATTAATATAAATGAATATAAAATACTTTAAAAAAACTGCATTAGGCAGGTATTGGCTTATGATGGAGTCAATATTACGATTTATTTAACTCTAGGGACAATAAATCCTGATATTGACTAAAACCTTAAGTCAATATGTGTAGTGTTGTGTGCATTCTATTACAAAAATGAGGTTTTTAACGTTAATGGCCCCTTTTGCAGAGGGGAAAAAATAAAAGAACACCCTCATAGCCCTCAACCCACAGCCACACTAACACTTTCTAGGAATGGAGAGTTTCTGAACCAGCTTCAGCATCAGGAATAATTGGTCAGTGTCAGATTGAATTGTGAGTAGTAATTCACCCCTCCTCTATCCTTTTGTCATTCCTTCTACACAAATTAAAAACTCAAAGCTTAGCTTAAAATATTTTAGTCAATGGAATATGAGCAAAAATGGGAGTTTCCCAGTTTCTAGACTACTATTTAACAGGCACATTAAGTTCTGTTTATTTTCCTGTGTCTTTCATGACTACTAAAAGTGCTTGCCTTCAGTAGATGCTACCTCTTCAATCTGAGCCCTCCAAGTAAGAGCAGAGTAGATCAGAACTCATTCTAGGATGAGGAGTCAACCTCATTGGACCTATAGCTGAAATCAGAGTTTTTTCATGCAAGTCTAGTCTAGGTCAGGCCTTCTGAACTCAATCTGAAGATGCATGAGAAATACTTAGTGTAAATACCACAGAGATTTGTGGGGATGGGGGCCTGCTTGTTACATAGCCAGCATTAGATAACTAAAATAGTAAACACTTAATAAGTCAACACTATTAATATGTCACTATATTCATCAACTACTATACCTTACTATCTTTTGGGCTCTCCAAAGAAGTTGGTGATCTATTCTGTGATGCAAAAGAACTCACTGTATATATAATATGGGAGAACAGGACACACACATACTGACTCTCTCCCTCTATGTTATGTCCCATATACTCCAGATAACTTTCAGACATCACCAGTTCCTTTAACCAGGAATGCTAACTTCTTCAGATTGACAATTTCCAGAAATCATACTTAGTCTCTTTTCTAGTTTCTATTTTAAAATACCAAGCAACCCCAAACAAAAAGAATCTTTTTTTTACTGGATCATATGGAAGGTCCATGTCTAGCCTTCTGAGAGTTTTCCAGACTGCTCTCCACAGAGGCTGTACCAATTTACATTCCCACCAGCAATGTAAAAGGGTTCCTCTGTCCCCACAACCTCTCCAGCATTTGTTGCTGCTGTCCTTTTTGATGTATGCCATTCTTACAGGAGTGAGATGGTATCTTAGTGTTGTCTTAATTTGCATTTCTCTGACAATCAGTGACCTAGAGCAGTTTTTCATATGTTTGTTAGCCTTTTGGATCTCCTCTGAGGTGAATGTTTTGTTCATATCCTCTGCCCATTTTTGGATGGGGTCATTTGCTTTTTTGTTGCTAAGTTTGCTGAGCTCTTTATATATTTTGGTGATTAGTTTCTTGTCTGATGTCTGGCATGTGAAGATCTTCTCCCATTCTGTGAGGGGTCTCTCTGTTTGTTTAATATTTTCTTTGGATGTGCAGAAGCTTTTCAATTTGATGTAGTCCCATTGGTTTGTTTCTGCTTTAGTCTTCCTTGCAATTGGGTTTGATTCATCAAAGATGTCCTTGAGGTGTAGGTGGGAAAGTGTTTTACCAATGTTTTCCTCTAAGTATTTGATTGTTTCTGGTCTGACATCTAGGTCTTTGATCCATTTGGAGTTGATTTTTGTTTCTGGTGAGATAAAGTGGTTCAATTTCATTCTTCTGCATGTTTCAACCCAGTTTTCCCAGCACCATTTATTGAAGAGAGCCTCCTTTTTCCATTTAATCCAGCAACCCAGGTGCCCAACAACAGATGAGTGGCTGAGAAAGCTGTGGTATATATACACAATGGAATACTATGCAGCTATCAAAAACAATGAACCCACCTTCTCTGACCCATCTTGGACAGAGCTAGAAGGAATTATGTTAAGTGAACTAAGTCAGAAAGATAAATATGAGTATGGGATGATCCCACTCATCAACAGAAGTTTGCTAAGAAGATCTGAAAGGGAAACTAAAAGCAGGACCTAATCAAATTGTAAGTAGGGCAAAAAAGTAAAAACCCTGTGGTGAGGGGTAGACATGCAGCTTCCTGGGACAGTGGGGGGTGGGAGTGGGTGGGAGGGATGGGTCACAGTCCTTTCATGATGGGAATGGTGTGTATGTACACTCCTAGCAAAATTTAGACATATAAATCAGTAGTTAATTAATATGAGAGGGGGAAAATCAATTGCATGTCTCAAAGTTTTTCAAAACACAAACTGAATCCTTTTAATATATAGGCTGTGTATTTGATATGCGGACTCTCTCAAAAGCCTAGACCAAGTAGATTAGAAGCATCCAATAGCACAGCTATATACAAGATACTGGATACTGTACAGAAAACCAGAACAAAAGGACTTTTCAAAGTTAACCCAATTAACAAATAATGTGATGATAACATTAACTATCGATTGTCTTTTTGAACCCTAAGACAGCAGGAACCTCACATCTCCACTATAGAGCCCCTACTTCCCCCAGTCCTGGAACCCTTGGATAGGGCCCACTTTCCCGTATGCATCTCCCAATCCAAACCAATAATATTGCATCCGCTGATCACAACCTAACCAACGCAACGAATGCCACCTCAACATGCTTCACCTCAGACTGTATCCAGAGACTTCACGTGTGGAATGACAACCCTTCAGCTTCATTACTCGGGTGAGACCTTTCCTTTTATAGTACACTCTAATTTCATCTCAGGTAGTTCACTTTCTAACAAAGTCCCATAACCTAGATATACACCAGTTTCTGTGAGAGAGAGCTTATGTTCACACGTATCCATAAACTACTGCAAAATATATACCTGAAAGCAGAAGTACACTAGAGTTTGCAGTGAGTACCTCCCTAACACTTCCTCTCCACTATTCCAAGCTTGGGATCCATGATTGCTCAACAAATTGTTTGGCTTCGTATGTTAACTCTCCTTTCAATCACCAGGTTCCAGATGCCACCAGGATGCTGGCCAGGCTTCCCTGGATTGAAGACCCCACCAATGTGTCCTGGAGCTCCGCTTCCCCAGAGACCCACCATACTAGGGAAAGAGAGAGGCAGGCTGGGAGTATGGACCGACCAGTCAACGCCCATGTTCAGCGTGGAAGCAATTACAGAAGCCAGACCTTCTACCTTCTGCAACCCTCAACGACCCTGGGTCCATGCTCCCAGAGGGCTAGAGAATGGGAAAGCTATCATGGGAGGGGGTGGGTTATGGAGATTGGGTGGTGGGAATTGTGTGGAGTTGTACCCCTCCTACCTTATGTTTTTGTTCATTAATCCTTTCTTAAATAAAAAATTTAAAAAAAAAAAGAATCTTTTTTTTTTCTGATGGTCAGAAAAACTTAATAAGGGCGAAACACTAGTTTGCACATAGCATTCCATTAAGACTTCACACCAGGTATTTTAATTTCTCCATAAGAGGACTATTCTCTTTCTCATCTCTGACTCACGGACCAGCCTGCCCAGTTTCTTAGTCGAAATTTCTATTTCCTTTCAACAAAGACTAAGAGTGTGGGCAGAGCCCAGAAAAAGTGGACTAACAGTAAATCAATAATCTCAAAATAATCCAGTAGTCCAGAAGTTGGGGGACAAAAACAAGACAAATATCTGAGATTTTCAAGATAAATGGTGACAGAGAACTAAATTCTTGAGGACTTTGTTAGCTTTCTGATAAATACATTTGGCCAAGGTCATCTAAACTAAGAGATCTTAATTCATCTGTTTATTTATTCACTCAAACATTCACTTAATAAACATTTATGAGAATTTGCTTTGTGCTATAGACTAAGCAAAGATGAATAAAAAGAAAATTCGTTCTTCAGGAGCTTATAGGCAAACATATAAAACAGTTGCTTCTCAGAGATCTGCAATATTTAAGAAAATCAAAAAACTCAGAGAAGGAAGGTCACATATGAATGACTAAAAATGTGAATTCAAAAATAACTGGCTAGGATATGTTTTTAAATGGTGATAGTGTGAGCTGATGTTTAAATTCAATGCAAAGTAATTTACATAAGTAAACTTATTTGCACAAAAACCATCCACATGTCTTAAAGAAGTGAGTCAACAAGATTGGGATGCACCAGTAGGATCTTGGTTTTGCTAGCTAGGCTTTCCTAAGTGGAGGTGGTATCTGTCATCTCCCCACTAGGTTACTGTTGCTAAGATGACAAAATACCAGTTTTTTAAGTCTTCTACCCTTACTTAATATTGTTTTGCTATGAAAGATGAATAAGGATATCCTCTATTCTGAAAGCATCAAAAATACATTATTTTGTCTATTACAGATCAATCCAGATACGTTCTTTTTGTCCACTGCCAATAAACCTAAACTAGCGTTGCTTTATTAAAGTTTCATAACAGGATATTTTTCATGGTCTTGCCTTTTCTTTGTAGCCATGTCCACGGATTGACAGAAGATGCAAAATAAATGAATTCATTCAAATTAAGAAGAAAATAAAGCCTTTAAACTTATACTTCCTTGATATATATTTTTATTTGTTTGGTATGGGTTTTATATTATACCTTTTACAAATTTTATCTTTTGAAGTTTTGTGGTATACTTAGTATTAAATAGGGTTTTTTCCATTGTAATGTTTTAGTTTAATTTCATTTTATTTAAATATATTTCCATTCAGTAAGATTTCAATGTCATTGAAGTATATTGCTACAATATAGCAGACAATTTTCACCTATATAGTCCCAAACAAGAGAAACCTACAAATCTTCAATGATATTTTAAGTGTATCAAACACACACACACACACACACACACAGTCAGGAGATATTTCATCCAGTAGGATATATGACTTACCATGCACAGGGCCCTAGGTTTTAAGTCTAGCATAATAATTATGGCAAAGACTCAAAGGTCCCTGGTTCAATCCCTTATGGCTATACCATAAGTCAGAGATAAGCAATGCTTTGGTTAAAATAAAATAATATTAAGAAAAAGGGGGGACAGTACCAAGATAGTGTACCAGATTTTCATGCCTGAAGCCAGAAGCCCTAGGTTCAACTCCTGGCACTATCATAATACAAAAATATGTAGTGCTCTGGGGCTCTCTCTCTTTCTCGTTAAGATAAATAAATAGGTTTTAAAAGATTTTTTTCCAATTAATTGAAGCAAACCAAAGTAAATAAATAAACCACAAAAATTCATTTGCAATAATTTTTTCCCGTGTTTAGGCCAATATCCGTGATGTAACGTGATCACTAACTTAAATTGCCTTGCTTTTAAAATGAAGGTTTTTCCAAGTAGAGTACTTACTGTTTCATGTACCTGTGAATAGAAGCAATTCAAACAGAAACAATTTAATAGCTTACTTATCCCCCTTTTCCTCATTCCCAAGACACTGGAATGAATGAGTACTAAGAGTTAATGAAGAAAATCCCCTTTATATTACTTTATTCTTTTTTTTCCCTTCCTGATACCTTTAAAGACTTCCCTCAGACCTAATATGGGACTCATCATTTGATGATGAATTTGCATGCCGATTGGCAGCTAGTGTAGCAGCCCTCAGATTAGGGACATTCCGCTGCACACTAAAAGGCACAAAGAACAAGAAGTGCATTTCCATCTGCCCTTCCTTTCCAGTCAGTGCATTCCCAGCCATGTCTATTGATGAGCACTTGGAACAATACCAAAATGCAGTGTAAGATCAATCCTGCTGTTTACTTCACTGAGCTAAAGGAACAAAGAACAGAAGAAAACCCAGTCATTATAAAGGAGCGGGATGAAGGATGAAAAATGGGTCTGATGGGCAGTTGCATGGAGTAAATGTATTTGGAGACGCAGCAGCTCCAGCTGAGATAAAAACCAATGATGATTTGTATTTGTACTGTACCTTCGGGGGATAAAAGCACTTCTATCAGATAGCATTGGAGGCAAACTTGAAACACTGCGGTAAAGAGCTATGTTCCCTGCCAGGGGAAAGAATAAAAACTCTCATTATTGCTGAGGAGTGTTAAGTATCTCATTGTGCATGCCTCTCCCCTCCCTTGGTGAGGCAACTCAACCAGGTCCTCTCTTTAACTCTACCGGTCTCTGCTAACCCAACAGTTTGCTGTGTCCTGCCTTAGCAAAGCAACAGGATACCGGGTTTTACTTGGGCAATTGCAATTTGTGGACTTATTTGTCTTTAAGCTTTGTTAAAGTTATTTCAAATAGGAAATCAAACACTCAATTGCTGCCAGAATAGAAGTTCATGGGTGATGGAGCTTAGAAGAATGAGAGTGGAAACACAGAGTTAGGGTTCAAGTGTGATTATTTTGATAAGGAGAATCCAGGGTTCCAAAGTTATTATAGCAAAGGTGAGAATCTTCTCTTTCTGAATTAAAAGCAGATGTGACATATTGCTTCACCATTTGGTAAAACTACTTGGCACTGGCCTACCACAATGAAAGGATTTTCCAGGTAAAATGCACAAGCAAGGTAAAGGGCTGAAATATACAATTAAACCTCATCAATGTGCATCCACCTTAGCATGCACTCTGATAAGTTCTCCTTCCAGAACTAGGTTGAGTTCATCCCTTAGCCTCACAACTACAATGTGACCTGAAAACTAATGGCATCAGCATCACCTGGGAGCTAGTTAGAATTACAAAATCTCAGGCTAGCTGATAGCCTACCCAGTCTTATAATGTATGAGGTCCTGGGTTCAAACACCAGTGCCACATGATATCATTTTGACCAGCACCAGAATGCTGTGATATACACCCCCCCATCTTTCCCCCTTTCTTTGTTCTACCTCTTTCTCAAAAGAAAAAAAAAGATATCTGAGGTCCTAGTTCATTACTCAGCACCACATTTTAAAAAAAAAGAAGAAGGAAAGAGAAGAAAAGAAATGCAAAATCTTGAGTTCAGCCTCAGACCTGCTGAATCCAAATCTCAGGAGGTGGGATGAAAGAAGAGTTCTGAACTAGAGCTCTGAATTATCCCAATGAAAACTTCTTTCAGTCTTTCAGCACTGAATAACTCCTATATTTTCTGATCTTCAATCCTGTTTGCTCTGCTAATCACAAAGCATTTAAAATATCTTTGTCTTGATGGCATAGCAGATATCCAACATAAACATGTATCTGGTCTTGATGCTCTTCTTCCTTCCTTCCTTTCCCTCCTTCCTTCCTTCCTTCCTTCCTTCCTGCCTGCCTGCCTGCCTGCCTGCCTGCCTTCCTTCCTTCCTTCCTTTCTTCCTTCCTTCCTTCCTTCCTCTTTTTCTTCTTTCTTTCTTTCTCATTTTTACCATCATTGGGGTTTCAGAACTCCAGGCCAACTCTATGTATGTTGTATGTACACACACACACACACACACACACACACACACACACACACACACACAAACAGAGAGAGTCAGGGAGATGCTGGGGCAAAACATCAAAAGCTTCCTCCAGTGAGATAGGTTCTGGGTTCAAACCTAGTTCACACATGTGAGAATATAGGAACACTATACAGGTGAGCTATTCTGGTGGCCTTTTTGCTCTTCTTTTAAATGTGTAATTATATGGTCTGACTCACAGTATTGGATGTCAAATTATTTGAGGACAAATGTCTTATCTTAGTGCTCTTTTGCCTGTCCCAGTTCAGGGCACCAGTTTTCGGGCTAGCTTCCCAAGCATAAGAGAGATAACCAGGAACTCATGGCTGAGTGGGACGCAGTTCAGTCTTTATTGATGAGGAATGCAGTGTGATCTAGCTTTCTCTAATCACAATCCTGTCCTATGTATATCTCCTGAGGCGGAAGTGTCAGGAAGAGGAAGTATGTAGGATAGGGGGTGGGAGAAGGAAAACCAGTGGGGATTAAACCAATGAAAACAATGATTATGTAAATAGACCACAAAGTTAAGCAATACAAGCGAACCTAATGTGAAGACCAAAACAGAAGGTCTTATAAGCAGAATTTAGAAGCATACCAACACTCTCTGAAACGCCAATGTCTAGTACACATTGGGGGTCATCAACTGTTAAAAAGGTTGATGTAGGCATCAGACCCTCTGTTTATGTTAGGAGACACTGTGTTAAATGGTATTGTGTTGATTCCTCACTAATGAGGAAAAGACTGCACTTTAGTTTCACTTACAAAAAGTCATGACATACTAGACGGAAAGCAACTAGTAACTCTGATTTCAAGTGACTTGGTTGCCCCCATTTGCAGAACAAATATGAAAAATTATAAACATATTTCATGGAGATAACAAAAATTAGCTTCAAAACATTTA
The DNA here is from genome assembly GCF_950295315.1 of Erinaceus europaeus. NCBI lineage: Eukaryota > Metazoa > Chordata > Mammalia > Eulipotyphla > Erinaceidae > Erinaceus > Erinaceus europaeus. The sequence continues at coordinate 51,099,356 of NC_080164.1, forward strand.
TTCTTAAGGAGAAAATATACTCAGCACCTGCAGTCTACCATAATCTGTGAATTTGCAAAAAATCAAAAGCATCCTTTTAACTTGGATTATTTTTAATGGAAAGTATTCTAAGCATTTAATGATGGGTGATTTAATTTAACTCTCAAATACGCAAGCAAGGTAGATGTAATTTACCCTAAAGAAGGGTAGTGAAACTGAAGGTCAAAGAGAAATAAATTGTCAAGGTCACCAAGTTACAGGAGAGCACAGATTTAGATATTTATAGATAGCAGTCTATGTCTATTATCTCACATCTCACTGGAGGGAAGACAAAATAGAAATTAAATACTAAGCCAAAAGACATCTTGAATTTTTTTAATGTACTCACTAAAAAATGGAAATACATATATGTTCAACTGTGAGGAGTAGATTTTTATATATAAGAAGAATGATATACTCAGTGTAGCAACTGTGTAATGTAAGTAGGTAAAATATATACTAAAACACATAACAAATAAAACCACATATATCATAATGCAAATAATCATATATTTAAGACAAATAAATTCTCCAGTTACCCAGATATTTATAGATATCAGCTCCCTGAATTTTCCAACTTTTTTCTACAAAGTTTGGGAGACCATAGACATAACAGATCAAAACTTCTAAAAAGAGATTCTCCTCTGAAGAACTTTGACATTAACAAAAGCACATCAAGAATCTAAGTTGTTTGTTATTGTTCATATTATCTGAGTGCTAAAAACACACTAGACACCATATAGAACATTAAGGAAGACTCAATTTCAATCAAGAGTGCTCATGGTATAAATTAGAAAGAAACAATCTAAATTAAATAGGCACAGTTTAAATTAGATAAACATCATCAGAATTCTGATTCTTCCCAGCAGGGATTGTGCGAGAATTTTTTATGTAACAGAATCTCTGCATTTCTTAGATTAATAGATCTCGCCATAAAGATGTACTGTGCACCCACTGAGTCCAAGCATTCATTTTAGGAGGCCAAGAGCTAGTTAACCCAGTGCAGCTCACACTGTGCCATGTGTCCAGCCCCTCATAGGAGCAGCCTGAATGGTACCTAGGGATGTTCTGCAATCAGTGGAGCAATTCTATGGTAAATCTCCTTTCTGTATTTTTCTGTATGTTTCTATCAAAGGTTGTCAGGAAGAAAAATAAGTCTACTGAGAGCAGTAGAACCATGCAAATACAAGGCCCTAGTAGGAAACAAATAAACCAACAAAAAGCCAAATACTGATATTGGGGCTTTTCCAATATCTGGCATCATTAAAAATAATATTATCGGGAGTCAGGCTGTAGCACAGCGGGTTAAGCGCAGGTGGCGCTAAGCTCAAGGACCGGCGTCAGGATCCCGGTTCGAGCCCCTGGCTCCCCACCTGCAGGCAGGTCCCTTCACAGGCGGTGAAGCAGGTCTGCAGGTGTCTGTCTTTCTCTCCCCGTCTCTGTCTTCCCCTCCTCTCTCCATTTCTCTCTGTCCTATCCAACAACAACAACATCAATAATAACTACAACAATAAAACAACAAGGGCAACAAAAGGGAATAAATAAATAAAATTTAAAAAATTTAAAAAAAAATAAAATACTTTAAAATAATAACAATAACAATAATAATAATAATATCTTCAAAAGATGGAATAGATGGGCTGGGGAGACAGCGCAATGGTTATGTAAAAGACTTTCATGCCTGAGGCTCCAATGTCCCAGGTTCAATCCCTAGCACCACCATAAGCCAGCTTGATCAGTACTCTGGTCTCCCTCTGTTTTTCTCCCTGTATTGCTCTCTCATAAATTAATTAATTAGTTAATTAATAGTCATTAGAAATGAAAATTGTAAAATTTACCAGCTAATTGTATAAAAGGTATAGTTTGATATAAAACTTGCTTTTTTTTTTTTGCTTTTACATATAAAAGCCCAAGTATCAGAGATAATAGCTGAAGTGGAATTGCAAGAACCCAAGCTCAGAACAGACAATGTTATTTTTTTTCTACTTTGCCATGCTGATCTACCATGCTGATGGTCGAGTACAAAGAGTAAGCACAAAGAGAAACACCTACTCTTTCACTTTTATAACATGTGGATTTTTTTTATACCAATAAAGACAGAAAATAAGCCAACCTCTTGTACAACACCCAGATCTTTTATTTTGAGAGTTCAACTTCAAACCGTTGAAAACAGAATTTCTGAGAAGCCCTGAAACCAAGAGATCAGCATGGTGGGTCAGAGATCACCAATGAACTACAGTTCCCAGCCCACTTCTTTAAATTGCCTGAGCAGGACACTGCAGCATCTGTGCTTGAGGTAGAATAGGTCGTAAAGAAAATGCTTTGTCTGCTGTGTTTGGGAGCAGATAGAGGACACATTTATGAGGTGTTTGTCATCCCTAAAACTGACTCAAGACTATCGCAAACCCCGGAACAAACCTTCAGATCCTGAACTGTTTAGAAGATGGGTGCATCCTGAGAGAACACTTGCTCAATAATAGCCAGAAACAAGTGAGCTCTGAGGTAGGAAGATAGCGTAATAGTTAATGCAAAAGACTTTCATGCCTGAGGCTCTGAGGTCCTAGGTTGAACACCATAAGCTAGAGCTGAACAGTGCTCTAGTCTTTCTATTCTTGTATCTTTCTCTTTATATCTCTCGTATTAAAAGTAGATAAATAAAATATATAAAGATGACCTCATCAATGTGTCCTAGAACTCCACCTCTCCAGAGTCCTACCCAACTAGGGAAAAATAGAAACAGGCTGGGGTTGGGGAGGTGGGCAGTAGCACACCAATTAAGCACATGTATCATCCTGTGCAAGGACCCAGGTTCGAGTCTCCCTCCCCACCTGCTGGGGGATGCTTCAAGAGTGATAAAGCAAGTCTGTTGGTGTATATCTTTCTCTTTCCCTCGCTAGCTTCCTTCCCCTCTCAATTTCTCTCTGTCCTGTCAAATAAAATAGAAAAAAAAGAAAAAAGAAAGAAAGGAAGGAAGGAAGAAAGGAGGGAGGGAAGAAGGAAGGAAGACAGAAAGACAGAAAGAAAGGAAGGAAAGAAGGAAGGAAGGAAGGAAGGAAGGAAGGAAGGAAGGAAGGAAGGGAGAAAGGCTGGCCACTAGGATCAGTGAATTCCCAGTGCAGACCCAATGATAATTCTGGTGGCAATAAAATAAAGAAAAGGAAGGGGGGGGGGGGGGAGAAGGTAGCTGATAACTGAACTACACTGTAATTATGACTTACTTGTAATTTGTCAATGATTTATTTATTTATCATTAAATTACGGGTGTCTAAACTGTGTTTAATCTACAGCAAAGTGTGCACTTATCATTTTGTTTTATTTTGAAAGCTTGAAATTAAAAGCATTTCTTTCAAGTTGTGTAAATAGATAGCTAAGAATTAAAACCAACACAAGTCCCCTTCCTGATTCTGATGCCCTACAAATCTAAAAATATCTCTTTAGTAGTGTTTACACAGGACACTAAACTGGGAACAAACTAAGATACCAGAGCCATTTTTCTCCCAAGGGACAAACTTGCACAGACTATAGGTTCCACTGAGTCAGAAGGAGGATTTCCAAAGACCAGAAATATCACACAAAGCAGGGCAGAACCTTCAATGTAGCTTATTTCCTCGTTTAGCCCCCATCCTCTCTAATCCCTAGAAATGTCTCTATTACCCTTCAGTGGCAAAGAGACCAGTTCAAAATCTTCTGTGACTCCTACCTCACCAACCTAAAGCCTGATATTACAATGATTTCCACAATAGTTGGTCACAGGGAACGTGAAAATCTCTCTCTCTTCCGATCATGGCACAGTCACAGGAGACCATAATCTTTGGATGAGCAAACTTCCTCTTCAAACAAAGGAATATTTCTCCCTGTGAGGTGGGAGACATTTAGCCCTTCTAATATCCCCTGTTGTGGAAGGTGAGCCTTCCAGGCTTTGGTGATGGGGATAATTATAAGGGGATTTGCAGTCAGGGCCTGCAGGTGGGAATGAGAGAGGGAGGAGAGAAAGAAAAATCCTCAACAACATTTTTATATAATTAAAATATCTCCATGTGCAGAAGAAGCATTGCTTCCTTAACACTGCTCTCTCACACTTAAAGCCATCTTGCTTGTGAAAAAGTGCTTGTAAATATGGCTCCCACAGAGTCTAAAATGTTGAGAGATTTTAGCACTTCCTCGCCTGGGACACGAAAGTGTAATTATCTCTGTCTCTATTCCATGTTGTCATAGGAGCATCCAGGGTACACACAGTGACAGTCATTTTACATATTAAGTAACACAAATACACACACACACACACACACACACACACGCACAAACACACATTCATGCATGCACACACACAGAAGTCTTACTGCTTTGAGAGTCCAGGTAACTACCAGTCCATCTGTTTCAACAACCAGGCCACTCAGAAACCTTATTTCAAGGGCAAAACATCAGAAAAGAGGAGAGATGTAAAAGACAGCTGACTACTGGTTAAGGTGAGCATCTCTGTGGACAGGCAAATTTCCAGTTCAGTGATCTGAACAGGAAACCAGGGCATGGGCGGTCCTAAAGAGCTTGTACAAAACCATCTGCTCCAGTGAGCAAAGGGACAACCTGTCCTTGTCTAAGTGCACAGGGAGATCTTGTCAATCTCTCCACCACCTGGAACTTGTGCAGTGCCTGGGTAGATAGCAGAGCATACCTCCCAGCCATGGGAAGTGTAACAATGTCTTGGTGGAACACTTCACAATTTACATAACTTCCAAGTATACTCAAAATAGCAACATCCCTTTGTTTTGGTTAGTCAGTTAGTTAATTTAAACAACCCTAATTTACATAGTTTGTGACAAGATGTCAAGACCTTAGAAAGAAAGAAAGAAAGAAAGAAAGAAAGAAAGAAAGAAAGAAAGAAAGAAAGAAAGAAAGGAAGGAAGAAAGAAAGAAAGAAGGGAGGGAGGGAGGGAGGGAGAGAGGGAAGGAAGGAAGGAAGAAAGGATCCGTCAAATAATGGTGTGTCAACAGTTATTATTTCTGAAGTAGAGCCACATTTGGTAATGGCATGCAATCTTTTATTTATGTTATTCAGAATAAATGCATATGAGCTCTTTGCCTAAGGAAAAAATAGTTTCTGAGTTCTACATATCAGAAAAAGAATGAGACCTACAACCCTTCCTGCCCATCTAGGCTGCTCCACTTCTAAAGCAGATAGAAAAATGGCCTGCTGAACTCTTGCTACTTTTGAAATACAATTAACTTCTTATAGCTTTTTTTTTTTTTCAAAAAGTAGCCACACAAAGTTAACACCACCCGCACTTTGCCTTCTTGGTGACCTTTCACTGATGTTTATGTTCTAAAGTTTAGTGTATTTCACAGTCACAGGTGATTCATTTCCACTATGGAGATAATGAACATCAGAAACAGAAACATCCCAACTGGTGAAACTTGCAAAGGGTAGAGCACAGGACTTTCATTCATGGGGTCCAGGTTCAACTCCCAGCATTGTGTATGCAGAAGAATGATGTTCTCGGGCTGGGGAGACAACATAATGGTAAGGCAAAGACTTTCATACCTGAGGTTCCAAGGTCATAGGTCCAATCCCCAGACCATAAGCCAGAGTTGAGCCCTGCTCTGGTCTTCCTCTCTGTCTTTCTTTCTAGAGCTCTCATTAAAATAAAATAAATAACAATTTTAAAAGAATGATGTTCTTCTCTCTCTTTCCCTCTCTCATCTGTCCCTCTTGTTCTCTTAAATATTAAAAAGAAGAAGGAGAAGAAGAAGGAGGAGGAGAAAAAGAAGGAGAAGGAGGAGGAGAGAAAGAAGAGCATTAAGAGAATTTCCCAAGGTCAAACAAGTTCTGATAAAGAAGGCAAAAAAAGGGCGGGGGGGGACAAAGAAGAGAAGAGAAAGGAAAAGAAGAAAGGGCAGGGTGATACTAAGCAGTAGAGCGCAGGACTTTCATGACTAAGGCCTCATGTTTGATTCCCAGAATAGCATATGCCCACGTTAAACAGTGCTCTAGTCTTTTTTCTTCTCTGTTCCTTTCATAAAGAAACTATAAATAAATGTTTTAATGACTGGTCCTTGATTTCTTCATCTTATCTGCCATTTATGTCCTCCCTTTTCCTACATAATAAAGACGTAAGCAGGGCAGTGAAGGAGGTAGACCAGGGGCCAATTCACAGCCACATTCTTCCTTTCACCATATAACTTTTCTCAGTACTAACGTTCTTCCAGAAAAAATTTCTTTGTTTCAGTCTCCTCTCTCTCTCTCTGTCTCCCTCTCTCTGTCTCTCTCTCTTTTCTCAAATTTTGTGCCTTTCTAGGTTCAAAATTTTAATCTGATAAAGTTTCCTTTCACTATCAATTTCCAGATTTTTAAGTAAATGCTAAACTTGGACCCATTAAAGATTGCCATTTCCTCTGCTGACTTTGATCACATCCAAAGTTCCCCTGCCCTGCCTCTCACTGCCTAGAGCAAGGGATCCAAAGTTTCTGTGAATTCAGAGTTGCCTGCTTCCCTTCCAAGATTCCTTCATGTGTTCAAGCCGCCCCCACTACATACACACCAATCAGAACAGATGCCCCCCAGACAGGTATGGTAAACACATGCTGGGATCAAAGATGCTATTAATAATAATGCCATTAAACAGGCCCTGGCAGGCTGGGGTTAATCTGGAAACACGCATGCTCATCACAGATGAAGCCCATAATACACGGATGAGGGAGAATCTTAATTCTCCCACTCACTAGCATTCATTTGTATTCCAAAGTCTCCACCTCTCTCCCGACGGAATCATTCAGCACAATAGGATTTTCTCTGCTCAAACCCACACTCACTTTAAAAGAATCGAAAATGATGGGCTTAGCTCCTGTCTCTGGCATCAAGGCTTTTTCTCTTTGACAACCGGCCCAGGGATCTGCAGCTTCATCTCTTCCTTGTTCTTTTTTCTTTTCTATACACACATGTGCAGAAACCACAGCATCCTTACATTAAGTGTTATGGAATTCTACAGAATTCACAGTGACTTAGCACTGGATGGTTCTTCAAGTGAAAATGCTAAGTTATTAATTTGCAATTCTCCTGGGTTAAAATGAGCTGGCACACTATGAGAAAGAATCCCAGAAGCTAATCTGTGTTTTCTTTAATTTGGCTTTACCACAGGCTTCTTCCATGTGAATATAAGGGTAGTGACAAGAGCTGAATTCCACAGCAGCCACCCCTAGGTAAGTAGCTTCCTTTACCTCTCTTGGCAGCAGCCAAAAGGAAGCATTGATATCTGCATGTATGATAGTAACATGAGGTAAGAGAATGTGCCAGCCAGCTTAGCAACCTAGATCTGAGCATGTCACCTACCATAATCAAATCTGCTCTGGTTACTTCCTGTGCCCAGGCAGGAACATCATCTGCACCGATGTCATATCAACAGGAACAGCCCTTGCCTTAGTCTATTGAATCTTGACCCTGCTTTTGCAAAACTGCAGGTGGTTCCTCACATCACCAAATATAAGGAGAGATTCTAAGATAGGATTCTCAAGGCAACACTTAGTCTATTCATTTCCATTTTCAAAAGACTCGTACCACATTTTAGAAATTTAGAAATGGAAAATATTTTTAAAAATTAGCAAATGACCACTGATGATGATTTACCCCTTATTTTTGAGAGTGAAAAATGGGTAAAGGAAGACAAAGAAGAAAGACTCCATATCACCCACCAACACCCATAGAGCTCCCCAATGCCATCTGTGGTGTTTTTGTCTGGTAGAGCAGTTCAGATAGGTCCCAGGCCTTGTAAGGTATGCTCTCTACCTGGAAGCTATCTCTAAGTCTTAAAATATGTCAGACTATGAATCAAGAAGAATAATGACATATAAATAAGCTTAAATCTTCTCCATTTTTTAAATTTTTATTTGAAAAGGCAGAGAGAAATTAATAAATGTGATGGTAGGTAGGTCAGAGTGAAAAGGGCGGAGATACAACATTGCTTTACCACTTGCAAGGAATCAAGGCCTTGAACCTGGGTTGTTTAGTATAGTAATGAGTGCCCTCAACCAGGTGTGCCACTACCCATTCTCTACTATTTTTAACAGGTGAAATGAACATATTTATTTACATGTGCATGGAGAAGCCACATAGATATACATTCTAAAGTCCATAATTTAGGCAAAATGAGGCTATGTATCCTGAGCTAAAGAACAGCTTAGGGAACTGTGCCTTCAAGGAGAGTTGAAGGATAATGAAAGGATCAGATGCTCTGCAAGTTTGTTTTCCCCATAGGTTTTCCAACAACAAAAAAAGTTATTTCTAGAAATAAAGCCAGTTCTGGATAAGGCACTTAATTTTCATCCCTTTGGATAGCTTAGGGAGTGATGAAAGTTGCTTTAGGTTATTTTAAGAAAGTGACCACAAGCTTCAAGTCTGTCTAACATTGGGAATAATTTGTTTATGGTTTGTTGCAATCCTGAACACACCACAGTCTTAGAAGAGCAAGGTTTAAAATATGAGGTATAGGAGAGAGGGAGACAGCATAATGATTATGTAAAAGACTTTCATGCCTGAGGCTCTAAAGTCCCAAGTTCAATCTCCTGCATCATCATTAACCAGAGCTGAACTGTGTTCTTGTCATCCTCATTCTCTGTATCTCTCTCATTAAAATAAAAATAAAAAAATAAAATAAAATTCTAATTAAGAAAAAGAAAATGGGTGCGAGCTGGTGGTGCACCTGGTTACCTGTACACATTACAGTACACAAGGACTCAGGTTCAAGCCCTTGGTCCCTACTTGCAGAGGGCAAGTTTCATGAGTGGTGAATTACAAGGCTTATAAGGTATTCATCTCTGTCTCTTCCCATACCTCCCTTCTCCTTCTTAATTTCTCACTGTGTCTATCGAATAATAAATGAATATATATTTTTAAATAAAAAAAGAAAATATAAGATATGAAGTCCTAAAATCCTGTCTCCAGATGCTGTGGCACACCCTTTACCTCCCTGAAAGCCAGTCTCTAGCTGACACAGGGGGAGCTTACAAACAGAGTGGTAAAGGCACTTGTTCTCTAAATGCTATCCTTATTAGTAATTCTTGGACTACTTACTGAAAAGTAATTAATTGATTGATACCATATCAAATAAATAATGTCCGTGTAACCAAGAGTCTCCCCCACACACACGCTTTGTATAGTAATGACCAATAAAAAATATAATGCCAATCCTAACTGCAATATATAAATTCACATTTTCTAGTAGCCACATAAAAGTGGTAAATGCAAAGACATTTGTTTTAATAATATTTATATTAAGAAAATTTCATTTCAAAGGGATACTTGTTCTACACTTCTATCATCTCAACTCTAATTAACCATATTTAAAGTAAATGAAAGTGAGAAAAAATATATAAGCAAGGCATTATAGGTAAAGCTCAAAGTATCCTTTAGATGTCTATTTTGCTTTCTGAACAGTTGATGAAAACCTTTACTTTCCTGCTACCCCCATATAATTCTTGGAGTATTGGTTTCATCATCTGTTCACGCACATATTCAATCATTCAGCCAACTCTCACTGAGCGCCATCTATATGGTTCAGATTCCAAAGGCTAGGGATACAGAAATTTAAAAGTGTAATTTTTGACCACAAGATGCTCCTTATTTGGGTGAGAATCTTCCAGCTCAGTAAATTGTCAGCACACTTCCAGAATTTCTTCCTCTCCAGTTAGAATCTGAGAGAAATACATTTTGGTCTTGACTCCTAACAAACAGAATCCCAGAGAGTCTTATCCCTTATCTGTAAAATGTGTGAGCCAAACTTAAGAACTATAAAGTGTTCTTTCAGTCTGAGATTTCAGCTTCAACCTGATCCACATCACCCTGTGTCTTGTTCTAATGAGGTGTGGGAACATGGGAGAGCGAGCTGAAGATAGCCTCTGCTATTTCCCCACCCCAACTCGAAGAAGATGCACCTCTGTTTCTGAATCCGTTCTCTCTTGGGCCTTTTGTGGTTGCAGAAGTGGGCTAGCTTTGTTTCACTTTGTTTTATTTTAATTACATTCAAAATTAGCAAAACAATCCCCACGATCCACCTAGAAAAGTAATTTGCCCATTTGGTACCTCTGACTGTGTGGCGAGACCCTGTTGTCATCACACCAGAGTCCCACACACATTCTGCTTCCAGGTAGATGATGTCTAAGAAACCCAGAGAGCTCATCTAGCCCATCATTAACCTCATTTTGAGACAGCCCCAGAGGCAGTCCTTTAGCCACCGGCACAGCCGGCTGTCAATTGTGTCAAGCCAGTAACATATTAGTTAGCAGGGGAACAATCCAAGAGGTAGCCATAGATCCAAATGCCTAAAAGATATTCTAGAATGTCGTAATTATGTCCTGCAGCTGCCAACAGTGTCCTCTGTGAGTTCACAGACAGTAGTTGCACCAAGGAAAGAAGAGGAGGCATTATAGCAGTGAAACTGTTAATAATAAACAACAGGACTTGCTTCTAATAAACCACAAGAGTCCTCAACATTAAAGTTATGACTCATCTTCAGGTTCTGAAGGCTATTCCTAGGACCATCTAGGACCCTTAATATGGGTGCTGCCAACCTTTATCCCTGAAAGGAGACAATAAGGGATGTGGGAAGAAGCTGAGTCATATGTGACAGGAGCACTAAATAACAGGATACTCAGGCAGGGGAGATAGCATGATTGTTATGCAAAGAGATTCACATGCCAGAGACTCCAAAGTCCCAGGTTCAATCCCTCCCCTACACCACCACATGCCAAAGCTGAGCAGTGCTCTAATTCCATTTCTGGTGGTTTACTTCCTAACAAAGTCACAAAACCTAGATATAGAACAGGTCCCATGAGATAGGGCATATGTTCACATGTATCCATAAATTAGAGCAAAATATATACCTGAAAGCAAAAGCACACAATTGTCTGGAGTGAGTCAGTAATATGCAGCAAGCAAGTAGAAAGACTTAAAAAGACATCATGAAGTTCATAATGAAATAGTGTCTACTTAGGCCTAGATACCCTCCTCACCTACTTCCTATTTATACTTCAGTCACTCTAAAGCTAGCCTTATCAAAGTAAGGACTGCAAAATATGAATAAGGGCAAGAGACTAGCATATTTTAATGATGACTATCATTATAGGCAGTCACTATCAGGCCACCCCATCAGCTGGGGCCTTAGACGGGGAGTCCTGAGATTCCCAAACACACATGATGGGACTAGACCTCGAATAGATCCCTCTCTCCATTGTTACTGGTCAGGAACAACACAATAGACCCCTTTGTGGGCCTCCATAGGAACTTGCCCTCAATGTGGATCAACAGAGGCAGAGAATGTTCCATCCTCTGAAGGTTGGCTGGACAGCATACTTTATGCTACATCTGAGGAAAATGGATTCTGAAATTGGAGCAGCTTGGAACCTTCCTACTCATGACCACAGAAAGTGAGCTCAGATCTACAGGGAGAAGAGGTCACATAGGCTCCTACACTGAATATGGGCCCCAGATCACATCAAATCTATGGGGTTTACCGTCAACAATATTTATACACGTTTCCCATATTTGGGAGCTACTCCCTTCCCTGATGCAGCTTTCTGGTCCTTTTTCCAGCCATGACATCATCTTCCCAGACAATAACTTGGATCCACCTGCATATCAAATGTCAGGTTCAGAAAAAAAAAAAACTAGTATAGTCATGGGCCCTTTGGAATATACTTAAAATAGGCCTATTAATTATCTACAAAACAGAGACCCCCCAAATCAAATTCTTCACCTAGTGGGCCCCCACCCAGACTCCCATATATTATATTTTTCATATTTATCCATTTAATGGATATAGGCAGAGATAAATTAGGACCTGAAACACCACTGCACCATTCTTGAAACTCTCCCACTGTAGGTGGAAACTAAGGATTTGAACCAAGGGTCCTTGCACATCTTAATGTGTGCACTCAACCAGGTTCACCTCTACCCAGCCTCTGGGCTTTTCTTTCTTTACATAGTCAAAAGCATACACAATAACATTTCCTCTCTGACCTCTTTTTCCTTCTCTCCATTATCTCTCTCTGATTCTCAGAACATTTTGTAAATACACTGGGAACACCCTGAAAAACTCAGCATTATCACCCCATCTCAAGATCCTTACTTAGTGACTGAGGAGATAACTGTCAGAGTATGGGACACATATGCTTGAGATTCTCTGATCAATCCCCTGTGTGTAACCAGTGGGTAAGCTTATTCAGTTTACCACACATTTGAGGAAAATTCTCTTGTATAACTACAGAGGAGATCTGTTGGGAAAATTTATCAGTGCTGTGTGAATATACAGCAACATGAGTTTATAGGTTCATGATTAATCCAATTAATAATAGCCTCTGGTGGTTAGTAAACAATGGTTATCCTTTGACCAAATTCAGAGTAAAAAAAAAAAGTCTTTGAACTAATCTCTCCCTTTACTCCACTAAAATATAACATTTAAAAGCCAAACTATTTTGTTTTATTAATATTAAGAATGTTAAGCTTGATTTGCCCTTTTTCTGGTCTTGTATCCCCTATCAGATATAAGTATTCCTTTAATGTACAGCTTTTCAAAAGTTAATTGACACTGAGTCAGAACAAAATACCTTGTCTTTTGGGGCTTTGGAAACTACATGACAATTTGCCAGGACCTAAGGTAAGAAGGCTGTAGCCCTTATTGCGACCCTCCCTTGTTTAGCTTTTTATTAAAATTCTTAATTTTACTACATGTAGTGGAGGTCAGTTTCATTACTGCCAATCTGCAAGCTGCCATAGTCACTCTGGGAGACATTAGCTTGTCACCACTGATGCAACAGGGTCACAGATTTCTGTAACAGGTCTCATTTTTTAGCTTTTAAAAAAAAATTAACCATAGAGCGCACAGTATTACATGACACTCATTCCACCCCCAGGACAATGACAGTGATAAATTGGCATAATTCAATGCCTGTGGAGGTGTGATTCCATGACCAGAGGCTTCGTTCACTTAGCAGATCCAAAGAAAATTTTCCAAAGAAACACTCACCACTAAATTTGTAACAGGGCTGGAATGCTAAGAAAATACTTGCTAAATAAGACAAATATGACATGAAAATACATGTACAATATTCCACTGTGGGACAATGGTGCCACTTTTGCTGAGTACATGTATGAAAGATTAGAAAGAAACAGACCAAAATATCTATGATAAGTAGTTAAGGGATACTGTCTTAAAGCTTCCTTTCCTTTACTAAATATTCTATAGTGAAAATATTATTCTGGCATGGGACTGGGTGGTGGCACACACCAGCAGAGGGAAATCTTCATGAGTGGTAAAGCAGTGCTCTCCTCTATCTCCTCCTTCCCTCTCAATTTCTATTTCTCTATCCAAAATAAATAAATAAAACTATATATATGTATATATATATATATTTCTGTCTGACAAATGTAAAATTTTAAAATAATAACAATTACTATTATTATTATTGTTAGTAGTATCCATCTTGGGGGGCCAGGTGATGGCACACCTGGTTGAGCACACATGTTACAATGTGCAAAGGATATGGGTTGGAGGCCCTGGTCCCCACCTGCAGGGGAAGAACTTTGTGAGTGTTGAAGCAGGGTTGCAGGTGCCTCCCTGTTTCTTTCCCTCTGTATCACCCTCTTCCCTCTTGACTTTTGACTGTCTCTATATAGTAAATAAAGATAGTTTTTTAATTAAAAATATAGTATCCATCTTATCAATGCTTGGCTAATGGAGTCATGTACATGCCTTGAATAAATGAATAAGAAAGACTATTTGAATGTGTAGGCCTAAATATATGAATTATACTCTGATATACATGATGTTTCTAGTGATGGAACATAGTCCTAAAAAGGCTGAATAAGTTCTCTTGTGGGACCAAAGTGAGAATAATAGGCCACACTGTCCAGAAAATGTCAGGTATTATTAATAGCTATAAAAAGAAGACACAAAAGAGTGTTATGATAGGAAGTTATATGGTGGAAGACCAGGAAAATTCTCTTTGTTATGGGCATATTTAAGCTGAGATCTGAATGTGAAGGAGTTGGTCACACAAAAAGCCAGGAAGAGCACTTTAGGCAGAAGGAACAGTCAAAAAAAAATCCCTGGCAGGGAAATAAGCTGATTTATTCACAGGCAGGAAGAAAGGTTTAGTGGACAGAACTTTATGAGCATGGGAGTTATCAGGACAGCATGAAGTCAGAAAGAGAAGCATAGCCAGGTTATAGATGTCCCTGAAGATCAGCATCAGAATTAGAATTTTACACTCCTAGTAATGGGAAATCACTGAATGGGCTTCAAACAGGATAACCTGATCAAATTTACATTTTCAACAGATTAATTTAGCTGCTATGAGAGAATTAGATTGGAGGGTGAATGAACAGCAGGAAACCTAGATGTTTATAGCATGTGTGGAGATAAGTAGATGGATTTTATGGTATACAGTGTATAGGGTTTATGATAACTAGATGGCTGAGAGAAAGAAACGAGTCAAATATAACAATAATCAAGTTATTCATCAAGCATTCTTCTAATTACAGCTGATGGCAACATTTGCTTGATGAGCAGAAACTAGAGTAGGAGAAGGTCTGAAATAAAACAGAAGCAACACTCTGGGACTTGCTAGGTTGACTTGTCATATTCTTCCAACATGAAGAATAAAAATCTCACTTATATTCCTACTTGTAGGTTACTGATTATTAAAATGTTTGTTATGCTTTTTTTTTTTTTTAGTCACCAAGTTGTGGATGATACCTACCAGACTTCACTGGGATTCGACAACCTCATCAATGTGTTCTAACACCCTACATCCCCAGAGCCCTACCCACTAAAGAAAGATAGAAACAGGCTGGAGGTATTGGCCTGTCAATGCCTATGTTCAGCAGAGAAGCAATTATAGAAGCCAGACCTCCCACCTTCTGAATCCCATACAGATCTTTGGTCCATTCTCCCAGAGGGTAATGAATAGGGAAACTTCCAATGAAGGGGATGGGATATGGAACTTTGGTGGTGGGAACTGTATGGAATTGTACCCGTTATCCCACAATCTTGTGGATCATTCTTAAATCACTAATATAAATTTTAAAAAAGAAAGAAGTTTCAGTGCTATGATCTCTATCTTAAAAAAAAAAATAAGTAATTCTAGCTACTCTTAAAGACAAATAGGAAAATCCAATGGCTTAATTCAATATTTTACATCCTGTTCAATTAGAATCCAAATCAGTTATTCTCGGTTGGTAGATGACTCTCTTCTGAGTTGTGATTCAAGGACCCAGTTTTCCTACATTTAATAGCCCATCAATCTTTAATATTTAGCTTTAAAAGTCACAGTGCTCATTTGTATCCTTTTGAAAGATAAAGAATATGGACAATCACATGTGGGAGGTATTAATGGGTCAAACCTAACAGTGAAGTATATCATTTCTGCTCACATGCCATAAGCTGGGGATCTGTCACACAATCACTGCTATCAGTGAGGACAGCTGGAATGGGCAGTCTAGGTATATGTTCAAAATGAGGAAATGAGTTGAGAGATTTCCCAGAAGTGTCTCCTTCAAATGTCTACTTATCATCCAAAAGAGAGGTCAAGTAGCTGTTGAATATACAAGCACAGGGAAGTGATCTGAGATTGAGACAAAATTATCAGTATAGTCCCAGCCTAAATGATGAGATCATCTAATTTGAGTATCTAAAGAGAGAAACTGTGCATCATTACATCTGCTAGAGGTCAAGCAGAGGAGAGGTAGCCAGCAAAAGAGGCTATTATTGTGGGGGAGCATGAGGTAAGAAGGCAAAGGGCACAATACCCCCCGTAAATTCAGCTGGTAGGATTCTAGACTGAAATATACAAGGAAGAATCACAAGAGAGGGGTCTGAGCAGTAGCGCACAGAGTTAAGCACACACCTTACCATACTCAAGGATCTGTGTTCTTGGGTTTAACCTCTAAATCCCCATCTGGAGAGGGAAACTTCACAAGTGGAAAGTAAGCACTACAGGTCTATCTGTATGTCTATTTATCTATCTCCCCCTCCCTTCCCTTCTCAAATTTTCTCTGTCCTATAAAAAAAGTATATTGGGATCTATAGATTCATCCTACAAACACAAAACCACAATGATAACCCTAGAGGCAAAAGAAAAAAAATAATCATAAGAGAGACAGCCATGTTTCAGATAAATGACCATTTATTGAGACCAAACATGAATGGAGAAGAGGAAAATGCATGCTTTAGAGACATGAAGACATGAGAGAAAGACAAAGAGATAGAGACAAAAAAAGGGAGAACATTTTTTATTTGGGGGAATTAATGATTTAAAGTAGATACAGGTGTTGGTACATGTGTAAAATTTTAGTTTTCTGCAAATTACGCTCACCCTCAGCCTAGGTCATCCTCCATTATCCTGTACCAGGAACTGAAAGCCCCCTGCTCCAAATCCTTTACTTTGGTGTAGTATGCCAAACCCAGTCTAAGTTCTACTTTATGTTTCCCCTTTCTGTTCTTATTTCTCAACTTCTGTTCATAAGTACTATCATGCCATCCTTCTTTTTCTGGCTGACTATCTTTGGGAGTTAGAGCGTGGGGATACAGAACTTTGGTGGTAGGTTTGGTGTGGAAACATACATTGTCATCTTATATCTTATAACAAAAAAATCTTTTAAATTGTGCTGGGGGGGGCAGGTGGTGGAGCATTGGGTCATGTGCACAAAGTACTAAGCTCAAGGACCTGCGCAAAGATCCCGGTTAGCGACCCTGGCTCCCTACTTGCAAGGGGGTCGCTTTACAAGTGGTGAAGCAGGTCTACAGGTCTTTTCCAATTATGTTAGGAGTCTCTTTGTTTAAGTGGCAGTTTCTTTTTCTGTGCAGAAGATTTTCAACTTAGTGTAGTCCCACTGGTTTATTTTGGCTTTAATCTTCCTGGCAATTGGACTTGTGTCATTAAAGATGCCTATAAAATTTAGATGAAAGAGAGTTATGCCAATATTTTCCTCTACATACTTGATAGTTTCTGGTCTAACATTCAAGTCCTTGATCCATTTGGAGTTTACTTTTGTGTGTGGTAAAATGTAGTGTAGTTCAGTTTCATTCTTCTGCACATTTCAACCCAATTTCCCTAACACCAATTGTTAAAAGACTCCCCTTTCTCCATTTCATAGTTTGGGCCCTCTTATTAAAAATTATATGCCCATGGGTGTGGATGCTTATTTTTGGACTCTCAGTTCTATCCCAGAGGTTAGTGTGTTTATTTTTGTTCCAGTACCAAGCAGTTTTGATTACAATGGCTCGATAATATAGTTTGAGATTTGGGAGTGTGATGCCTCAATTTCTGTTTGTTTTTCTCAAGATTGCTTTGGAGATTCTAGGTATTTTTTTGGTTCCAGATAAGTGTTAGTAGCTTTTGCTTTATCCCCTTAAAAAATTCTAGCGGGACCTTGATGGGGACTGCATTAAATTTAATATGGCTCTAGATATAATACAAATTTTGATGATGTAAATCCTTCCAATCCATGAACATGGAATATCTTTTCACTTCTTTGTATCATTTTATATGAGAGCAGAAAGGAAAACACAAAGCAAAACTTGGACTGGAGTTGGTGTATTGCACCAAAGTTAAAGACTTTGTGGTGGGGAGAGGGTTCAGGTCTTAGAACATGATGGCAGAGGAGGACCTAGTGGGGGGTGAATTGCTATATAGAAAACTGAGAAATATTACACATGTACAAACTATTGTATTTTACTGTTGATTGTAAATCATTAATCTCCCAATAAAGAATTATTTTTAAAAGGAACATTACCTCTACTAGCCCCAGGCTCATTATACATGGGATTTCCTTCACCCTAGTCATACTTTTGTAAACAGCTCTTTTATTAAACTCTTCACAAATTATCCTAATTTGAGCAGACCATCTGTTTGTTTCCTGCTGGGATCCTGATAGAGTATATAATAGCACTATAAATGTCTACCTTTCAGGCTTGTTGTAAAGATTAGAGTAAATATATGCTAGGCACCTAACATAGTGTTTGGTATATTATGGGTACTCAACTAATAGTGTGAGCCTGTGTGTTTGGACATGTGTGGAGTAGATTTGTTTCAGCTGTTATTAGTATAAACTAAATATATAGATCCAAGCAGTCCCTCTAATTTTCAACTAGTCATTAACAAATAAGCACCTGGCTTCTAGTGGTACCAAGGAACAATTAGGTTTTACACTAGGCAGTCAAGTCAGTCAAAGTAACATCATGAACAAATATAATAAAAATAATAGTAACAGTAAGTGAGGAATATTTTAAGAAAAATATTTCAAAAAGTAGTTGGTTTCTAAAGGGTCTGTAGGTCTACAGCCATACCACCCTGAACACACCCAATCTCGTCTGATCTCAGAAGCTAAAGGGTCTATAGACAAATCTTCTGGCATAATGTTGTAAGTCAGGCAAGTCAGTAAGAAAGAGAAGATATAAGTGATGCTCCCATGCCTTTCAGTTTTCAGGACACAAAGAAAATTACACTATACCCACTTTGGATTCTGCAGGAACAGGACAAATAATCAAGCAAGCAATAGACAGACTGAAACAAACAAACAGCAAAATATATATATACTTTTTAAAATAATATGTATCGGGAGTCGGGCGGTAGCACAGCGGGTTAAGCACAGGTGGCGCCAAACGCAAGGACCAGTGAAAGGATCCTGATTTGAGCCCCCGGCTCCCCACCTGCAGGGGAGTAGCTTCACAGGCGGTGAAGCAGGTCTGCAGGTGTCTATCTTTCTCTCCCCCTCTCTTCCCCTCCTCTCTCCATTTCTCTCTGTCCTATCCAACAACAATGACATTGATAGTAACTACAACAATAAAACAACAAGGGCAACAAAAGGGAATAAATAAATAAATATAAAAAAATTAAAAAATAATAATATGTATCTCCCATATATATGGAGAGACCCAAAAAAAAACTGAGCAACTCACCACATGGCTTCAGAGTCCACTTAAGTAAGCATAAATAAAGCAGAGGCCATTAGGGGTGAAAAAAACGGGAAGGTATTAAGAAGATTGGGAAGAGGGGGCCGGGCGGTGGTGTACCCAGTTAAATGCACATAGTACGAAATGCAAGGACCCACTCAAAGATCTGGACCCGAGCCCCCGCTCCCATCTGCAGGCAGAAAGCTTCACAAGTGGTGAAGCATGGATGCAGGTGTCTCTCTGCCTCTCTCCCTCTCTATGTCCCCTCCTCTCTGAACTTCTCTCTGTCCTATCCAATAAAATGGGGGTGGGGGGATGTCTGCCAGGAGCAGTGTATTCGTGGTTCAGGAAGTGTAACCCTGGAGGTAATAATAATAATAATAATAATTTATATTAAGAAGGTTACCATTAAACAAAGGTGTGCCAGTTTAAAGTTTGTCTTCTTCATTGAAAAGATAAGGAAATGGAATAATCCAGGAAGATGCCATTAAGGGAGAGGTTTACTTGTAAATAAAAGAAGCTGCCCTATCCCACTGAGTGCTTCTCAAGGAGGGACAAAGTAACTTCAGAAAGACTACCAGAAGTGGTCCAGGAGGTGGCATAGCATAGTGGCTAGAGTGCTGAATTAACAATCATGAGTTTGATTCCCAGGATTGCATTTACCAGTGACAAGTGTTCTCTCTCTCACTCTCACTCTCTCTCTCTCTCCCCCTCTCTCTCCTCTCTCTCTCTCCCGACTTTTCTTAAAAAGAAAATAAATATATTTTAAAAGAAATATTATCAAAAGAAAATACTAAATTTAATCACACATACAGTATATAGAAAATCTACAAGGTTATAAATTCCAAAATAAATGTGACGAACCAAGGATTTATCTCCCATGATAATGAAGAAGAGTGGGGTCTCATGGGACCAAAGGGTGATAACTTCATATGAGAAAATTTTGCCTAGAGGTAGGTGTTTGCCTTGCCTTAAGATAATTTTCTCCAAGATAGAGGTTATTTCTGGAGATGACCCTAAATCTAAATAAAGAAATCATCATTCTTTAGGGCATAATAATGGTTTCCCCTGAGGACCATATGGTCTTGATTAATTTTGGTCCCACACAGCAAAGTGAGATTTGTTAGAAAAACCTCTGATCAGCAGATTGGAAAAGGCTTGGCTGATTTTGTTTGCAAGACCAATGTTATAACAACATTTTTAGCTGATATTAGACATGTTGTCCAGGGGACAGTTTCACAGAGGGACCACTTCCCCCTTTCAAAGTTAATTTCCCATCTCTACAATAGAAAACATGTTGACATCAATTCAGGATTATCAAGCACAAAGCCCAAGCTAGAATCTCCTTGTTGGTGACAAGTTTGGGAGTGTGGGAGTGTGTGTGTATGTGTGTGTGTGTGTGTGTGTGTGTGTGTGTGTGTGTGTGTGTGTGTGTGTGTGTGTATAAATAAACTC
This sequence comes from Erinaceus europaeus, assembly GCF_950295315.1. Classification (NCBI taxonomy): domain Eukaryota; kingdom Metazoa; phylum Chordata; class Mammalia; order Eulipotyphla; family Erinaceidae; genus Erinaceus; species Erinaceus europaeus. Next base: position 51,119,767 of record NC_080164.1, read on the forward strand.
AGAATGAATTATGATTTTGATTTGTCCATCTTTCTACAGATGGCATCAATGTTCAGTATAAATCTTCCCATTCTTCAACCCATCTGATCAACTCATACTCCCCTGCTTAAAACTCTCAGAGACTTCTTTTTTTTTTTCAGAGTTCATATACATTTATAAGAAGAATGGGTGATCTTAAAAGCTATATACCCAAAGGACCCATATGAAACACTGACAAAAAGAGGCATGTAGCTGGTAAACACTGTGTGGGAAAGAGGCCAGCCTTTACAACCAAACAGTGAAAGTGACAGTGAAATATAACTTTCCGTATGACATTAAAAACCAAAATTTAAATCACCCTTAGGATGGAGGTTGTAGGATGTGATAAATTCTCACATATACAACTGGTGACATAGTGAAAATATGCAACCCTTAAGGAAACACATATGACTTCTAAGTCTTAAAATATGCATACTTGTGACCTCATAATGTCCCTATGGAAATCTGTCCTAAAGGCCTCATGCAGAATAAAGTCAAAGTTCTCAATGTATTTGGCCAATAGGAAGACAATCTCTAAGTAAGTTGAGACATGTACAGATGACCGCATCAGCAACTACTAAAAGAGGGAGCAGGAGACGACTTTTTAACAACTTCATAGAAGCAACTTCTTTAACAACTTGAAAGCAATTTTAACAACTTCACATTTAACAGTTAAGTGAAAAATCAGGCCACTAAATTATGTGGGCAATGGATTCAAAAGTGTGGAGCAAAAAAAAAAAACAAACAAACAAACAAAAAACTTTGAAAGAAATACACCAGCATCCTCACAACTGTTCGTTTTGCTTCAGATGATGCAATGATGAACTTCTGTGAGATGGTTTCCATCTTTGGGTTGAGTCCAACTTTACAACGTTATCAAGTATAGTCCTCAAGCTATACTTGGAAGTGCCTGGGAAGTGTAACTCTTGATGTGTGGTCAGTAGACCTCAGGGAAAGAGCTAGCATGCCCCCTGCCCCAGGCATGACTCCATGGCACAGATACCACCTTGCAGTGCAATTATTATCCTGAATAGCTGACCCCTGATGGCCTCCTCAGATATGTGGGGCCTGCTATTTACCATAGACAGGTTCTCCCACAGCAGAGCCTAGGATAAAGATTGTTTGGTGGGTTGTCAGAAAAGTCATGACACAATTTTTTTTTATAGAAAAAAATATCATGACTTTTCCAACAGCCATTCATTCATTCATTTATTCATTCTTTCGTCTATTGCCACAAGAGTTATCACTGGGACTTGCAGCCTGCAGGAAGGATCTACCACTCCTGGTGGCCATTTTTTCCTTCTATTTGGCAGGACAGAGAGAAATTGAGAGAGTGGGGGAGATAGAGAAGGAGAGAGAAAGAGACACCTGCAGCACTTTTTCACCACTCGTGAAGCTTCCCTCTGCAGGTGAGGAGTAGGGGATTTGAACATGGGTCCTTGTGCATGGTAATGTGTGTGCTCATCTGGGTGCACCACTGCCTGACCCTGGAAGATTCTTGTGAAGATGACTGTATTGGGGAGGTGTGTCCTTGTCTCAGATAACAGGCAAGAGAAAGCAGCTAAATAAGGACATGGTCCTGCCTGGCTGATGACAGATTTCAGCTGGGTTCCAAGGAGCTCTGATGTCTTGACTTGCAGCTCTGCACTCAGGTTTCTGTACTCCCTCCAACCTCTAATCACCCCTCCACTTCAGCTTGGGTGTCGCCTGTTGGGTGAGGTCCACTCTCCCAACAGGAGAAGCAGGCAGCTCTGTCATGTTGTGAGCTTCACTGTTAGCAATGAAGGAGTTGGTGAAAGGAATCCTAGGGGTAGGTGGGAGTACCTACCTGAGAAGAACTGACTTTCTCACAGTTGCTTCCACTCTGTGTTGATCTTGAACTTTTAGAATCTAGACCACATTCAGGGATGGGATTTTCTTGCATCTTGGCTCCCCAGCGTCTTCTGCCATATTGCTCTATCTCAAAGTATGACAATGATGACATCTTTTAAGAAGCCAGATAAAGGGATCATCAGTCAGCCACAATGTGTATTTTGTATACAAGGATTCTGCTCACCACAAAAAGTCCCCAACCTGAGTGTCTATTTGCTTTATACTTGCATTCAAACATGGTTTTTCCCAAAGGATTTGAAGACCATCACACAAGGAAGGCATTGGTGGCCACACTGGCTAAACAGAAAGTGTGGGAAAGTGTTATTTCTTTTTTTTTCTTTTTTATTTAAGAAAGGATTAATTAACAAAACCATAGGGTAGGAGGGGTACAACTCCACATAATTCCCACCACCCAATCTCCGTATCCCACCACCTCCCCTGATAGCTTTCCCATTCTCTATCCCTCTGGGAGTATGGACCCAGGGTCATTGTGGGTTGCAGAAGGTAGAAGGTCTGGCTTCTGTAATTGTTACCCCGCTGAACATGGGTGTTGACTGGTCGGTCCATACTCCCAGTCTGCCTCTCTCTTTCCCTAGTTGGGTGGGTCTCTGGGGAAACGGAGCTCTAGGACACATTGGTGGGGTCTTCAGTCCAGGGAAGCCTGGTCGGCATCCTGATGACATCTGGAACCTGGTGACTGAAAAGAGAGTTTACATACGAAGCCAAACATATTGTTGAGCAATCATAGAGCCAAAGCTTGGAATAGTGGAGAGGAAGTGTTAGGGGGGGTACTCACTGCAAACTCTAGTGTACTTCTACTTTCAGGTACATATTTTGCAGTAGTTTATGGATACGTGTGAACATATGCTCTCTCTCTCTCACAGAAACTGGTGTATATCTAGGTTTTGGGACTTTGTTAGAAAGTGAAGCACCTGAGATGGAATTAGAGTATACTATGAAAGAAAGGTCTCACCCGAGTAATGAAGCTGAAGGGTTGTCATTCCACACGTGAAGTCTCTGGACACAGTCTGAAGTGAAGCATGTTGAGGTGGCAATTGTTGCATTGGTTAGGTTGTGATCGGCAGATGCAATATTATTTGATATGGATTGGGAGAGGCATATGGGAAAGTGGGCCCTATCCAAGGGTTCTAGGACTGGGGGAAGTAGAGGCTCTATAGTGGAGATGTGGGGTTCCTGCTGTCTTAGGGTTCAAAAAGACAATCGATAGTTAATGTTATCATCACATTAATTGGTAATTGGGTTAACTTTGAAAAGTCCTTTTGTTAGGGTTTGCTGTACAGTACCCAGTATCTTGTATATAGCTGTGCTATTGGTTGCTTCTGATCTCCTTGGTCTAGGCTTTTGAGAGAGTCTGCATATCAATTACACAGCCTATATATTAAAAAGATTCAGTTTGTGTTTTGAAAAACTTCGAGACATACAATTGATTTCCCTCCTCTCGTATTAATTAACTAGTGATTTATATGACTACATTTTACTAGGAGTGTACATACACACCATTCCCACCACCAAAAGACTGTGACCCATCCCTCCCTCCCACTCCTAACTCCCACTGGCCCAGGAAGCTGCATGTCTACCCCTCACCACAGGGTTTTTACTGTGGTGCCCTACTTACAATTTGGTCAGGCCCTACTTTTAGTTTCCCTTTCAGATCTTCTTAGTAAACTTCTGTTGATGAGTGGGATCATCCCATACCCATTTTTATCTTTCTGACTTAGTTCACTTAACATAATTCCTTCTAGCTCTGTCCAAGATGGGTCAGAGAAGGTGGGTTCATTGTTCTTGATAGCTGCATAGTATTCCATTGTGTATATATACCACAGCTTACTCAGCCACTCATCTGTTGTTGGGCACCTGGGTTGCTTCCAGGTTTTAGCTATTATGAATTGTGCTGCTATGAACATAGGAGTACACACCTCTTTTTGGTTGTGTGTTATGGAGTCCTTGGGATATAACCCCAGGAGAGGAATTACTGGATCATATGGAAGGTCCATGTCTAGCCTTCTGAGAGTTTTCCAGACTGCTCTCCACAGAGGCTGTACCAATTTACATTCCCACCAGCAATGTAAAAGGGTTCCTCTGTCCCCACAACCTCTCCAGCATTTGTTGCTGCTGTCCTTTTTGATGTATGCCATTCTTACAGGAGTGAGGTGGTATCTTAGTGTTGTCTTAATTTGCATTTCTCTGACAATCAGTGAGCAGTTTTTCATATGTTTGTTAGCCTTTTGGATCTCCTCTGAGGTGAATGTTTTGTTCACATCCTCTGCCCATTTTTGAATGGGGTCATTTGCTTTTTTGGTGCTAAGTTTGCTGAGCTCTTTATATATTTTGGTGATTAGTTTCTTGTCTGATGTCTGGCATGTGAAGATCTTCTCCCATTCTGTGAGGGATCTCTCTGTTTGTTTAATATTTTCTTTGGATGTGCAGAAGCTTTTCAATTTGATGTAGTCCCATTGGTTTGTTTCTGCTTTAGTCTTCCTTGCAATTGGGTTTGATTCATCAAAGATGTCCTTGAGGTGTAGGTGGGAAAGTGTTTTACCAATGTTTTCCTCTAAGTATTTGATTATTTCTGGTCTGACATCTAGGTCTTTGATCCATTTGGAGTTGATTTTTGTTTCTGGTGAGATAAAGTGGTTCAATTTCATTCTTCTGCATGTTTCAACCCAGTTTTCCCAGCACAATTTATTGAAGAGAGCCTCCTTTTTCCATTTAATCCTTTGCGCCCCCTTATCAAAGATTAGATGTCCATAGGTGTGGGGATTTATTTCTGGGCTTTCAATTCTGTTCCACTGGTCTGTGTGCCTATTTTTGTTCCAGCATCATGCTGTTTTGATGATGATGGCTTTATAATATAGTTTAAGGTCTGGGAGGGTGATGCCTCCATTTCTGTTTCTTTTCCTCAAGATGGTTTTGGCAATTCTAGGTGTTTTCTGGTTCCAGATAAATGATTGTTGTGTTTGTTCTATCCTCTTAAAGAAGCTTGGTGGAACTTTGATGGGTATTGCATTACATTTGTATATGGCCCTGGGGAGAATATTCATTTTGATGATATTTATTCTTCCAATCCATGAGCATAGGATATCTTTCCATTTCTTGGTATCAGTTTCTATTTCCTTGAGTAGTGACTCATAGTTTTCAGCATACAAGTCTTTCACTTCTTTGGTCAACTTTATTCCTAGGTATTTGATTGATTTTGCTGAAACAGTAAATAGGAGTGATTTCTGGATATCTTCTTCTTCAGATTTAGTGTTTGCATAAAGAAATGCCACTGATTTTTGTACATTGATTTTGTAGCCTGATACCTTGCTATATTGCCTAATAACTTTCAGTAGTTTTCTGCTGGATTCTTTAGGTTTTTCTATGTATAGTAACATATCATCTGCAAATAGTGACAGTTTGACTTCTTCCATTCCAATCTGTATTCCTTTGATTTCTTTCTCTTGCCAGATTGCTATGGGAAGAATTTCCAATACTATGTTGAAGAGTAACGGTGACAGTGGACATCCCTGTCTAGTCCCTGATCTGAGGGGGAATGCTTTCAGCTTCTGTCCATTGAGTATGATGTAGGCTGTAGGTTTGCTATGTATAGACTCCACTATCTTGAGAATTTTCCATCTACTCCCATTTTTTGTAGAGTTTTGAGCATGAATGGGTGTTGGATTTTGTCAAAGGCTTTCTCTGCATCTATTGAAATAATCATGTGGTTTTTGTCTTTGCTTTTATTGATGTGGCAAATGCATTGATTGACTTACGGATGTTGAACCAGCCTTGCATTCCTGGGATGAATCCACCTTGGTCGTGATGAACAATCTTTATGATATGTTGCTGAATCCGGTTGGCCAAGATCTTGTTTAATATTTTGGCATCTATGTTCATCAGAGATATTGGTCTGTAGTTTTCCTTTTTTGTTCTGTCCCTATCAGCTTTTGGTATCAGGGTGATGTTGGCTTCATAGAAGGTGGAAGGGAGTATTCCTGTTTCTTCAATCTTATGGAAAAGCTTCAGAAGTATGTGTACCAACTGTTTCCTGAAAGTTTTGTAGAATTCATTTGTGAAGCCATCTGGTCCAGGACTTTTGTTGTTGGGGAGATTCTTAATAACGGTTTCAATTTCTTTGTCTGTGATTGGTGCATTTAGATTTTGTAGTTCTTCTTGGTTCAGTTTTGGAAGGGCATATTTTTCTAGGAATTGTTCCATTTCTTCCAGATTCTCTAGCTTGGTGGCGTATAGTTGTTTATAGAAGTTTCGCAGTATTCTCTGGATTTCTGTGGTGTCAGCTGTGATATCTCCTCCATCGTTTACAATTCTATTAATTTGAGTCTTCTTTCTTTTTTGTTTGGTGAGTCTGGCTAGGGGTTTGTTAATTTTGTTTAATCTTTCAAAGAACCAACATTTGGCTTCATTGATCTTTTGTATGGTTCTTTTATTTTCGATGTTGTTTATTTCTGCTCTAGCTTTAGTGATTTCTTTCCTTCTGGTTGCTTTAGGGTTCCTTTGTTCCTCTTCCTCTAAGTCCTTGAGATGTGTAGTAAGGTCGTTCATTTGAGCTTCTTCTTGGTGTTTAATATGTGATTGTATGGCTATAAGTTTCCCTCTCAGTACTGCTTTAGCTGTGTCTGAAATATTTTGATAGGTTGTGTCTTCATTTTCATTTGTTTCCAGGAACATTTGAATTTCCTACTTGAGTGAGTCTCTGACCCAGTGGTTCTTAAGGAGTATGTTGTTTAGTTTCCAAATTCTGTGACTTTTAATAATTGTCTGTTTGTTGTTAAATGTTAGCTTTACTCCATTGTGGTCTGAGAAGATACTTGGGATGATTTTGATGTTCTTGAATTTATTGATGCTGTTTTTGTGGCCTAACATGTGGTCTATCCTTGAGTATGTGTTATGTGGATTTGAAAAGAAGGTGTATTCCAGTTTTTTGGGGTGAAGGACTCTGAAATTGTCCAAGAGGTCTAGTCTGTCAATCTCTTCATTCAATTCTCTTATATCTTTGTTGGTTCTCTGCTTTGTTGATCTGTCTAAGTGTGAGAGTGGGGTATTGAAGTCTCCCACTATTATTGTATTACTATTGATGTATTTTTGAAATTCTTTCAGTAAGTGCTTGAAGTATTTGGATGGTCCCTCATTGGGTGCATAGATGTTAATTATTGTTAAGTCTTCTTGGCTGATTGATCCTCTAATCATTAGGTAATGTCCTTGCCTATCTTTTATTACTTTATTTAATTTAAAATCTATTGTGTCTGAGATGAGAATGGCTGTTCCTGCCCTTTTTTGTGATCTGTTAGCCTGTATGATAGATTTCCATCCTTTCACTTTAAGTTTGTGTTTATCTTCTTGTGACAGATGGGATTCTTGCAAGCAGCATATGGTTGGGTTATGTTTTCTGATCCATCTCCCCATTCTGTACCTTTTGATGGGTGAGTTTAAGCCATTGACATTTATTGATATTATGGATTTAATGTATTGTATTGCCATTGTTCAAAAAAAATTTTTTTTTGTTTGCTCTGATATAATGCCAGTATTATAGTGATGTTCTTGTTTATAAGAGGTCTTTGAGAACCTCTTTCAGGGCTGGTTTGGTGATGGTTGCCTCATTTAACTGTTGTTTTTCTAAGAAGGTTTCATCCCTCTATCTAATTTGAATGAAAGTCTAGCAGGATATATTATCCTTGGTTGAAACCCTTTTTCATTCAGGGCTTGATAGATATCTTGCCATTCTCTTCTGGCTTTTAGAGTTTGAGTGGAGAAGTCTGCAGATAATCTTATGGGTTTTCCCTTGTATGTGACTTTTTGTTTCTCTCTTGCAGCCTTTAGGATCCTTTCTTTATCCTTACTTCTTCTCATTGTGACTATGATGTGTCTTAGTGTCTTCAGGTCTGGGTTGATTCTGTTTGGTACTCCTTGGGCCTCTTGAATTTTGATGTCCTTTCTGTTATTCAGGTCTGGGAAGTTTTCTTCTATTATTTCCTCTAGAATGATTGCTTCCCCTTCCTCTCTTTCTCCTCTGGCAGGCCAATTATACGAATGTTACTTCTTTTGAGATCATCCCATATGTCTCTGTTGTTGTTTTCAATGTCTCTCAATCTCTTTTTAAGCTCTTTCACCTCTTTCTTCATTTTCTCTAACTCATCCTCTGTCTGACTAATTCTGTTTTCTGCTTCTGTAAGTCTGCTTTTCCTTGCCTCAGCTTCTTTCTTCATTACAGTTATTTCAGCTTTCAGTTCTCTAATTGCCTCAAGATAATCAGTATTTTCCTTGGGGGTCTCAACTGTTGTTTTCCTAATTCTGCCATTCCTTTCCTCCAATGTTGTTTTCATTTCATTTCCAGAGATTTGGTCATAGCTCAAGCCACTAGCAGCTTCTCAGTCCGCCATCTTCCGGGAACTCCCTCTCAGAGACTTCTTGTCTTTCCACTAGAAAACCAAATCTCTCATGCTGTCTCAACTTATGCACTCATTCTAACTCACCCATACTTAACTTCACTTGGCTTTTCAGTTCCTCACAGGTAGTATGCACTCTCTACCATCAGAGCACAATACTTTGCATGTGTTGTTTCTTTTTATTGTCCTTACTCTCCCATCTCACTTAGCACTAGGCAACTCATTCATCTTCTAGACCCAGTATACTTTATTTCCTCCAGAAAACCTTCAATGACACCCCCAGAATAATTATAGAAACCTGTAATGGTCTCCCTCAGCCCTCTATATTTACAAAAAATTGGTATTTGTTAAATATATTATGATGTCTGTCTTCTTCACTAAACTAGCTACCCAATAAGGGCTAAGAATAAGTTGCCCTCACCTATGTTCAGTGGGAAACAATTATAGAAGGCAGATGTTCCACCTTCTACATCCCATGATGATCCTGGGTCCATACTTGTCGTTTTCGCCGGGCTATGTTGTTTTTGCCGGGCTGGCTTCACGGGCGGGTAACAGATGACCAGGGACTCATGGTTGAGCTGTAGGCAGTATCTCTTTATTCATGCAGGACGCAGCACAATCTAAGCCGAGCTAAGCTAAATTCAAGTACCCTAAAACTCACAATGCTGTCTTTATATATACTTGCCTAGTAGGGTGGAAACAGGATGTGACATAGAGAGGGTGGAGAGAAAAGTGACTGGTGAAAATCAGAGTGTGACAAGGAGAGGATCAGGGCGTGACAAGGAGAGGGGGTGGAGCAGGTGAGAATTCTATCACTGAACCACCAATGCCCTGGAGGGAAGGTGGTGCTTGTTAACAGAGGCCATGTAAATAGAATGAAGTGGTTATGTAAATAGAATGCAGTGTTAAGCAGGGGGGATTTAAACCAAATGAAACAGAAGGGGTTTTTAAAAGCAGAATTAGAAGATACCAACACATACTCTCAGAGGGATAAAGACTAGGGAAGTTTTCCAAGGGGTTGTGGGATAGGGAGTTCTGGTGGTGGGAATTGTGTGGCATTGTACCCCTCTTATTCTATGGTCTTCTCAATTTTATAAATTAAAAAAAAAATAAAAAACAGCCAATTAAGAGATAATACAGCTATACTGAGGGATGACCTGAAAGGTTAATGCTGTAACTATTTATTTATTTAAAAAGAATACATTAACAAAACCATAGGATAACAGGGGTACAACTCCACACAATTCCCACCACCAGATCTCCGTATCACATTCCCTCCTCTGATAGTTTTCCTGTTCTTTACCCCTCTGGGAGCATGAACCCAAGGTCATTGTGGGTTGCAGAAGGTGGGAGGTCTGGCTTCTGTAATTGCTTCCCCACTGAACATGGGTGTTGAGTGGTCAATCCATACTCCCAGCCTGCCTCTCTCTTTCCCTAGTAGGGTGGGGCTCTGGGGAAGTGGAGCTCCAGGACACATTGGTAAGTTCATCTGTCCAGGGAAGTCTGGTCAGCATCATGCTGGCATCTGGAACCTGGTGGCTGAAATGAGAGTTAACATACAAAGCCAAACAAAGTATTGAACAGTCATGGACCTAAAGGCTGGAATAGTGCAGATGAAGTGTTGGGGGGGTACTCACTGCAGACTATTGTGTACTTTTGCTTTTAGGTATACATTTTGCCCTAGTTTATGGATACGTGTGAACATATACTCTATCTCACAGGACCAGTCTATATCTAGGTTTTGGGACTTTGTTAGAAAGTGAACCACATGGAATGGAATTAGAGAATACTATGAAAGGAAAGGTCTCACCCGAGTAATGAAGCTGAAGGGTTGTCATTCCACATCTGAAGTCTCTGGACACAGTCTGAAATGAAGCATGCTGAGGTGGTACTCTTTGCATTGATTAGGTTGGGATCGGCAGATGCAATATTATTTGGTATGAATTAAGAAAAGCATGTAGGAAAGTGTGCCTTACCCTTAGGTTCCAGGACTGGGGGAAATATAGGCTCTATAGTGAAAATGTGAGGTTCCTGCTGTCTTAGGGTTCAAGAAGACAATAGATAGTTATTGTTATGATCACATTGTTTGGTAATTGGGTTAACTTTGAAAAATCCCTTTGTTAGGATTTTCTGTATAATACCCAACATCACCATAATTTATGTCCTTTGACATTATTTGTATATAGCTGAGCCACCGGTTGCTTCTATTCTCCCTGGTCTAGGCTATTGAAAGAGTCAACATATCAAAGACTCAGCCTATATATTAAAAAAAGACTCAAGTCTGTGTTTTAAAAATTTGAAACATACAATCAATTTCCCCTCTCATATTAATTAAATAGAGATTTATATGAGTACAAATTAATAGGAGTGTGCATAAACACCATTACCACCACCACCTACTCCATTTTTAGTCAAATCCTTCTTTTGGCTTCCCTTTTTGTTCTTCTTTCTGTAACTCTTGTCACTGTGATAGGGAGGAAAGGAAATGAAGCACCTAGGAGATACATATCAAATAAGATGTGTCTGGTTAGCCTGTCACTAGAAATAAACCAGAAATGCCAAGGGACATTCAAGATATCTTCTGTTCTATTTCTTTTGTCATTCCCAGTATTTCAGATATATACATAGAGAGAGGACTTTTTCAGATATATAGAGAGACAGAGAGATAGAGGGAAAGACACCACAGCATTGAAGTTACCTTCAGCACCATAGTTTTCCCATATGGTGTGTGTGTGTGTTGGGGAGTCAACATGGGTTGCACACAGGGAAAAGTAGGCTCCTTCCCAAGCAAGATATCTCACAAACCTTTTTTTTTTAATGTGGAATTGTGAGTATCACACATGTACAGTGCCAATGAGCAATCTCTCTGGCACAGTTTTCTATTTTTTGAAGGTTAAGCAACAGAGAAGACAGAAGAGAGTAACAGGGGTCAAGCTAGCTACCTGGTAGAGCACACACATTACCATGTGCAAGGACCCATGTTCAAGTTCCTCTGAGGGGAAGCTCCATAAGCAGTGAAGCAGTACTAAAGATATCTCTCTCCCTCTCTCCCTTTCTGCCCCTCCCTCCTTGCTGCCCTCTTTCTCTCTCCCTTTCTACTTCTCTATGTCTTTATCAAAAAGTGAATAATATGGCTGCCAAGAATAGTGGATTCATTGTGCAGGCACTGAGCCCCAGTAATTAGCCTGGTGGCAATAAAAAGAGTAAAACAAACAAAGAGAGAGAGAGAGAGAGAGAGAGGAAGAGAGAGAGAGAGAGGGAGAGAGAACAGCTAAAAAGAAAAGAGAAAAAAAAGAATGGGGAAGCTTCCAGTGGAGGGAATGGGACACAGAATCTGGTGATGGGAATAGTATGGAATTGTAGCCCTCTTATCCTACAGTCTTGTTAATCATTATTAAATCACTAATAAAAATTGTATATATAATGTATATATATATATAAAGAATAAGTTATCCTAAACTATATATCCAATATAGGATATATAGCAATCCCTCAGTAAACATGTATAGAATAAATTAATGAATGCAAAATGCATTAGAAAATATTATGCAAATGTTAAAAACAAGCAAAGTATGTTCTAAATATCGTGTTCTAAAAAAGGAGAGTAAGTATGTTGAACTCAGATATAAAATTTGAAAATAAGGGGCCGGTTGGTGGTGCACCTGGTTAAGTGCTCACATTAGAGTGTGCAAAGACCCAGGTTCAAGCCCCTGGTCCCCACCTGCAGGGGGATAGCTTTGCAAGTGGGAAAGCAGGTCTGCAGGTGTCTCTCTGTCTCTCTCCCTTTCTATTTCCCCCATCCCTCTTTATTTCTGGCTGTCTCTATACAATAAATAAAGATAATACAAAAAAGATTAAAAAATAATAAAATTTTTAAAAATTTGAAAATCATGTTTGTTCCTAATTTTGGTAAGTTTTCTTGGTTCATAATTAAATAATGCCATTTAAAATGTACTCAGATTTAAATAATAAAAATAAAATCTACTACTAAACTATAGTGAAAGAATACTTAAGCAAGAAAAATTAGCATTAGAGCTTTAAAGGATTCACTAAGAATACATCATTTCTTATTGATCATTCTTTTATGAGCCTAATGAATGTCAGAAAATTATTATGGAATTCAGAAAATATTTCTCACTCAATGAATATTTACTGACCCTTCAGTGCACATTGAAAATTTGGAATATAGCTGTGTGTTGGGTAGTATGCCACCTCCCCCTGGCTTCTGCTTAACCATATGCCTATATAGGGATTTACTGATCCAAAGCTTTGGTCTATTTACATAAATCACTTTTACATTTACATAAAGCACTCCAGGGCATTGGTGGTTCAGTGATAGGATTCTCGCCTGTTCCTCCCCCTCCTTGTCACACTCTGATTTTCACCAGTCACTTTTCTCTCCACCCTCTCTATATCACATCCTGTTTCCACCCTACTTGGAGAGTATAAAAACAGCTGCTCTTCTGATTAAAGACACTTGGAAATTGCTCTCGGGCTCTGAGAGTTCCAGAGTGTATCTCCTGCGGAAGTTAGTGCGGCACGAGTTCCTGATCCCTCTCCCACGCAGCAGCCTAGATAGGCTCCAGTTGAGTTCTCTCCAAGCCAGAGAGCACTAGCTCGGGAAGAAGTACCCTCAGGCTATCCCGGCAGCTGTGGGCAAGTGTCCTGTCTTTATAACAACCCACAAATGTTCCCCTAAATGTACCAGCAGAAATAAGCACATTGACAATACACTGAGCTAAATCTGTAAAGATCAATTTAATAACCAATAACTAGTCCCATTGTTCATTGGCTTTTCCATCACTAATGAGGATAAAGACCTAGAAGCTTTGTCACATTTCTGATAGTTACCTAGTGGTAAATGACATGGTAGGGAAAGGAAAATAAGAAGGGATAGCACATTCACTGACATTAGTCATAAAATCTTCTTTGCTCTGACCTTCAACAAAATTTTAGAGGGCCTAGTTGAGCACACACATTAGAGTGAGGAAGGACCTGGGTTCAAGCCTCCTGTCCTCACCTGCAGGAGGAACACTTCACAGGCATTCAAACAGTACAATGGTGCTATAGGTCGCTCTCTCTCTCCCTCTCCCTCTCTTTCTCTCTCTCTCTCTCTCTTCCTCTCTCCCTCCCTCTCTATCTTCTCCTTATTTCCCAAGTTCTCTGTCTCTATTCAGTGTTAGTAAATAAATATTTATTTATTTAAGTTGTGGGTCATTTTATTGGGGAAATGTTGGTTTACAAGGCAATTACCATACAAATTTTCACATTTCTCTGTGAGGTGTCAGAACACCACACAACACTCCACCAACTTGTCATCTTCCACACTATAGGATGCTGGTGACCCCTAAACTTTATACTAGGAAATTAAATACAAAACTACAAATGAGAAAGTGAAAAATGGGCACAAAATATACATGTTACTACATTCTTATGGTTAAACAAAGAAGACCTGATTGTCCAACAATTGTATAATGATGCTCACTTTGTTATTTTGAAGATTTTTGTGATACTAAGAACTATTTTAAATAGTGGTCTGTTTGGTCAATATCACACCACCTGATCATCTGGGGTCCTAGTTAGGGAATCCTTGGATTCCCAATACACATATGATGGGCCTTGACCTTTTTTTTTTTTTTTAAATTTTTTTTTTTGCTTTTTATTTGACAAGGGAATTTATTGAAATAATGTTGGTGTACAGAACCATGTATGTTTTAATAGTAGAATTTAATGCTTCTTCAAGATGTGTTACCACTTTTTTTTTTTAATTTTTTATTTAAGAAAGGATTAGTGAACAAAAGCATAAGGTAGGAGGGGTACAACTCCACACAATTCCCAACACACAATCCCCATAACCCACCCCCTCCCATGGTAGCTTTCCCATTCTCTATCCCTCTGGGAGCATGGACCCAGGGTCGTTGAGGGTTGCAGAAGGTAGAAGGTCTGGCTTCTGTAATTGCTTCCCCGCTGAACATGGGCGTTGACTGGTCGGTCCATACCCCCAGTCTGCCTCTCTCTTTCCCTAGTAGGGTGTGACTCTGGGGAAGCTGAGCTCCAGGACACATTGGTGGGGTCTTCAATCCAGGGAAGCCTAGCCAGCATCCTGGTGGAATCTGGAACCTGGTGATTGAAAAGAGAGTTAACATATGAAGCCAAACAATTTGTTGAGCAATCATGGATCCCAAGCTTGGAATAGTGGAGAGGAAGTGTTAGGGAGGTACTCACTGCAAACTCTAGTGTAGTCCTGCTTTCAGGTATATATTTTGCAGTAGTTTATGGATACGTGTGCACATAAGCTCTCTCTCACAGAAACTGGTGTATATCTAGGTTATGGGACTTTGTTAGAAAGTGAACTACCTGAGATGAAATTAGAGTGTACTATAAAAGGAAAGGTCTCACCCAAGTAATGAAGCTGAAGGGTTGTCATTCCACACGTGAAGTCTCTGGATACATTCTGAGGTGAAGCATGTTGAGGTAGCAATCGTTGCTTTGGTTAGGTTGTGATCGGCAGATGCAATGTTATTTGGTTTAGATTGGGAGATGCATACGGGAAAGTGGGCCCTATCACAGGGTTCCAGGACTGGGAGAAGTAGGGGCTCTATAGTGAAGATGTGAGGTTCCTGCTGTCTTAGGGTTCAAAAAGACAATCAAAAAGACAATCAATAGTTAATATTATCATCACATTATTTGTTAATTGGGTTAACTTTGAAAAGTCCCTTTGTTATGGTTTGCTGGACAGTACCTAGTATCTTGTATATAGCTGTGCTATTGGAAGCTTCTAATCTACTTGGTCTAGGCTTTTGAGAGAGTCCGCATATCAAATACGTAGCCTATATATTAAAAAGATTCAGTTTGTCTTTTGAGAAACTTTGAGACATACAATTGATTTCCCCCTCTCATATTAATTAGCTACTGATTTATATGTCTACATTTTGCTAGGAGTGTACATAAACACCATTCCCACCACCAAAGGACTGTGACCCATCCCTCCCGCCCACTCCCACCCCCCACTGGCCCAGGAAGCTACATGCCTACCCCTCACCACTGGGTTTTTACTTTGGTGCCCTACTTACAATTTGATCAGGTCCTGCTTTTAGTTTCCCTTTCAGATCTTCTTAGTCAGCTTCTGTTGATGAGTGGGATCATCCCATACTCATCTTTATCTTTCTGACTTAGTTCACTTAACATAATTCCTTCTAGCTCTGTCCAAGATGGGTCAGAGAAGGTGGGTTCATTGTTCTTGATAGCTGCATAGTATTCCATTGTGTATATATACCACAGCTTTCTCAGCCACTCATTTGGTGTTGGGCACCTGGGTTGCTTCCAGGTTTTAGCTATTATGAATTGTGCTGCTATGAACATAGGAGTACACACCTCTTTTTGGTTGGGTGTTGTGGAGTCCTTGGGGTATAACCCCAGGAGAGGAATTATTGGGTCATATGGAAGGTCCATGTCTAGCCTTCTGAGAGTTTTCCAGACTGCTCTCCACAGAGGCTGTACCAATTTACATTCCCACCAGCAATGTAAAAGGGTTCCTCTGTCCCCACATCCTCTCCAGCATTTGTTGCTGCTGTCCTTTTTGATGTATGCCATTCTTACAGGAGTGAGGTGGTATCTTAGTGTTGTCTTGATTTGCATTTCTCTGATAATCAGTGACCTAGAGCAGTTTTTCATATGTTTGCTAGCCTTTTGGATCTCCTCTGTGGTGAATGTTTTGTTCATTTCCTCTGCCCATTTTTGGATGGGGTCATTTGCTTTTTTGCGGCTAAGTTTGCTGAGCTCTTTATATATTTTGGTGATTAGTTTCTTGTCTGATGTCTGGCATGTGAAGATCTTCTCCCATTCTGTGAGGGGTCTCTCTGTTTGTTTAATATTTTCTTTGGATGTGCAGAAGCTTTTCAATTTGATGTAGTCCCATTGGTTTGTTTCTGCTTTGGTCTTCCTTGCAATTGGGTTTGATTCATCAAAGATGTCCTTGAGGTGTATGTGGGAAAGTGTTTTACCAATGTTTTCCTCTAAGTATTTGATTGTTTCTGGTCTGACATCTAGGTCTTTGATCCATTTGGAGTTGATTTTTGTTTCTGGTGAGATAAAGTGGTTCAATTTCATTCTTCTCCATGTTTCAACCCAGTTTTCCCAGCACCATTTATTGAAGAGAGCCTCCTTTTTCCATTTAAACCTTTGGGCCCCCTTATCAAAGATTAGATGCCCATAGGTGTTGGGATTTACTTCTGGGCTTTCAATTCTGTTCCACTGGTCTGTATGCCTATTTTTGTTCCAGTACCATGCTGTTTTGATGATGATGGCTTTATAATATAGTTTAAGGTCTGGGAGTGTGATGCCTCCATTTCTGTTTCTTTTCCTTAAGATAGTTTTGGCAATTCTAGGTGTTTTCAGGTTCCAGATAAATGATTGTAGTGTTTGTTCTATTCTCTTAAAGAAGCCTGGTGGAACTTTGATGGGTATTGCATTAAATTTGTATATGGCTCTGGAGAGAATATTCATTTTGATGATATTTATTCTTCCAATCCATGAGCATGGGATATCTTTCCATTTCTTGGTATCAGTTTCTATCTCTTTGAGTAGCGACTCATAGTTTTCAGTATACAAGTCTTTCACTTCTTTGGTCAACTTTATTCCTAGGTATTTGATTGATTTTGCTGAAACAGTAAATGGGAGTGATTTCTGGATGTCTTCTTCTTCAGATTTAGTGTTTGCATAAAGAAATACCACTGATTTTTGTACATTGATTTTGTAGCCTGATACCTTGCTATATTGCCTAACAACTTCCAGTAATTTTCTACTGGATTCTTTAGGTCTTTCTATGTATACTATCATATCATCTGCAAATAGTGAGAGCTTGACTTCTTCCCTTCCAATCTGTATCCCTTTGATTTCTTTATCTTGCCTGATTGCTATGGCAAGAACTTCCAATACTATGTTGAAGAGTAACGGTGACAGTGGACAGCCCTGTCTAGTCCCCGATCTGAGGGGGAATGCTTTCAGCTTCTCTCCATTGAGTATGATGTTGGCTGTAGGTTTGCTATATATAGACTCCACTATCTTGAGGAATTTCCCATCTATTCCCATTTTCTGTAGAGTTTTGAGCATGAATGGGTGTTGGATTTTGTCAAAGGCTTTCTCTGCATCTATTGAGATAATCATGTGGTTTTTGGCTTTGCTTTTATTGATGTGATGAATGACATTGATTGATTTACGGATGTTGAACCAGCCTTGCATTCCTGGGATGAATCCCACTTGTTCATGATGAACAATCTTTTTGATGTGTTGCTGTATCTGGTTGGCCAAGATCTTGTTTAATATTTTGGCATCTATGTTCATCAGAGATATTGGTCTGTAGTTTTCCTTTTTTGTTCTGTCCCTATCAGCTTTTGGTATCAGGGTGATGTTGGCTTCATAAAAGGTGGAAGGGAGTATTCCTGTTTCTTCAATCTTATGGAATAGATTAAGAAGTATGGGTATTAACTGTTTCCTGAAAGTTTTGTAGAATTCATTTGTGAAGCCATCTGGTCCAGGACTTTTGTTGTTGGGGAGATTCTTAATAACGGTTTCAATTTCTTTGTCTGTGATTGGTGCATTTAGATTTTGTAGTTCTTCTTGGTTCAGTTTTGGAAGTGCATAGGTTTCTAGGAATTGTTCCATTTCTTCCAGATTCTCTAGCTTGGTGGCATATAGTTCTTTATAGAAGTTTCGCAGAATTCTCTGGATTTCTGTGGTGTCAGTTGTTATATCTCCTGAATCGTTTACAATTCTATTAATTTGAGTCTTCTCTCTTTTTTGTTTGGTGAGTCTGGCTAGGGGTTTGTCAATTTTGTTTAATCTTTCAAAGAACCAACATTTGGCTTCATTGATCTTTTGTATGGTTCTTTTATTTTCGATGTTGTTTATTTCTGCTCTAACTTTAGTGATTTCTGTCCTTCTGGTTGCTTTAGGGTTCCTTTGTTCCTCTTCCTCTAAGTCCTTGAGGTGTGTAGTAAGGTCGTTCATTTGGGCTTCTTCTTGGTGTTTAATATGTGATTGTATGGCTATAAGTTTCCCTCTCAGTACTGCTTTCGCTGTGTCCCAAATATTTTGATAGGTTGTGTCTTCATTTTCATTAGTTTCCAGGAACATTTGAATTTCCTGTTTGAGTGAGTCTCTGACCCAGTGGTTCTTAAGGAGCATGTTGTTTAGTTTCCAAATTCTATGTCTTTTAATAATTTTCCGTTTGTTGTTAAAAGTTAGTTTTACTCCACTGTGGTCTGAGAAGATACTTGGGATGATTTCAATGCTCTTGAATTTATTAATGCTGTCCTTGTGGCTTAACATGTGGTCTATCCTTGAGTATGTGTTGTGTGGATTTGAAAAGAAGGTGTATTCCAGTTTTTTGGGGTGGAGGAGTCTGAAAATGTCCAAGAGGTCTAGTCTGTCAATCTCTTCATTCAATTCTCTTGTATCTTTATTGGTTCTCTGCTTTGTTGATCTGTCTAAGTGTAAGAGTGGGGTATTGAAGTCTCCCACTATTATTGTATTACTATTGATGTATTTTTGAAATTCTTTCAATAGGTGTTTAATGTATTTAGATGGTCCCTCGTTGGGTGCATAGATGTTAATAATTGTTAAGTCTTCTTGGCTGACTGATCCTCTAATCATTATGTAATGTCCTTGCCTATCTTTTATTACTTTATTTAATTTAAAATCTATCGTGTCTGAGATGAGAATGGCTGTTCCTGCCCTTTTTTGTGGACCGTTAGCCTGTATGATAGTTTTCCATCCTTTCACTTTAAGTCTGTGTTTATCTTCTTGTGACAGATGAGATTCTTGCAAGCAGCATATGGTTGGGTTATGTTTTCTGATCCATCCCCCCACCCTGTGCCTTTTGATGGGTGAGTTTAAGCCATTGACATTTATTGATATTATGGATTTAATGTATTGTAGTGCCATTGTTCTAAAAAACAATTTGTTTACTCTGATATATTACAAGTATTATAGTGATGTTCTTGTTTATAAGAGGTCTTTTAGTACCTCTTTCAGGGCCGGCTTGGTGATAGTTGCCTCCTTTAACTGTTGTTTGTCTAAGAAGGTTTTGATCCCTCCATCTAGCTTGAATGAAAGTCTAGCAGGATATATTATCCTTGGTTGAAACCCTTTTTCATTCAGGGCTCGATAGATATCTTGCCACTCCCTTCTGGCTTTTAGAGTTTGAGTTGAGAAATCTGCAGAAAGTCTTATGGGTTTTCCCCTGTATGTGACTTTTTGTTTCTCTCTTGCAGCCTTTAGGATCCTTTCTTTATCCTTACTTCTTCTCATTGTGACTATGATGTGTCTTGGTGTTTTCAGGTCTGGGTTGATTCTGTTTGGTACTCTCTGGGCCTCTTGCACCTTGATATCATTTCTGTTATTCAGGTCTGGGAAATTTTCTTGTATTATTTCCTCTAGAATGTTTGCTTCCCCTTCCTCTCTTTCTTCCTCTGGCAGGCCAATTATTCGAATGTTACTTCTTTTGATATCATCCCATATGTCTCTGTTGTTGTTTTCAGTGTCTCTCTATCTCTTTTTAAGCTCTTTCACCTCTTTCTTATTTTTCTCTAACTCATCCTCTATCTGACTAATTCTGTTTTCTGCTTCTGTTAGTCTGCTTTCCCTTGCCTCAGCTTCTTTCTTCATTACAACTATTTCAGCTTTCAGTTCTCTAATTGTCTCAAGATAATCAGTATTTTCCTTGGGGGTCTCAACTGTTGTTTCCCTAATACTGCCATTCCTTTCCTCCAATGTTGTTTTCATTTCTGTGATTAATAAGTTTATTATTGCTTGCATACTTTTCTTATCTATGGTTACTTCTGACTGATTTGTGGTTTCTTCTGGGCTCTTGTCTTCATTCATTGGGGTAGCAGTTTTATTTGTTTTTAATCTACCCATTTTTTTTTTATTTATGTGTTTCTCTCTCTTTTTTTTTTAATGCTCTGTTGTTCCTCAGTTGTTGTGTTTTGAGCACAAGTAACACTGTACTAAATACCTTTATGCCAATTGCACTCACCAACCTCCGGAATTACAGTAGCAACTGAAGTAAGTATTGAAGGAGTTTAATCGTTACCAGTTAGCCAAACAATTTCTCCAGTCCGTGAAAAAATAGTAACCAAATCCCAGTGGAGAAAGATAAAAGAAAGAGAGGATAGCAAGAATAGACAGTTATGCAAATCTACTATCCAGTGTATATTCTAGGGGTAACAAGAGTGTAAAGGGAACTAGAGCAGAGATACACACATAGAGAGTCCACTCTGGGTCAGATTTCTTCCCTAAAGTAATTCACAAATTCAGAAAGGCAAAGAAGAAAGAAGTGTATGACAAGATAAAAAAAATAAATAAATAAAAAAAGAGATAGAGAGAGATAAGAGAGAGAAAAGGGAGAAGATAAGAAGGGTTGTAATTAAAGAGCAGTGCGAGGAACTTCCCAAATGTGTATCAGTGAATTTAAAAAAAAAAAAAAAAAAAACACCCTGTTTGGTGGTATGGGGTATCCTGCTAGTAGCTGGTCCCAGGCACTGCTTATGGGGGGGGGGGGCGGCGGGAAGGATGTATGCTTGAAAATTAAAAGGAAGAAAAAAGAATTTTTTTCCCCTATTCTAAGTCTTAACCCAAATTAAGTTATCGACACCTCCTTGGTGTCACCGCTATGGCCCCTTATTGGCTGGCCTGCTAAAGGCAGAAAATCCTATTGTTTACACGAGATGTGTCCGGATCTCCAAGGCTAGCCGCTTCTCAGTCCGCCATCTTCCCGGAAACCCCCCCCTCCAGACTTTTTTAAAGGATTTCTCAAAAATGAAAACTAGCTCCAAATCCTTTGATCCAATGAGAGCTATACTCAAGAAGTCTTTGGATCCGCTCTCAGGGTCTTGGCGGACCCTGGAAACTCCCAAGAGAAAGCCCCCCAGCTAAAGTGCTCTCTCCGGGTCCTCTGCCCGCCGCGCTCTGCAACCGGCAGAGGAGCCGCCTTCCTGGGCGGGCGGAGGACAATGCCCGGCGCACTCGCCTTGCCCGGCGCCCTGGGAATTCTGGAACCCCGCTAGTCCGTGTCACCTTTACTTTAATTCTTAACCCAAATTAAATTGTACTCACTTTTTGGTGTCACCCCTTATTAACTGGCCTGCTAAATGCAGAAAATCCTACCGTTGCCGACAATGCGATCAGAGCGCTCGCTGTTAGCGACTTCTCAATCCGCCATCTTCCTCCCTTCCCCTCCGGGCCTTGACCTCTAAAGGGTCCCTCTTTCAACTACCACAGGTATCTCCATAAGGAATAGCATCTTAATGGGCCCTTCCAGGACCTTGGCTCTACCATAAAGCAATGACAGTAGGGATAGCCCCCATCTTCAAAGGGAGGCTGGGGTTATCATGATCTGCCACTTGAAAAAAACTGGTCCTTGGGGGGCCGGGTGGTGGTGCACCTGGTTGAGAGAACATGTTGCAGTGCCCAAGGACCTGGGTTCAAGCCGCCGGCCCCCACCTGCAGGGCTAGAGCTTACAAGTGGTGAAGCAGTGCTACAGGTGTCTCTCTGTCTTTCTCCCTCTCTATCACCCCCTTCCCTCTCAATTTCTGTCTGTCTTTATACAAATAAATAAATAAAGATAATTTTTTTAAAAGGCTGGTCCTGAAATGAATGCAGCCTGCAATGTTCCTCAGACGTGACCATAAGCTATAAGCTCAGACCAATAGGGACTTAGAGGTTACACACGCTCAGCACTAAATATAAATATGTATTTACATAGAGTCCCTAGAGCAAGTGGATGGAGGTAAATACTTAATTATAGCCACTGATTTTTTTTCTTTTAATAAGAATGGGAGATACTCACTTCCCTAATCTAACTTTCTAGCCCTTTTCTCTACTCTGATACTATTCTCTTAGACAATATTCTCATCCAACCTCAGGCTAGCTAACAAACTCAAGCAAAACTATTATAGTTGTATGCCCCCAGGAACATGCCTAAAATGGTTCTCCTAGCTTTCTTCTGTCCTAAAATCCCTAATCTCATCTCCTCTGATCCTACTTTTTAGTGCCTGTTTATTAAACATCTTGTCTCTCTGAGGTAATGTCATCCTCCAGATACCAGGTTACAGATGCTACCATGACTCTACCCTGACTTCTCTGGGAAGACTGGACCCTCGCATCTCTAGAGATAGGGAAAGATAGAAACAGGCTGGGGGTATGAATCGACCTGCTCAACAGTGGAGAAGCAGCTATAGAAGCCAGAACTCCTACCTTCTGCTCCCCATAAACAGCCTTGATCCATACACCCAGTGGGGAAGAAGTGATAGGATGAACATAAGAGGACTCTGCACTCCAGCTCCATCAGCACCCAGAGAGAGAGAGAAGGAAAAGGAGATGGACATATGGAGGTAGTTATGATGTTATGAGTGGCTTAGAGGGAAAGAGAGGACTGAATCAGAGAAAGAAAGGGGCAACTATGTATAAATGTGGATAGATAATTGTAGAGAAGATGGTTGGCCCATGCTTACAACTTTAAAGGAACTGTGGTGGATTGTAGTGTAGAGAGTAAAGATTCAGAATTCTGGTGGTGGGAATGGTGTGGATTCAAACAACTGTCGACATGTAATTCTGTAATACAAAAATAAAATAAATAAAAATAAAGATGATTTTAGACACGTTGCTTTAAAATCAGACTACAATGTTTTGTCCATTTTATGACTGAAAAGCCAGTTTATTGTTCCTTTATAGGAACTAAAATAATAGGAATATTTAGATTGTATACTAGGAGGGTTATGTTTTTCTCTCTCAATTTTTACATTTCTATCTCCTATGTTGTTAAACTCAAACATTATTTTTCAATTAGAGATTTACTTGTTTATTTCATGAAAGAGAAAGAGAAACCAGGACAGTACCTAACTCTTAAAAATGACAGTGCTAGAGTTGAATCTGGGGCCAGACATAGAAGTCCAATGCTCTACTTTTCAACTATCCCCCTGCCCCCCCAAATATTTTAATTGTGAAATCAATTGAAATGATAAGTGGTTTATCATATGTATGGTAGGCACAATCAGAATTCAAAAGGACAAAAAGAAATAATAATGAGCCTTCTTAAAGATTAAGCTTTCCTTGGAGTTTAAAATGTCAATTGTAGAGACAGAAAAGCGACTTCCTGTCATTGACATAAAAATGACATGGAAGCTTTTGTTCCACTGGTTTTAAGATCAGCAAACAGAACAATGAGCTGTTAACATGAGGGCAATTCAGAGCATGCTAGTAAAGTAACTCAGAACAAATTTGTCCTTGCATTCTCTGACAATCAAACTATACCTTATAACTGTCCCAGCTTTTTATGCCAAGCCTTGAGCAGAACTCTGATAAACCAGATTAGTTTTACAGGAGACAGACCTGAATGACAAGCAAGGGTTCTGAGACTTTTCCATTTCAGTGTGAAGAACTCAAGGGAGAGAGGATCTTAACTTGGAGATGTCACATTTATATGATTCTTATCTTCTGGATGAATTTTTTATTAAAAGATATAATTTTTTATCTAGTTAAAAATAACAAGGCCTATGATTTCAGTAAGAAAGCTCAGTTGCCCCAACCAAAGTGATTATGACTTAGATCAACCCATATCAAAATTCAAACTGAGCTTTGACCTCCCATGATGTAGATCTTAGCCACTCCCGGTAGTACATCTCTGGTCAATGTGAATGCACAACCTAGTCTCTCCAAGACTGTTACAGACCCTCCAAGACTGCCACAGACAGATAGTTGCAGAGAAGATGGTTGGCCCATGTCTACAACCTTAAGGGAACTGTGGTGGATTGCGGTGGGAGAGTGAAGATTCAGAATTTTGGTGGTAGAATGGTGTAGATTCCAACTCCTGTCGACACGTAATTCCATAATATAAAAATAAATTAAATAAAAAATATTTTTAAAATTTCCTATGTAAGAGGCTAGGTTGTGGCACACCTGGATGAGCAACCACATTGCAGTGCACAAGGACCCAGGTTCAGGGCCCTGGTCCCCTCCTGCAGGCGGAAAGCTTTGCAAGTGGTGAAGCAGGACTAGAGGTGTCTCTCTGTCTCTCTCCCTTTCTATCTCCCTCTTCTCTCTTGATTTCTGGCTGTCTTTATCAAATAAAATAAAGATAATACTTTTTTAATTTCCTATTTTATATTTATATTTTATATTTTTTATAAAATGACACCTTATAAGAGAGTGATCTACTTATCCACCTTCACCACTGACTGTGATTTACTTGAAAGTAGAAACCTGCCCACTAATCCTAATTATCTTCCATAGAATTAAAGCTATGATGGCTTGTCAATGAACCAACCTCCCTTTATCTAGTGTACAGGTAGTTAATTGCAGACTACTTAGGGCAAGTATTGGACAAGTACTGTATTTGTTGAGAAGGTATAAAATGGCCTCTTTCTCTTCTTCTGAAGTTTTTGTGTAAAAGCCCCTTCAACAGCACAGCGGCCAAAATTGCCACAGATACATTTTGAATCCCATTGGTTTAAAACATAAAACATTGGCAAGTACTTTGATTCACACCATGAACTCTGCCATTACTGGGTTGTTGGTTAGGTTTTTTTTAAAAAAAAAAAAAAATTCCATTCCAACTGCCATAAATCTACATTCTCCCCAAATGAAATATAATACCCCTGCTCTCCTGTAGCAGTCAGATAATCATCTCCTTGTTTTATGGGAAATGATTTAGAAGAAAAAAGAATTGGTCTGACAGTCTCATAAGTTTAGAAAAGTGCTTACCCTGACAGTCCTATTCTCATTTGTCCTATTTTCTCTCATCCACACATATCTGCACATATGCATGCACATACCTGCATTTGTTCACATATACATTGAAATCTTGGTCTCTGTCACATTAAGCCCAGACTGAAATGATGCTGGTAATTACCTGTTAGAACCAAGCACATTCTTCTCTTTCCAAATTGTTTCCTGACTATTTTTTATCGGGTGATTATTTTCCCAGCTCTCCATCACTGACTCAAATTCAGGGGTTAAAACAAAAAAAGAATAAGAAAAAGAGGATGTTCACAATTTTATGCAGCCCTTTAACCTTTACAGCAGAAAACACTCGCTTGGTAATTTCAGTATGTTTGGAGGTGGGGAAACCCATCATCTTATTCTATTTTGACCCTACCTCCAGTGTTTCCCCTGAGGCCACAGATACAGTTGTTCATCTGCCTCCCAGCAAGCACATCACATCTCTTTCTAACAAGGGGCAGTCATTTCCTTACACACTCCCCGCAAACCCTCCTTCAGCTGATACTTAGCAATGCTCACCTTGAGAAAGCAGCAGATGACACCGTGTCAGTGAAGGGAACATGACAGAGGCCACCACTGCTCATCACTTCCCTATGATGGAAAAGCCCTCAGGGTAGTCAAGAGAATGAGAAACTTTTTTCTTTTCCACTGATGTTTATTGATTTGTCCAGTTCATTGGGAGCATTCCTTAATGTTCTGCTTTCATGTTTCTGCTTTGTTGCATGGGTGCTGGAAAGACTATTGCAAATTGATCTGTCTTCCCAGTCTTTGTTGGGAATGGGCTCCTATTACTTTAGTTTCTCAGGCCTGTCATCGCATGCTCACATTCCAGGGCATATATAATCAGCCTAGCTAAACACAGAGACAAGCTGATTAATTTCTGACATAGTTGTTTGAGTCCATTGATGGCAAGCTTGTTTGATGATCTCTGCAATAGATGGTCACTTCTGATTGTTTGACCTTTGCCCTTCACCCCTGAGTTGTCTGTTCCAGTACCTGCTTAAGCTGGAAGCATGTACATCACATCTACATGATCTGTGAAGAAAACTCTAATGTCTGCTGCTAGGAAAGCCTAGAAGACAGGCTTTTAAGGAAAACACATTTCCATTAACATTTGATCAACATTTATGAACCAATCCATTAAACAAAAAGAAAAGACTTACCCATAACCAACAATATTATGCCTAAACTTAGAATTTACCCACTCATTCTGATTTAGCTTATATGTTAATTATGATCAATAGATTTCTGCAATAATAGAACTATATCACAGCTTTTAATTTCTCATGCTATCATTTCCCAGAGTTCTGTTATTTGAATTACTTTGTATCCCACTTAATTCTCACAGTTCAGGACAAAAAAGGTCAACATCACTCTCCTGTGTGTGTGTGTGTGTGTGTGTGTGTGTGTGTGTTTACATATAATTTTAGGCATGTTTTCTCATTTTTAATAGTATGTTAGATCAGTCTTAATTTTATTTTTTATTATAGAAGGAAACCCTCATATCAATTTCAGAGATGGATTTGACTGACTCTAAAATATCTCTGGTTGTAAGATAGGCTATGTTCTATTTATAGAACTAAGTCCTCAAAAATGCACATAATTTATATCCTCACTTACTGAGAACCAAGTAGAGAGCTAATGCAGGTGCACTCAGCAGCCATCTTGTTTAGGTCAGACCATATCTTATCCACCCCACTGGAAATTTTCAGTTTATCAAAACACCAAGGTCACCCAAGGATGAGTTACATATGCATTTAATCTAATGAATCAAAATATATGTCCTAGATTGCATGTGTTTACAATAGCATACTGAAGCAAGAAAAGTCCTGAGTAGAAAGGTAAATTCACTAAACACTCAACAAACTAGAAGAGGCTAGCATACATACAGGTGTTGGCAACAACTTTGCCAAGTTATTTCTTCTTTTGAAATGGCACCAAAAAAAAGAGAATATTATGCTCATGGGAGCATGGATTTTAATGTTTTTATTAATTATTTAATGTATTTATTTATTTATTTTTAAGAGAGATGCAGAGAGAGAAACATAAAGAGAGAAATACTAAATACCAGAGCACTGCCTAGCTCTGGCTTATGGTGGTGCAGGGGATTGAATCTGGGACTTTGGAGCCTCAGGCATAAGATTCTGTTTGCATAATCATTATGCTATATTCCCTGCCCAGTTTAATGTTTTTTAGTGTTAAGAACAAAGCCCATCTCCCCATTTATAAATGAGAAAATGGAGGTACAGCAAAAAGGCAAAATACAACTAGAACTTAACCAGAATCTCTTAACATAGCACAGTGTTCTTAACATTACATTTTGTCATTGCTCATTCCCAAGCTCAATGAACCTCTTCCCTCTTATTCTAACTCTCAACATAGTAATTTGCACAGAACTGAACATCAAAGTATTAAAAACTGAAAATTTATTATCCTCTATTCAAACTGATCTGCCTAAGAGACAATGAAGTGGACTTAGGATTCAGTTCCTGCAATCTAGGTATCAATGAAATATAAATATATTTCCTTTTAGTTTGTGATCAGTTCAATTAGGGAGATTCGTTAATTATATTTAAAAGAGTAAGAACTCGGTGTAAAATAGATTCTCAGTAATAGTACATCAAACCTCTATGTTTGAGGTCGCAGAGCACCCAGGTTTGATCCCCAATACCTCCATATACCAGAGTTAGGCAATGCTTTAGTTTCTCTGTCCCATGTAAAAACTCTTAAAAATAAATAACTAAGTGAATATTGACTCAAAAGCAAGAGAAAATATTCAGTTAAATTACTAGGTTTACTCTGTATCATTAGACATTTCACACGAGCTTATGAGCTAAAATACTGTTAACATAGAAGAACAAACTCTAATGTATTTTATAACATTGAAAATTTATTTTGGATTCCATACACATTAAAACTAAATAATACTTAGAAATAAATGTGCGGGAGTCGGGCCGTAGAGCAGCGGGTTAAGCGCAGGTGGCGTAAAGCACAAGGACCGGCATAAGGATCCCGGTTCGAACCCCGGCTCCCCACCTGCAGGGGAGTCGCTTCACAGGCGGTGAAGCAGGTCTGCAGGTGTCTATCTTTCTCTCCTCCTCTCTCTCTTCCCCTCCTCTCTCCATTTCTCTCTGTCCTATCCAACAACGATGACAACAACAATAATAAATACAACAATAAAACAAGGGCAATAAAAGGGAATAAATAAATAAAATAAATATTAAAAAAAGAAATGTACATGTGTATATACTTATTTATATGAATTTCAAATATTATTTGTCTTTGTTTAATTTATGAAATCTTCTATGCGCATAGTAAAACTCAACAAAATTGGCACAACTCTCATCCCTCCCAACTTGAATAAGCATTCAGACTTTGCCAGAAAAATAATGTTATCATCTACAAATGTCATAGGTAGTACTTTCTTTGTTCTTTGTGCATGTTAATATTGCCATCCTAATTGCCTCTTTAAAATATGGACTATTAAGAGGGAGTATAATTATCCCTGTTTTTACTATATAGTTCCTAAATTAATTTTATTGATATCAGAGAATTTGGGGGCATAAATTCACTCATGTTACTAGTGTGTGCTCGAGAGGTACACTGTATGATGAAGTATTTAGAACTCTACAATAATTGCAGAATTATAGATGTTTTTCCATTTTCTACTTATTTTTGTATCTTATATTCTGAGAGTATACTATGAGGTAAAAACAAATTCATAATTATGCTGACATATTTATGGATGGTTTTATTATTCTGTATTATTCTGTATTACATCTATTGCTATCTTTTCATTAAATTGTACTTTGTTATTAATATTGCTATATAATATTTATTTTGATTAGTATTCACAAGCACATGCTATCCTCATCTATTTTCAAAATGTTTACATGGTCTTATATTTCTTACTTTTAAGTATTGCCTTTAATTTGATTTTTATTCCAAGTTAATGTATAATTTCTAAAATTTTATAACAAATTTCTATCACCATTCTAGTTCTTAGTTTGCTGAACTACTTGTTGAAATAGTCTCCATATTAATCACTGTCTAATGTTTAATGTCTATGTGGATCTGTTTTAAACAGATACAAAAGGAGAAATTTTAGTCATTAGTTACATAAATTTACAAACATTTATCAAGTTCTATAATAATCAAAGTTTCTTCCAGCCTGGGTCTTTCCTCCAATGCATTTTTATCTTGATAAAGCATAATATCAAATTTCTTAGCTTTAGATTGCCTGACAATGTCCTTGTCTTATTTTCACTTAAAATATTTTAGTTGTATATAAAATTATAAACAGATTTCTCCTAAGCACTTTGAATATAAATGTCTTCTATTACTTAATTTTTCTGTTAAGAGTTGCACCTTTCATTTAATTATCCTTCTTTTAAAATTAATATTTCTTTTCTTCATAATTTCAGGTGTTTTTTTTTTCATTTAAAACATTGATGTTCTGCATATTGTACAAAAACATGCCTAAATGTGGGTTTGTTATTTCTATAGTTCAGTTCTTTTATTTTTGATCTGAGTACATCTTTTTTCAGAACTGAAAATTGTCAGCTATTATCTCCTCAAATATTGCTTCTCTACTAACCCTTTCACATTCTTCTTCTGGAAAGCTGACTAGATGTATATGAAAAGTCATTCCACCCATCATGCTTCTTCATTGCTTGGTGTTTTTTTGGTGTGTTTGTGTGTGTAACTTCTAAGATTCCTCCTCCTCCCCCTCCACCTCCCCTTCCTCCTCCCTCTCCTCCTCCTCCTCCCCACCCTCTTCCTCCTCCTCCTCCCCCTCCTCCTCCCCCTCCTCCTTTCATTGCCATCAGCAGATGCTTAGCTCTGACTCATGATGGTGCCTGGGATTAAACCTAGTACCTCAGAGCCTCTGGCATGAAAATCCGTTATGTAAATCACTGTGCTATTTTACCAGCCTCTAAATTATTAATTTAATTTTACTAGCAATTCCACAAGATTGTATACTGTGATTTTTGTCCTGATAACTTCACAAATGAACAAATTGAAGTACCAAGAAGTTAAATCATTTGTCCCAGATTGTGCAGTATTGGTTTATTTTTAACATTGGTTAAAATTGGTTTATTTTAACATTGATAACAATTTCTCTTTGCTATTTGTTGCATAGTGACCTCTGTACAGATTCCCAATATACTAATTTTCTCATAATATGTTTCATTTATACTTTATCTTATCTACTTCCAGCATTATTTAATTATAATATTTAACTTCCAAGAGTTACTTCTAATTTTGAAATTATTTTTCACTTTCCCATTAAATATTTCTTGTTTTGCTTTCACCTATTATTCTTATGTAATACCTTAATTTTTGTGGTTATTACTTCTTTCTTAATTTACTCAAGCTCTCTAAAAGTATTCATTTAAAGATATATGCTAACTGATAAAAAATCCTCTTAATTCATAATTACATTTTAAGGTTTAGTTAAAGATAAGAGAATTTTTTTATCAGTTTCTCTATCTTCCACTCCTCAGGCTTCACCCTTTTCTATATTTACCTGTATAAGACCTCCTACAATTTTTGCTTAAAACCTGGTCTAACAAAATCATTTTGAGTTCCCTCAGTGATTTAAGGGCATCACAGACAAACATCAGTCCAAACATAGCTTGGCTTGCTTCAGCACTTCAAGTCTTTAACTCCTTTGTCTTTTCTGAGATTGTAGAGCCTTTGAAGTATAGTTCTAGCAGCAACTGGCAGATGTCTGGTATGTGCTGCCACTGAGCACTTTCAGTCCTGGCTGGAGTCCAACTCATCTTCTGCTACGTGCTCCTCAACCTGGAACCCAGCAGACCTATATTTCCTTTGTTCCACCTCAGGTAGCTAGCTGTTCTGTCACTGG
Source organism: Erinaceus europaeus (assembly GCF_950295315.1). Classification (NCBI taxonomy): domain Eukaryota; kingdom Metazoa; phylum Chordata; class Mammalia; order Eulipotyphla; family Erinaceidae; genus Erinaceus; species Erinaceus europaeus. Next base: position 51,150,713 of record NC_080164.1, read on the forward strand.
TTCACAAGATTACCTTGCTCTTTAGATTAGCTATGTCTTTTCATTTCTGTCTTTTGTAGTTTTGATGTATCACTCACTGACTGATTCACTATTATATCCCTTATAGCAGGTGCTCCACAAACATGTGTTGAACAAATTGAATGACTACATTCACTTTCCTAGAAAGATAGATGGTGAGGCCTTGAGATACCATATATGTATTTTTAAGGTGAATGTAAGTTGTTGAACACGAAACCTAGGTCTGGCCTGTCACGTTGCCTGGCTTTTTATCCTACTTATGGAAATCAGTCATACAGATTTCAAGGAACTAGCACATTTCTCCTGCAGACTTTGAATATGGCAAAAAGTAGTGACATCTATGTAGCTGTTGCATTGCTTTTAAGAATTAAAATTGCCATCTTTTGAGTGAGTTTAAAGATATTGGTTCTTCCTTATAAACTATACTCCTTAAAATGAATTTTTCTATATGAAAACATTCATTTAAAGTTAGCATATCAGGTAGAAGTGGTATATTTTTACTAGAATAATGTAAAAGTGTCTGATATTAATTTATAGAGAAATCAAATGAAAACCCTTTTCTGCTACCTTATAACAATGTGAAGAGTCAAATGCAGAGAGAATGCTAAGTGAACACAATTCTGCTAGCTGAAATAACATTTTTCATTCCACAGACTAAAGGACAAGGGGACAAAGAAAATGTCCTTGTTGATTAATTGCCTTTGGAACCAAGCCCAGCATGAGGAAAGAGCATAGTCTCATGATAAAGCTACCATTCTACTCTTCCTCCCCTCTGCCCTAGCAAGAAAAGATTCTCCACTTTTGTGAGTGACAAATGTACTTAGGTGCTTTAAGCCTCAGTATCCATTAGAAGAGCCATTCCCATATATGTTCAAAATGAATTCATATTCTCCCATTTGACAAGTTCTTCCTTGCTTTACATGTTGAATACCTAATATATATGCCAAGTACTCAGATATTTTATATTTAGAAAATAATCCCCTGAGGACACATACAAGCCCTCACACATAGTGCTTTAATATGTGTGGCAGAAGTACAAGGAAAGAGGAAATATATAGAGGCTGATTGGACATGGAAGACTTCACAAGAAGGCTAAAAAGCCAAATGGCCTTGGTGACCAAATGGAAATTCTGATGGAGACATTAATATCTTTGGGCCTTAGCCTCCTTATCTGTTGAGTGAGGCACTTAGGTAATTTGAAGTTCTTTCCTCAAATAATTACTACAAAGTAATTATTTCAACAGAATTGACAGAGTAATTATTTCAACAGAATTGAAATACTATTAACTGATTCCCTTATAACTGATACCCCTCAAATGAAGCACAGGTAACCTAGTGAAAAGCAGCATCTGCTACCTTGACTATCCTTTGAACAGAACAGTGAGAAACTTCACCAGAATTTTCCCCCAGAAAAAAAAAAAAAGGAAAGTTTTCTTCTCCTTCAAAAAATTTCCCTCCTGGAAGTAAATCCTGAGAGAAAATCAAGGATACTTGTAGTTTTCTGAAACACTAAAAGTGGGGCTACAAGAGGATGATGAGGGCAACTATGTCAGCAAAGAGCAGTACAAAGCACACTTTCAGAAATATAGGTTCATCACTTGCTTTCAATCTCTTGACTTGATATGGCTGCATAGAAGTTGCCATTTGAAAAACATGGCATTCCAGATTGACAACTGATTAATACACAGCCTTGATTATATGCAAATCATCACTTCTGTTGACTTAATTGTGATCTGATGTAACATGTATAATTAACACGTGTATTTAAAATAAATGTATATTTAATTGATATGCATATTTATAAAATTGAATACATTTATATGTTGTCTTTTTTTTTAATTGGGGGTGAATGTCTTTCCCACAAAAGTGAGAGGTTAGGGGAAACCCAATATGAACTAAGACAAAAAACTGAAACAAAGGAATGAGAACTTGTCTTCCATATGTAGAGAATGCAGTGAGCAGGGGACAGGGCAGTGGTGCATGTGGTTAAGTACACCTAGTAGTATGCGTAAGGAACTGTGCAAGGACCTGGGTTCAAGGCCTTGCTCCCCACCTGCAGCTGGGGTGCTTCATGAGTGGTGAAGCAGGTCTACAGGTGTCTATCTTTCTCTATATCTATCTATATAATCTCTCCTCCTCTCAATTTCTCTCTGTCCTGCCCAATAAATTAGGAAGAGAGAGAAAGAGAGAGAGAGAAATGAGAAAACCATTAAAAAGCCTAAATCAAGAGTTGACCCTGCCCCCATCCCATACTATTTTTACAACTGTGAAAAGAATTCTAAAGAATCATATATATATATATGTATATATTTATATATATTTGTATATATATATTATACATATATATGTATATATATATTTATATATATTTGTACAAAGACAGAGAAAAATTGAGAGGGGAGGGGGAGATAGATAGGGAGAGTGATAAGAGAGACATCTGCAGCTCTGTTTGATCACTTGTGAAGCTTTCCCCCTGCAGGTGGGGACCAGAGGCTTGAGCCTGGGTTCTTCACACCTGCCTATGAAATTTACATGGAAAAGAGTTCCACCAACATTTTCCTTTAAGATTTGATAGTTTCTGGTCTAACATTCAAGTCCTTGATCCATTTGGAATTTACTTTTGTGTGTGATGAAATGCATTGGTTTAGTTTCATTCTTCTCCACAGTTCACCCCAATTTTCCCAACATAAATTGTTGAAGACACTCCCATTACTCCATTTAATAATTTGGGTCCCTTTGTCAAAAACTAGATGTCCATAGGTGAGAGGACTTATTTCTGGACTCTCAATTATATTCCATTGGTCAGTGTATCTATTTATGTTCCAGTACCAGGCAGTTTTGATTACAATGACACTATAATATAGTTTGAGATCTGGGAATGTGATGCCTCTACTTCTGTTCTTTTTTCTCAAGATGCTTTGGGGACTCTAGATGTTTTCTGGTTCCAGATAAATGTTTGTGGATTTTGCTCTATTCTCTTTAAAAAACTGAGTGGGATTTTGATGGGTATTGCATTAAATTTGTATATGGCTATGGGCAGAATATCCATTTTGATTATCTGAATTCTTCCAACTCACAAATATGGGATATCTTCCCACTTCTTTGTATCTTTTTCTATTTTCTCAAATAGACTCATAGTTTTCAGTATACAAGTCTTTTACTTTTTTTCATTAAGTTTATTCCTAGGTATTTTATTGACTTTGCTGCTATAGTGAACGGGACTGATTTCTAGAGATATTCGTCTTCTGATTTGATGACTGCATAATAGAATACCACTGACTTTGTACATTAGTTTTGTAGACTGACACCTTGCTATATTGACTGATAATTTTCCAGGAGCTTTCTGTTGAATTCTTTAGGTTTTTCTTTTTTCTTTCTTCTTTTTTTATTTTGTTTTGTTTTACACTAGAAAGTAAATACAGTAGTTTGTACATGCATAACATTTCTTAGTTTTCTACATAACAATAGGTTTTTCTGTGTGTACGATCATATCATCTTCAAATAGTGAGAGTTTAACTTCTTTTCTTCTAATCTGTTGCTTTTAATTCCTTTTCTTGCATGATTACTATGGCAAGAACTTCCAACACTATGTTTAATAATAATGGTTAGAGTGGGCAGTACTTTTTAGTACATGATCTGAGTGAAACTGATTTGAGCTTCTCACCATTATGATGTGGGCTATAAGTTTGCTATATATGGACTTCACTGTCTTAAGGAAATTTCCATCTAGTTCCATTTTTTTGTAGCATTTTGATCATGAAGGGATGTTGGATTTTGTCACAAGAGAAATCTGCATCTATTGAGATAATTGTGTGGTTTTATTTTTATTGAAGTAGTGAATCACATTAATTGCTTTACATATATTGAACTAGCCTTGCATTACTGGGCTAAATCACACTTGATCACTATGAACAATGTTTTTAATATACTTCTGTATCTGGTTGACTTGGATTTTGTTTACTATTTTAGTGTCTAAGTTCATCAGAGATATTGGTCTGTAGTGGTTTTTTTTTTGGTGCTTTGCTTTGTTTGTCTATTTGCTTGTTTGTTGTTATATTCATGTCTCTTTTGGTATCAAGGTGGTGTTGGCTGCATAGAAAGTGGAATAGGGTATTCCTGTGTCATTAATATCCTGGAAGAGCTTTAAAAGTAGAGGTATTAACTCTTCCTTGAAGATTTTATAGAATTCATTTGTAAAGCATCTGGTCCTGGCCTTGTGTTTTTGGGAAGGTTCTTGATAACTGCTTCAATTTCTTTTGTTTTGATTGGTTTATGTTTTCTCATTCCTTCTGGTTTAGTTTTGGAAGGCTATATGTTTCTAAGAATTCTTCCATTTCTTCTAGCTTCTCTAGCTTGGTGGTATACTGTTGTTCACAGAAGCTTCACATGATACTATGGATTTTTGTTGTAATATCTTCCCTTTCATTTATTTATTTTTATTATATTTATTTATTGGATAGAGACAGCTAGAAATTAAAAGAGGAGAGAGTTGTGGAGAGAGAGAGAGAGACAGAGAGACACCTGCAGCACCGCTTCACCACTTGTGAAGCTTTCTTCCTGCAGATGGGAACTGAGGACTTGAACCTGGGTCCCTGAGCATTGTAACATGTGCATTCAACCAGGTGAGCTACCACCTAGCCCTCTACCCTTTCATTTACAATTCATTTTTTTAAATTTTTTGTGATTGGATAGAGACAGCTAGAAATTGAAAAGGAAGGGAGTGATAGAAAAGGAGAAAGATAGAGAGACACCAGCAACTCTGCTTCACCACTAATGAAACACTCCCCTGCAAGTGGGAACTGGAGGCTTGAACCCAAGTCCTTGCTCACTGTAACATATGCGCTCAAGCAGGTGCTTCACCACCCAACCCCTATTTACAATTCATTTACAATATTTATTTGAGTCTTCTTTTGTGTGTGTGTGTGTGTGTGTGTGTGTGTGTGTGTGTGTGTGTGTGTGTCTGGTCAAACGTTTGTTAATTTTATTTACCCTTTTGAAGAACCAAGATTTTGCTTCATCAATCTTTTGTATGGTTCTCTTATTTTCAATGTTATTTATTTCTGCCTTAATTTTAGTTATTTCTGTCCTTCTGGTTGATTAGGGTTCCTTTGTTCCTCTTCTTCTAAGTCCTTAAGGTGTGCAGTCAGGTTATTTACTTGAGCTTTTTCTTGTTTCCTAATATATGTTTCTATGGCTATGAATTTCTCTGTAAGTACGGATTTAGCTGTCTCCCAAATACTTTGATAACTCATGTTTTTATTTTCATTGTATTCTAAAATATATTAATTTCTTCCTTTACTTCCTCTTCAACCCAATAGTTGTGATGTAGCATGCTATTGAATTTCCATATTTGGGGGCTTTTACTAATTTTCTGGGGTTTTTTGTTAAGTGTTTAATTTTGCTGTGGTTTGAGAAGATGCTTGGGGTGATTTAAATACTCTTGAATTTGTTTACCCTGTCTTTGTGACCTAATATATAGCCTATCCTTGAGAATTTCCTATGTGGACTCACAAAAATATGCATTCCAGTTTCTTGGGGTGAACGACTCATAAAATGGCCAGAAGGTCTGGTCTATGTTTTCATTTAATTCTCTTCTTTCTTTATTGACTCTCTGCCTAGATTATCTGCCTAGATTATTTGAGAGAGTGGAGCGTTACTATTACCGTGTTGTTATTGATATAGTTTTGTAGCTCTACAAATAGATGTTTGATATATTTAGATGACCCCTTTTGAGTGCATAAATGTTAAAAATTAAGTCCTCTTCATTGACCGATCCTCTGACCACTAAGTAATGTCCATGCCTATCTTTTATTAATTTATTTATTTTTAAATTTATTGGGTCAGATATAAGAATAGCTGTTCCTGCCCCTTTTTGTGGTCCATTAGCTTATCTGATAGTTTTCCATCCTTTCAATTTTTAGTCTGTATTTGTTTTATTAAGTTAGGTGGGATTACTGCAGACAACATATGGTTAATATGTGTTTTCAGATCCATCTTTCTATGTTGTGCCTTTTAATGGGCAAATTCAGATCCATCTTTCTATGTTGTGCCTTTTAATGGGCAAATTATTGATATTATGGATTTAAGATATTTCAATTCCATTATTGTAAACCTTTCTGAGTGTTCTGATAATATGCTATGTATCTGGGGATGTTGTTGTTGTTTAAAGTAAACCTTTTAAAATTTCTTTTGAGCAGTTTTGGTGAAATTTGATTCCTTTAACTGTTGCTTGTCTAAGAAGTTTTTTATCCCTTTATCTAGTCTGATTGACAGTCATGCAAAATACACTATTCTTGGCTGAAAGCCTATTTTAGTTAATGCCTGATAGATATCTTGCCATTCTCTTCTGGCTTTACAGCCTGTGTGGAGAAATTTGTTGATAATCTTATGGGTTTTCCTCTGTGTGTGCCTTTTTATTTTTCTCTTGTAGTCTTCAGGATCCTTTCTTTATCCTTATTCCTTTACATTCTAAGTAGTATGTGTCTTGATCCCTTTAGGTCTGGATCATTTCTGTTTAGGACTTTCTGGGCTTCTTGAATCTTTATGTCCTTTCTGTTGCTTAGAGTGGGAAAATTTTCATCTATTATCTACTCTAGTATGCTTTCTTCCCCTTCCTCTCTTTCTTCCTCTGATAAGCCAATAATGTGTATATTACTTCTTTTGAGGTCATCCTATATGTTTCTGTTGTTTTCAATGTCTCTTAATATCTTTTTTTAGTTCTTTTACTTATTAGTTTTCTCTAACTCATCTTTGATCTTGCTAATTCTGTTTTCTGCTTCTATTAATCTGTTCTCCCTTCCCTTGGTTTCATTCCTTAATTCTGCTTTTTTTTTTTTTTTTTTACCATGTCCACTTACAGTATAAGCTTGTTCTGCTAGTTGGACTCTTAACTCAGGTATTTCAGCTTTCAGTTTTCTAATTACCTTAAGATAATTTGTGCTTTCTTTCAGAGTCTTATTTGTTGTTTTCCCATTTCTGATAGTATTTCTCTAGAAAGATTTCTTCACCTCTGTGATTAATGCATCAATTAATGTTTAAATACTTTCCTCATTCTTAGTTGCTTCCAGCATTTGGGGATTTTTTTCTGGGATTCTGTCCTGGCTCATTACTGCAGTGTTTTCTGTTTGTTTGTTTTATTTGTTTTTTACCATTATCTTTGGTATCTTTTATATTTGTGTCCTGCCTGTTGCTGTTCAGATATGTTGTGGGTTGACCTCTGGTCTGCTGGTTCCTGGACTCCTGAAGCCAATTACCTTGTAGTTGGTCTCAGGAGTGACTGGAGCTGTTGTTGCAATGGTGACACCATTGCCACTGTCTTTGGAAGATGAGAGGAGGGGATCTTGTGTTCAAATTCAAGTGGGGTTTGATGACTAAAACAGGTACAAACAAACAACAAGAAAGGGCAAAATCAAACCAAACACCCCCCCAAAATAATTTTTAAAAACTGCAACAAGATAATCCAAAAACTAATTGAAACAGAAAAATGGGGGTGGCGACCAACAGGAATCTACACAGAGAACCAGGGGGACTACACAGAGAACCAGGAGTAGGACTCAGGAGTGGTACTCAGGAAGGGTAGAGAATAGAAAGGATTGGACAAGGCATATGTGCTGTCATAAAGAAACTCATTAGATGATATTTTTGATCAATGACTATAGATAAAAGCAATATATATATATATATATATATATATATATATATATATATATAGGTGGACAACAAGAATCCTATAATCAGTACTTCCTCAATAAAGTGATATTGGAATGGAAAAAAAAAAAAAGAAGATGATGGCACAAAGGTTGTGCAAAGGATTTATATGCCAAGGTCCTATCTTCAATCCCCATCACTTCCAATAACCAAAAGTGATTGGTGCTCTGGTAAAAATAAATAAATAAATAAATAAATAAATAAATGTATCAAAAAAACAGTGGAGAAATGTATAACTTCTGTGCCTGCTGGAAATAAAACTACATAAAAATAATAAACTCCATTTTCATCATTAGTAAAAGTAAATTCTTTGTCAGTACTTAAGAAGTAATGTGATTTATCATAAAATATTATATGGTACAGTTGATCAGAAAGTAAACAAGTCATGAAAAATTTATTTTGTTTCTAGATATTTTAGGCAACTTGGTATAATAATAGTAGTGATAATAATAAATAGTTTGGCATAATAATGAATATACCAGTCCCTATGACTCCCAGGCAAATGGTAGCCATGAATAAAATGCCATTTCCTTCCTGAATTGTCTTTCTTCCTTCAACCATTTTTAAGGAAAATATAATATCTTCACTAAGCAAATAAATCACAACTATCTCAAACTCAACTCTATCATTATAAATATTAATAAGGCACAATGCCTAAGGTTCTTAAAAAAGGAGCAACTTCTCAATTAAGTCATGGAGAATATATGTCAACGTAACACAAGTAGTAATTTTTGCTTGTCTTCTACACCTCACTATTTGACCTAGAGTGCTTCTAAAAGTGACCAGTCAGTGGATAAAAGCCCTCTGCTACTGGATATAGCTAGAAAGTTAGTTGCACTAAGGCAGTGCTCTCTTCATATCACACAATTTTGTTTTGTTGTTGTTGTTGTTGTTTTAATAGTATTGAATCCTTGACCTAATCCATTCTTCACTGAGATGAGTTAGAATCATTTATTAAGTATAGAAAAACTTTTTTCATGGAAAATGCCTGCACACAATGATAGTTTCATTTTAGCCACAAAGCCTGGCAACAATTAGGCCACTGCTCATTCTATAGAAGCTAAATTTGCAAATCCAAAGAATCCGAATAACAAATTTTGCTGTTCCACTGAAACCTACAGGTTACTAGTCAGCATAATTACCAGAAAAGGAATGTTACATAATTCATACACACCCCAGTTTGCACTCACACACCCAGAGTTTTCTCTATAGCATTTTGACACATGCTTTTCATCTGGGTAACAGTGCCTTTTGCAAGCAGATGCTGGGAAAACTAAAAAATGGACTCCTATTGTTCCACCAAACAACTTAAAACTGATCGAAGCCTCAGAGGAGAGAAAAACAAAGCCAGCTCTCTGAGGCTTTCTGTCTACCCCTTTAGAAAAGCATTGGCATCTGGGACAATACTTAGGATAAGTATTAAAATATGAGCAACATGGGTTTATTTGTTCATATGCATCCCCATACAATCCCACCACTTTGTCTACAGAAGCTTCAAAGGCTCCACAATCAGACCATCAGGATGTGGGAAGAGGGAAAGAAAAAGACACTCTGAAGTGTTTGGAGACCTAGCCCGGGCATGCAGGCTCTCAGGCATCTGGTTATCCCAGCCTGACACCACGCCTGTGATTTCAGACTGTTTAATTAATTCTGCTAATGCCACATCGCAGGTGCTGCAGGAAGTATGTTAATTTAAGATCACATCTTACCAATTCCCACAGGTTTCATTCCAACCTAATAAATGAAATAATCTCTACTGTGAGCACCCTGCTTACCTAATTAGGCATAGGGCAATGAAGCAGACACACTTGGGATACATCAGTGAGACTGGTCACCTTCAAAAGCATAGCCAGGGCCTGCCTATAAGGCTCCTTCCCCTGGCTTCTACCATACACAAGTCAAAGTTAAGCAAATAGAAGACCACATTGCGCTGTTCTGACCAACAACTCCAAATTCCCTTTTCTCAGTCTTGCTCTCTTCTTTTTAAGAACAGCTATAGGAATGGTTCACTATGTTTAAACAAGACAAAATTTTAGTTCTAATTCCATGTGAATTCACTCAATAATTATAGTAGGAATAGGAGATAGGTCACCAAGTAGAGCATGTCTTCCCATGCCCAAAGTCCTAGGTTCAAGCTGTGGGATCACATGAGAGCACCACAGCACCACAGCACCAAGGAGAAATCCACAGATGGTATAGCAGTATTATGGTGCCTTCTTTTTTCCTTCCTCTCTTTCTCTCTTTCTCCCCCCCTCTCATTTTTAAGAGATTAAACTCCCTGTACAGAAGCAAAACTCCAAAATAAATAATAACATCATTGCCAAAAGATCCAGATTATCTTTAACCAATAGGTTATTCTAACCAATGTATTCTTCCCACACTGGTGAGGTAGAAAATAATTCTGAAGCCAGTGTATTATTAGTAATATAAATATTGCATAATGCTTTTGTGACTTCTTTATCTACATACCCACACACGCACACATTTAGAAAACTAGGTTTATGTTCTGGGATGATTACAAAACTGCCTTGAATACTCTCACCTACACCTCACATGTAACTCTCTAGTCACTTCTCACTTCCTCCATATTTGTGCTCAAGCTTTATTCCAGTGAGAAATTTACTGACCATCCAAGTGAAAGAGAAACTCTATCCTTATATCTACACCCTGAACTTTCTATAAAGAGTGAAGATTTAGCAACTGGCACATGACCAATTTGAAGAGAGTAGACAACAACTACTCACTAGATTGACCAAGAAAGGTTTGGAACCAATGCCTACTAGACCCTCCTCCTTTCCCCACCCCACCTAACCCACATCCTAATCTATGTCATCTGGCTGGACTCCAAGTATTAGTATGTGTTAAATATCTCCCAGATATGACTGAAAAAGTTCTGATATGCAAAGGCAAAAGGACTCAGTCAGGTTTGAGGAGTCATTTAATGGGAACAGTCTATTTTGAGCATCTACAAGATTTGACAGATAAATTCCCTCCCAAAATATCAGTGTACAGATGAAAATGTTATTTTAACTTCACTGCGTTCTACACAGTGCTAGGCCTAGCATCTAAGCTCTGGAGCAAAAAGAATTTATCTTAATCCCTGGTTCCAAGTCTGGTTTCTCAGTGGCCCATGAACAATGGCAACATCTGGTCACTCTGTATTTTCTTTTGCCTCAAATGTCTAAACTCAATAGCTTGAGTAAACTGTGATAAGATATGAAAATAAGGTCTCCAAGATCTTCTTGTGAAGGTGAAATACAGAAAAACTGGAAGTCACATTAAAGATGTTCCTAGTAACTTCAGATTTTTGAAGTGGCATTTTTTTCGCAATTGCTAAGCCCTACCTCTTTCACCCTGGCTCAAACTGATTCTCCCTCCTGCTATCACCAGCATATCACAACTAGCCTCAACAGAGAAAGATAGCCTTTACAAAATGTAGAAATCCAAACACTGGCTCTTCCAATAAGGAGAGGAGTGTCAGTATACTGCACTTGGCAGCATCCTCTCTCCATAGCTGCCTCCCCTGCAGAATATGGAGCAGGGTCTCAGTATGGTTCCCTTTTCACAAAAGTTACAGTAGCATCAACAAAGAAAGACTCAGCTCTCAAGTTTTGAGGTTCAGTTGGCTTCTCCTATTTCCATTTTTTGAGCTTGGCTTTGAACAAAAGTTGAACAAATCTCCAAACCTCAGAGGGGAAACCCAGAAAACATTGCCAGGTTTTTCTAACCCCTGCTTGAAATAATCAAACCCCCAGTGTATGCCAAAACTCAGCCAATGCTGGCTCAGCTGCTGGTCCCAGCCTTGCTAAAAAATTCATAAACCACAGAACAGCTGGGCCACAGTCTGCTTTCAGAGCAAAGCGGCCACTATCAGGTTTTCATCTAGGCACTACTGAAGAACTGAGTATTTATTCCTGACAGAGACTTGAAAGAGGAAATCTTACTGGCAGTCTGTTAGGAGTCACATGAGGACAGATTTGATGGGAATCCCATGCATATTCCAGCCAGATAAAAGGTATTATTCATTCCTAAAATGTCTTCTGAGACTCGATTAATAGAGAAATTTCATATGACAGAAATAACCAAAAAATACATATATATACATATATATCCCTAGTATCAATATACAGCTGCATTAGGATGGATCAGGGAAGGAATGCTTAATATTTACATCCTCCTGAAAATCATATTTCTTTCCATTTAATCACAGGAGATAAGAAGTAACTGAGAAAAGTGACAGGGGGGAGAGGTGGCCCCTGGAAAGCATATGGGACTAAACACTCCTCTTTTCTAACAGGAGACATTTCATTAGGAGTTGTTGTATTTTGACACTTTCTATGAAGATCTATCCTCCCACATATTTCCTCAATAATGACAGATTGCAGTACATGGAAAGGATATCTTGCTATAATAGCATCTATAACCTATGAACGGGTAATGTACAGCTAAAATAAACATTTTACTTTGCCCTTTATCCAAAGTCTATGTGTAAGGATGAATATGGAAAAGTCAAGCCCCTATTATCTTCTGCTGAATTCAATGAAGATAACTAAAATTATCAGACTCAGAGGCCAGGCCGCTGTGCAACAGATTAAGCGCACATAGTATGAAGCGTAAAGACCCTGGCAAGTATCCTCAATGGGTTTGAGCCCCTAGTTCCTCACCTACAGGAGGGATGCTTCATAAGCAGTGAAATAGGTCTTCAGGTGTCTTTCTCTCTCCCTACCTTCCCCTCCCCTCTCAGTTTTTCTCTGTCCTATCCAAAAATGGCCACAGGAGCAATAGATTCATAGTACAGGTACCAAGCACCTGTGATAACCCTGGAGGCAGAAAAAAAAGATGCTCAGACTCAGGAAAACTATTTTTCTGCTACAAGAGTTATATTTTCAAAACAATTAAAAACTAGTTGTTTTTATTTGTTTGTTTGTTTTGGCATTCCACCAATCATAATTCTCTTTTAAGTAGCTTATTGGTATTTTTGCAGTACAATAATAATTATTACTTATAGTGGTGCTGGTGAAGTTCCACAAGATTCTTCATAGTGCTAATAGTAAGATAATGCCCTGTGCTCCTTATACAACATAGCCCTACAGAAATTATTTTTAATCTAATTTTTATATGTTAAATAAAGAGCAAGGGAAGGAGAGCCGAAGTATAGTACAGCCTAGAAATAAAATGACTGTCTTACATATTTGGGAGCTACTCTCTTCCCTGATCCAACTTTCTAGTCCTATACCCAACTCTGACACCATCTCCCCAGACAATAACATTGGTCCACCTGCATGTTAACTGTTGGGCTCAGGCAAAAATTAGTAAAGTCGTGAGCCCCTTGGAATATACCTAAAATAGACCTATTGGCTTTTTCCAAAATGGAGACCCTGAATCTCATCTGCTATATTCTTGCCTTTAGGTTCCTGATTATACAACAATTTATTCCGCTTTATACCTTAATGCTTTTTCAGCCACCAAGTTCCAGATGCTACCATGACACCAACCTAACTTCCCTGGGCAGATGACCTAACCAATGTGTCCTGGAACCCCATCTCTGCAGAGCCCTGCCCCACTGGGGAAAGAGAGAAAGAGGCTGGAAGTATGGATCAATCTTCCAATGTCCATGTTTGTCAGAGAAGCAGCTACAAAAGCCAGACCTTCCACCTTCTGCACCCCATAATGATTTTGGTTCTGTGCTCCCAGAGAGATAAATAATAGGAAAGCTTTCAAGGGAGGAGTTGGGATATGAAGCTCTGGTGGTGGGAATGGTTTGGAACTGTACCCCTCTTATCCTATGGTCTTGTCAATATTTCCATTTTATAAATAAAATTTCAAAAGACAGATACAGAGAGAGTGAAAGGGAAAAAATGACTGTCTTAGCTGAAGTGGTTAATTCATAGATCAGAGTTCCTTTGTTTATTTTCCTATTTCTAGTAACTCATGTAAATTCACTGTTGTTTATCTCCATCATATACTTAACAGTTGTAAATAAAACTTCCACTTAAAAGGTGAAACAAGCAAGGCAAAAGATTTAAATTGGGTCAACATCAGTCTAAATTGCGTACATAATGTTTAGCATTTGTATCAGACTTTCATATTTCAAAGCACTTTCACAGAGTCTATTTGGATCTTTGCAACAACCCTGAGAGGTGGGTGGTAAATCATTACAATTTTCAGATGAGACTATAGAACTTGAGAAAAATCAAATGCCTTATAGAAGTCACATGGCTAAAAGACAGGATTCAGATTCCACACAAGAATCTTTTTATCCCTGTAGTCTTCTCCTAGGAATTCTTACATTAACTAGAATATATTTCTTACCAGGAGTAAAAATAGTGGGTGATCATCAGCTAAGTAGATTACAAAATCAGTTACACTGAGAGTTTTCCAGAATTCTAAGAGCATAACTACTTGGCTTATCCCTCCCCAAGTCATTGTACTTGCTCTATCCCTCCCATTTTTTTTCACTACTTACCCAAACTACTCCAAGAAATATGCCTAGTTATTCTAGTCTAGTCATTTATTCCTCCTTTGAGTGACTATAGTTTATATATCTCATAGCACCTACTACATGTAACTATATTGCGTTTCTCACTTGTTCTGAATTTTACTTTACATTTTGATCTGTCATTTGACACACTGGGCATGCCCATAAATAGACTATACTTCCTCCAGAATAAGAATGACATGAAGTAGACAAGTGATGTTTCCAGCACACAACTGGTTGTTTCTATCTTGACCAATATCCAAGTCCCCTGTCGTAATCATTATACTCTTGAGAATCGTTCCCTTTCTGCGATGATTCCGTGTACCTTGGGGATAGCCAAAAAACTTCTTCCTGTACCCAGGGATAAACATATGATTCAATTAATGTAAGAGACTTCTGAGGTTCTGAGTTTTCTGATGATAATGAAAAGGACAAATTCAATTTCTGCTACTATTGCCAAGGATTATAGAAATCTGGAGGTTATGAGAACCGCATGTGAAGCCTGAGTCCAAATACAGCATAAAAAACATAAATAATACCGAGTCCTGATCAGAATATTTGAGACTCTGAATCCAGATAGACCTAGCCCCTGGATTCAGGGGGTGATTAAGTCATATTATTCCATTTCTTTTCACTTAATTCAGCTGGAATAGTGTTTAGCTACGGTGCCTTCATTTCTAGAAGAAATTGGAACAATTTAACTAAAAAAGAGACTATGGAAATTCCTGGGACCTGAATAAGCATATTCACTTAGTCTATTAGAGATCAGTAAAAATAAGGAGACTTAACATGATTTTTTATTTACACTGTGCAAAAGTTTGATCAATGATCCACTGTCCCAAACAAAACAAATAATGCTAATGACATAAAATTATGTTAATGCTAATTATAAAATTTATTCTTACTGTTATTCATCAATTCATAGATATACATTATTCTTACATTTTAACAACCACGAAATCAGAATATGTCATATAATCAATGAGATCATCTAGTCTCTAGGTTTGTATTGAAGTTGAATTCTTCCAGAAAGACTTAGTATGTATTTGCTTCTGCGAGTCAGAATCATCTAAGTCAACCTAAATTTAATTTCTCCACTTGAGGACTTGGGGACCTCACCATTGATGTGAATTCAGACCTCAGACCTGTGTGAATTCCAGTTTGTGGCTTAAATACTCAGGGAGACTTAGAGTTTTTTTCCCTCCAGTAAAACTTTAGGCTGAGATATACAGCTTTGCTGGCCCTTTTGAGACTCTTCATTTAGATTACTTATTACTTGGATAGTCTTTCTTTACGCAAGTGGTGCATAAAATAATAGGGCATTTTACAGTAGACCATGTTTTGGCATGGATGAATTTATGGTATTAATATTTATAGAATTGACATAAGTAAACTAAGATTATTGTAAAGTCAGGAAGGGAGAAGGCTCTTGACTTCTTTCCTTGATGCTTCCACTAGCTATCTTCCTCACTCTGGAAACTCAAGTCTGAATTAAAAGAAACTCTGTTGTAATTAATTATCTAAGTCTTATTGTATCTAGAATAGAGCCAATATAGTAGTTGCTCAATAAACTATTCAGTTTCTTGACTGAATTCATAGCTGGCCAGAAATCTCTGAAGCAAAAAATGTACTAAAGCATCAGAGAAAATGTACCATGACAGCTATTTAACTGAATGACTTCTAATCATGAGCCCAAGATGTGGTCCCTATTGAAAGAGGCTGTCCTTTCTAAAGAGCATAATTAAATATCCATCCACATTGTGTCTTATTTACTACTGGGAGTTTAAGAAACCCACTTGTCAGGAGATACTAGTTGCAATTAAAATGAATTTCTGCCATTTTATTTGAACTTTACTGGATATTCAAGTTGTTGTCTCCCAACTACCCACTTTGGTAACAGTGGTTCAAGTGACAAACATGATTTCTTTTCATTCAATTGAGTTTCCAGAAATGCCACAAAATTACTTTTCAGTATTATAGAAAATGATTCCAGAGAAGGCAGAACAAGATGAACCTTTCACCCTCTAACTATATTACTACTGAGGTGAAACCTTTGTTAAATCCAGATTTATAACCCTACTTGGTTCATACTGCCTACTGGTTCTGTGAGCACAGAGACAGCATTTGTTGTAAGAGAGAAAACATTTGCTCAGTGAATTCTCTCAGTCTTTATCTCCTTTCTCTTGAGAATTGTTAGAAAATTGAGCATTGACTTCTGGTCTCATTCTTTCTCTCATTCCCCTCAGAGCCTCTTCTGGTATAATAAGATTGTTAAAGATAAATTGCTAACCATCCCTCTCTCACACACACACCTCATTAAACTGGTTGCACAATTTTCTTTCATCCTTTCTCCAGGATTGCTATAGGATGTAGCCATTTATAATAACTGCCACTGTTGAGTGCAACTGCCAGGTTCAGGTGAGAAGGTATATACATTCTTTGTTTTGCAAAGGGCTGTCTTCTGGGTTTAAATAGTTTTATTCTCTTTCCTTAAACAAACAATTAGCATACTAGAAGACATTGGGTCATCTGTGGTTTATGTTGGTTTTTAATGAATTCTGTTGAAATTTTAAGCAGTGTATCAAAGATTCCTGAAAGGCACATCTATAGGTGATCTGTCCTCATTTTTAATGTATCTGAAAAGCTAAAGCAGAAAAAGAAAAGTAGGCCTCATCACCACATCAGTCTCACCCAATTAAAATCCCAAGTTTCTGTTAGAGAATCCAACAGAATCCAGAAAGAGAACACACATGATGGGAAAGTGTGTGCTCACATGTCTGTCAGTCATGAGTGGAACTTAGTTAACTGTTTTCCTGTCTTCTGATCTTTGAGTATCAGTTTTTCCACATATTCAATAAAAATACTTTCCAGAATACCTAACCATTACAAATAACAACTTATGTGGAAATGGTTTGAAAAGTGTAAAGCCACAAACATGTGATGGGCATCCTGTTAGATAAATTAATGGACTTCCACATAATTGGGCAAAGAGAACTACCTATATTATTTGAAGGACTTTATTTAGAGATCATATACAAAACCAAAGAAACAGGAAGGGTAAGAAGAATGAAAGCAATGAGTTGCTAAGATTCTTGAGAGTTCTAAAACATAGTTTAAAACACCATACATAGCCCATAGCATTTAGGACTTGCTATAGAGTTCAGAGCCAGGAAAGTATAGCAAGTCACCAGCTAAATCACTTATCAAGAAGACAGTGGAACATAAACAGTACCTTCAGCTTCTGAGAGAGAATAACCTCAAAACCCAAATAGGATAAATGCAGTAGCCCTGGCTAATGAACACCACAACAAGAAATCATGGAGAGAAACCTTTGTTCAACACAGTAACCCTGCTAGGAGCTCTTAGTCAACTCCAGTCCTGTTCATCAACCAGCACTGAAGTTCTTCGATCATCCATCTCTGCTTAGTGCCTGAACCAGCATTCTTGTTTCTGACAGAAATTTGGGAGCCCTCCTTGCCAGCTGGAAAGGCTAAATTGGTTTTGCTGCCCTGTAGCCACAGACTAGTACATAACTGTCCAATGGCAACCTTCCTCTCAACCTCCTCATAATTATCCTTCACAAGATTGTCACTGAATCTATACTAAGGGCCTAATCCAACCAAGGGCAAGTTTACTACATTCTTTGGGCAAAGACATTAATCCTCTTGCCCTTGCCCACCTTTTCCACCCCATCACACCATTTTCAGCTCACCAATAAGATGATCTATCTAACCACCAACACAGTTTAGACTTGAAGAACTTACAACCATTTTTCCAGGTCAATGTAGTTTTGTATCCAACTAAATCTAATGATGGGTAAATATTGCTCTTAGAGTCAGAAAGTTCAGTTAATTTCTCAAACACTATGACCTATAAATTGGTAGGATAATTGGAAAGGACCGCTCCAAATTTCATTTTCTCAACTTGAAAAAGTGACATAATAATACTTACCAACATAACTTTCCTCTGGCTTTGTGAATGTGTTTGAAAATACTATTAAAGATCAGGAAGTAATATAGTGTCTAGAGCATTTAATTTTAAAACATAAAATCCCAAGTATAATCCCAGTATAGTGCTTTCCAGAATTGTTATCTCTCTCTTCCTCTCACTCTCTCTCTACCTCATCAATAAATAAATAACATCATTTAAAAAATTGTATGTAAACCATAAAAATTCTATAAAACATATTGGTCTTTCTTAAAACTGTCTGCAAGAAAAAGAGGTCACATTTGCATTATTGGAATCTAGGCTCTCAGTAAAAGATTTAGTAAATGAATGAAGACTGTATTTTAGACTTCTTGTTTAAATAAAAGTTATAAATTGGATTGAAATATACATTAATCATAGAGTCCTATGCATCAAAATATCTAGAGGTGATGTAGTTTTTAAATAATTTTTTATATTTATAAAAAGGAAACACTAACAAAAACATAGGATAAGAGGGGTACAACCCCACAAAATTCCCACCATCAGAACTCCATATCCCATCTCCTCCCCTGATAGTTTTCCCATTCTTTAACCCTCTGGGAGTATGGACCCAAGTTCATTATGGGATGCAGAAGGTGGAAGGTCTGGCTTCTGTAATTGCTTCCCCGCTGAACATGGACATTGACAGGTCGATCCATACTCCCAGGCTGTCTCTCTCTTTCCCTACTGGGTGGGGCTCTGGGGAAGTGGAGTTCCAGGACATATTGGTGGGGTTGTCTGTCCAGGGAAGTCTGGTTGGCATCTTGCTAGCATCTGGAACCTGGTGGCTGAAAAGAGAGTTTGCATATAAAGCCAAACAAATTGTTAACCAATCATTAACCTAAAGGTTGGAAAAGTGTAGATGAAGAGTTGGGGGGTCTCCATATTGTAGATAGCTAGTAGGCATATTTTAGTTATATTCCAAAGGGCCTGTGTCTATACTTGTTTTCTCTTTCTTTCTTTCTTCCTTCCTTTCTTTCTTTCTTTCTTTTTCCCCTGACCTGAAATCTGATATGCAGGTGGATCCAAGTTATTGTCACGAGCAGGAAAATTCTAAGCTGCCCCAATATCAATCATCTTCATTAGGTGTAGCATAGAGTATGTTGTCGAGCCTCCCTTCGGAGGATGGAACATTATCTACCGTTGTTGATCCAAGTTGAGGGTAAGGTCCTATGGGGCCTAGAAAGGGGTCTATTGTGTTGTTCCTGATAGGAATGACCAGCAACAATGGAGAGAGGGATCTATTGGAGGTCTAGGCCAATCATGTCTATTTGGGAATCTCAGAACTCCCCGAATAGGGCCCCAGATAATGGAATGGCCTGATAGTGACTGAAAAGTCATCGGTAAAGTATTCCAGTCTCTTGCCCTTACTCAGACTATGCAGTCCTTGCTTTGATAAAGTTAGCTTTGGAGTAAGTGAGGGAAGTATAATAGGAAGTAGGAGAGGAGAGTATTCAAATCTAAGTAGACACTATTTCATTATGAACTTTATACTGACTCACTGCAGACTATTGTGTACTTTTGCTTTCAGGTATATATTTTGCCCTAATTTATGGATACATGTGAACATATGCTCTATCTCATGGGACCTCGTCTATATCTAGGTTTTGGGACTTTGTTAAGAAGTGAACCACCTGGAATGGAATTAGAGAATACTGTGAAAGGAAAGGTCTCATATCATTTCTCTCATCTAGCAGACTTTCTCCCTTCTTTCTGCTTCTCCAAATTCTATACTCTTCAAGATTCACTGCAAACCACCCCCATGAAACACTTCAGAATTGCAATGCCTGCAGTCATTGGCACTCCTCGATCCCTAAAGACCCAGCCTTCTGTGAGCAGTTTGGAATATAGGTCTCTAGTAGGATATTAACAAACTATTATCTTTCATCGTTTTTATTATTTGATACTTTTCTGATTATATTGGTAATGAAAACCATGTCACTATATTTTGTATGCCCCAGTAATGATGCTTCAATTATAGCAAGCTCTTAATGACTATTAATTGCTCTCTTGAAACTACTGGCTTTGTACTATCTCTTAAAATTGCCTTCTGTCTGTCTTCAGACAGGCATAGAGCAGCATAATGGTGGTACGGCAATGAACACACCTCAGAATCAGACACCAAGATTTGAATCCTGGTAGCCCCACATACTGCTTGTGTGATTCTGTGACTAAACCTTACCAGCAGCATAGCTATGATACCTAAATAAGCAGACCCACATAAAACACTTAGATCCTGACTAAAATGTAGTAGGCACTTAATCAAAGAGAACTGTTATTGAAGTAGAGGTCAAAGCATACATTGATATCTACAAATTATTTGTTTGTTTGTTTCTTTTGCCTTCAGGATTATTGCTGGGGCTTGGTGCCTGCTCTGCAAATCCACTGCTCCTGGTGAACATTTTTTTTCTGTTTTATCAGCTAAGACAAAGAGAAATTGAGAGAGAAGGGGAAGACAGAAAGGGAGAGAGAAAGACACCTGTAGTTTTGATTCACTACTTGTGAAACTTTTCCCCCTGCAAGTGGGGAGCGGGGTGCTCAAACCAGGATCCTTGCACTGGTCCTTGAGCATTGTAATATGTGCACTTAACCCAGTTTGCTACTGCCCGACCCTTCTATTTACAAGTTTTATATCTTCTATTAGACTAGTACTATGAGCCTGACAGAAACTATAAGTTTAAACAATTAGTTTTGTTTGTTTGTTTCCTTGAATGTCTAAATTAAGTCAAATTGTTTTTCCTGCATATGGACTAATGATGTATAATTTCTTAAGAGCTAGTTGCAAACTTTGTTTGATTGTCTAAAAAATGGGGTTAAGTTTTGTAGCCTTAGAATTAAAAAAAAAAAAAAAAACAAGCATAAAGATTTCCGGTTAGGGAGTCCAGCGGTAGCGCAGCAGATTAAGTGCATATGGCAGGAAGTGCAAATGCTGGTTTAAGGATCCCGGTTTGAGCTCCCAACTCCCCATCTGCAGGGGAGTCACTTCACAGACAGTGAAGCAGGTCTGCAGGTGTCTATCTTTCTCTTCCCCTCTCTGTCTCCATTTCTCTCTGTCCGATCTAACAACGATGACATCAATAATAATAATAACTACAACAACAATAAAAAAAGAACAAGAGCTACAAAAGGGAAATAAATAAATATTAAAAAATTTAAAAAGATCTCTGGTTCAACAAAAGAAGCTAAAGAAGAGAGAAAGAAGGAAAAAGCAGTCTGCCCACCTTTTATGCTTCAATTGTTTTCATTCTTCAATATGGGGGTTGATTTTTTTAATAGCAAAAATGTTGCCATAGACAGATTTAAAATCAATTTATTAAAATTGACAGATGATCCAACCCTTTGCCAGAAAAGGATACCCCCACACTCTCTGCAACCACCCTTCTAGAAATGTGAGGTTGCCAATGCCTTCCGAGAATACTATCAATTTAAATGATTGAAAAAAACAACACATAATAAGTGACAGATTTTTCAAATCAGATAAAGATGGGAACCAGATTATCTGTCTGGGGGTGATAGATTGCAGCAATAATAAATTCACTTCAAGACACTGGATCAATTTTTAATCAAGCCAAGAATTATTATTGCAGAAAGATAAAATGACCCATGAGAAGATGCCTTAATTTTCCACCAATCAAATTATAGCCTTTCTAAATAAGATGTAATGAGATCCATGGAATATCCAGGTTACACATCCCACCTAATTACCCATGTTCCCTGTCATGTAGTGATATACTAGTGGTAAACTGACCTCTGAATTTGCCCAGATGAAAAGGTAATTAGTTTTTCCACCAACCCATAGTGAAAATAACAGCAGTGACACATGTCATCTCCTTCCACCAAGTCACAGTCTCTGAGGTGTTTGTTCTTAAAATATACAGGATATGACCTACTGGGTAATAAACTACACAGTCATTAAGTGAAGCTTGTGTCTGACAGAAAAAACAGTCGCCAACTCTAAGTTGAGAAAAAAGGGCCTGGAGGTAAAGCAAATCAGTCTACACTTGACATTAAACTTTATCAGCAGGGAATAATGGCCCCTCCCTCTACCTCCCCCAGGAGCCACCAATCAGGAAAGGGAACTTGTAATTACTGAGGTCTGTGAGGACCCAGTAAAAAGAGCCATATGTTCCACCTGTCCATTTGTTTCCTCTTTTCAAGCTAATTTCTCCATTTAGGATCTCTCTCAACTCAGGGTCCTTCCATATCCAAATGCCACTGATAAAAAGAAGCAATGTAAGGTCATGCCTATGTATCAAAAACACATTAACCTGATAATTAAAGCAAATAAATGACAAAAAGAGGAAAAAGCATCAGTGTAAATCTATATCTACTTCTGAACTAAACCCACCTACCTTCTCATTCCTACTCCAGTTCTCAAATTTAGTCTCACCTAAACCAACCTGTCTAAGTCTGTTTGTTCATCACTGTTGTTGAACTCATAACTGAGTTGTTCAAGCATGAGAATTCCAATATTTATCAGAAATTTCAGTACACCACTTCTTTCCTGTGATTTATTTATAAATTCAATCTTTCTACCTAATATCTGATTTAATAAACAAAGTATTATTTAATAACTATGTTCATTATTCTGATATTTTAATTATTTCATACATTATATATGTATGGAAAAAGTGTTTTGTCCTCCATAAAAAAATCCATGCTTAACCCCTAGTCCCCAATGTATTGGGAGGCAGAGAATTTGGCAGTGCGTAGGTTCAGATAAAGTCATGAAGGTAGTCAAACTATGATGAAATAACAACTGCCTTTATAGGAGAAATAAGAGGCATAAGAACCTTCTTTTTTTTTCTTTTTGCCTCCGGGGTTATTTCTGGGGCTCTGTTATATATATATATATGTATGTAGATAGATATAGATATATGCATCATGTGAGTATATAGAAAGGATATGACTGTTTGCAAGCTAAGAAACAAATCATCTCATTCATAAGTGTAATTTAAGAAAAATGTACAGGGAAAACATTAGATGAAACTCAGCTGGGTTTGACAAATTGCAAAGCCTCTGGGGAAAGAGGGAAAGGGATGGGGTGACGGGGCATGGGGGCCATAGTATATAATATGGAGAGAGGAGAGACCTAAGTTGGGGGAGTACGAGATAAGGAGTTTCCAACAACTGCACGGTAAACCATTAACCAACCCCCGACCAGTAAAGTATTTTTAAAAAGAAGAAAGGAAAAGATCAGAGCCCCGCCCCACTAGGGTAAGAGAGAAACAGGCTGGGAGTATGGATCGACCTGCCAACACTTATGTACAAGGGAAGCAATTACAGAACCAGACCCTCCACCTTCTGCACCCCATAATGTCCCTTGGTCCATGCTCCCAGAGGGATAAAGAATAGTAAAGCTCTCAGGGGAGGGGATGGGATATGGAGATTGGGTGGCGGAAATTGTGTGGAGTTGTACCCCCCCATCCTATGATTTTGTTAATGTCTCCTTTCTTAAATAAATTTAAAAAGAAAAGAAAAAGAAAATATTTAATGAAAAAGGGTAGGATGTGAATAAAAGGTGGTTATTCTCAAATTTAGATCTCTGCTGAAAATAATCTATTAAAATCCACTAAAATCCAAAGAGAGCTTTCTAAGAAATTAATTTAGTTCATTTTGTTACCCTTTAACTGAGGTTATAGTTTCTGCACAGTAACTAGTGTTATGATGTCTCACTGGTAACTTTTCCTCACTTTTATAATATCCTGTCTTTGGATATTACCACTTCCTCTAAGCACTTTGTCTTAGAATTGGCTCAAATGCAAAGAGAATTCTCCTTAATTTAATGAACCCAGTAATTCATCATTTACTACTTCTTCCTTGCCAATTTATTAATAACAATTACAACAAAACTGAGATGCTGTATAAATCCTTACATATCCTCTTTAACTTAAAATATCATCCCTGGTAGTCTTAAAAAGTGATGATGCATTAAGATTTACAGCTTACTGCCAATAGCACAGCTATAGTAAATTGACCATAAAAGTCAACTATTCTTGAGTAATTCAAAATGCCCATTGTAGTGAATGGAATATTTTCCTTAATATGTCTTTGGAATATTAATACTTCAAATATACCTTTATTTCCTTGCACTTGATCAGGCCAATGCTTACATATTAGCTGAATGCATGCTCTCCTTCCTTAGCATCCTTTATAGATAAAATAATTATTTACACACATACAATTGTGGATTCATATTATTTATCCTTAACTGTCTAAATGAGCAAGTAACTCATGGTTTTAGCAGTAAATAATTTCACAGATATTTATCAGTGAACGTCATGTTAAATGTTACATTACAAATACATTGGTTTTTCAGAATCTAAGCAAGACAATATAAGGATAGTACTATCATTCTATATGTTGATATGGTGAGAAAAGACAATGTCAATCAACAGATTTTATACACATCACTTCCATTGACTTGCTTCCTATTATTATGCAGCATTAGAACAGTACCAGTTTGCCAGGGACTGTCCATACTTTAGCATCAGACTACTCCTAAACTTTCCTTCAGTTGGTCTTCCAAAACCAATCCTTTTGTGTCATTTTATTTTGGATTATTGGTTTACAGTACAGTTGTTGATGTATAGCTACCACTTCTCATGACCCCATGATAGGTGTCTGCAAAACACTCCGACTTCCAGCTTTGATCCTTTTCTACCATCATGCACCAGAACCCCAATCACACCTCCAAGGCCTTCACTCTTTCCCCAGATACCACTGCTTTAGTGTAATACACCAAACCTAGCTCAAGTTTTATTTTGTGTTTTCCCTTTCTGTCCTAGTTTAAGTTCCACTTATGAGTGAGATCATCCATTATTCATTCTTCTCTTTTTGGTTTATCTCATCTATCCATTTTAACACCATAAAATCTATACCCAGAATGTACTAAAAGCTATTGCCCAACATAAATAGATAAAATGCATGATTTCCAATATTTAAGAAAATGCTGGGAGTTGGGCTGTAGCGCAGCAGGTTAAGCACATGTGGTGCAAAGCACAAGGACCGGCATAAGGATCCCGGATTGAGCCCCTGGCTCCCCACCTGCAGGGGAGTCACTTCACAGGCGGTGAAATAGGTCTACAGGTGTCTATCTTTCTCTCCCCCTCTCTGTCTTCCCCTCCTCTCTCCATTTCTCTCTGTCCTATCTAACAACGAAGACATCAATAACTACAACAATAACTACAACAACTTTTAAAAAGGCAACAAAAGGGAAAGTAAATAAAGAAAAAGAAAAGAAAATGCTACCAGCACACAGATAGACCAACACAATGGGATCTGCTACTCAAGACCCAAGATGCTAACTTCTTTACACTTGAAACCCAGACAGGACGGTTGCAATGAAAACTACTCCAACTCATTCAAATATATCCCCTCACTTTTTCTTAAGAAAGTACAATAAGTGAACGTTTTAGAACTCCACCAAAAAAATAAAAATGTAAATATAGTAAAGTTTTGGTGTGGAAGAAAAGATAAAAATGTAGTGCTAAAATAAGGTAAGCTTGAGTTGCCTTTGGGACAACAAAGCAATACATCAGTAGTCAATGCATTGGTAGTATTGAGATATAGGTATGTATTAAGATATAGATTGGATTAGAAAGATAGGTTTAAGAGCCAATGGATTATAGGTAGTTGAAATCTATGAAATGAATAGGGGTGGATAAAATGAGTTAGGAAGAGAATGAGTCAGAAAACAAAATTAAACCAAGGATATCTTGCTTTGTCCTTTGACTCATATTGATTCTTAAGTTGCCCAGTTCTACATTCCACTGATACAATTTTCTGTGTTTTCACCTTATTAAGTTTAAAACTGGTTGATGCTCTTTTGCTTGATAGACTATTATAAACTATTCCTGGGTATCTAGTTTTTCCAACCTTTCAGGTATCTTCCTTTAAGTACACTATACACTTTGTCCTGGGCATCCTGGCAATGTTAAAGTTCTTATTTGAGTAGTTCAGTTTGTTTGTTTGTTTTTCTCTTTCTCCATTTTCTTCCTTTCTTTTTCATGGATATTTAGTAAGCACCAATGTTGGGCCAGGCACTACTCCAAATGCTAGAAGCAATACATCAGAAAGCAGGGCACTATTGTAACTCAAATTGTATGTTTATGAGAAATGAAGGCTACTACGGTTGCTGACTTTTTTTTATGCTAGCTTTAAGAAAGTTGTGGTAGAACTTATCTTGTATAGGAAAGCAAAAGAGTACCACATTGTTACTGACAGTATAGATATTATTTATAAGACACTGAGCTCTAGAGCATTGGACAGAAGTGCTATTAAAGGAAGCTACAAATACAGTGAAGGATATAATAATCCCAAAGTTCAAAACTTTGACGGGCTGGGCGCACCCAATAGGGTACACATGTTACCATGCCAAAGTACCCAGTTTCAAGCCCCTGGTCCTCACCTCCAGGGGGGAAATTCATGAGCAGTGAAGTAGTGCTGTAGTTTTCTCTTTTTCTCTCTTCTTCTCTTATTTCACTATTCCACCTCAATTTCTATCTCTATCAAAAGAAAATATATATATATATATAAAGGGAAAAAAGGTCACCAGGAGCAGTGTACTCCTTGTGTAGGCACCAAGCTCCCAGTGATAACCCTGGTGGTAATAATAATAACAAAATAATAACAATAATGATAGTAATAACACAGTCCCCAACCTAACCATCCATTCATTTCAGCATCACATAGAAAAAAACCTATGTAATCTCTCTTTATATATATATATATATATATATATATATATATATTCTACTCAGTAGTTTAAAATATGTCTGTGGCAGGAAGTCCTGTGGGTAGTTGTCAATGTCACAGGGATACTTCTTGAAATGCCTCTACTTACTAATTGGAAGTATACTGAGATAAAAAGAAATGGTTCAGTTCTCTCTGAGAAAACTTGATCATCAAAATAAGTATTAAAATATTATTACTTTCAAAAAAGGAAAGAAAAAGTCTTGAAAGAATGTCTAATGTTTATTATATCTAGAATATTAGCTTGGGACCAAATTTATGATGCATTACATTTGTACTCTTTATGTTATTATAAAGACTTTATAGTTCATAGATATTTCTTATATAATCAATGTGTACAATATATTTGAACCCATTTATATGGCAGAGCATAATTTTATTCCTTAAAATTATTACAGAGGTTTATAGCCGTCACATCTTTGCTTTTACGACATTTCTTTGTCACATCTACAGTTTATTTAATGGCAAGTCCTTGATCAGGAATGCAATGCCCAGTCATGACATTGTTCTTATGGGAAAATGTGACTGTTTTATGATAGAGTTTCCAGGAATAGATTGTGGTCAAGACAAAGACTAATTATGCTTTGAAAGGAACAAATCTGGAGTGTGTGTGTGTGTGTGTGTGTGTGTGTGCACGTGCATGCGCGTACCCTGCAAATATAAGTTGTCTTCTCTAAAGAAATATTGCCAGTCAATCTATTTTACCACTCAGAATGTCTCATGAACACTTTTGAGATGTCCTGTACAGTTCATACAGACTTAGTGATGGAGAAGGGAAGGATATAAGTGATTATCATAGAGCCTTTACACACCCATAAGTAAATTCAAACCACCCTTACAGATACAATTTTCCTATTGCAAGAAACAAGACATTCCAGTACCTCAAGCATTTCTTGCCTTTCTGACCATTTTTCAGTGAATGACTAAGTTTAGCTGCTTCCTCTGAGATGGACTTAGGGGAGACCAATATCTCAGTGTCAGGAAAACTGTAGGGAAATTGTGAGGATGTGTTTGAGCTTGGCAGAGCTTGACCTGAGGGGACATCCATCCTGTCAGTCTCTCTCTCTCTACTGAGAGGCTGAGCGAGAAGGGACACAAGCCCCCCAAGGCTTGCCTCGTCTTAAAAGCCTTGACTCTCTGATCAATAAAGAACTGAATTGCCTCACCACCACCAGCTCTGTTCCTGAGTCATCTCTCTTGTGTCGCTGAGTGAATAGCAGCCCAGGCTGGCTCCGGTCCCTTTCTCTCCAACCCAGAAAGTACGTGCCTGAGAAGAGGCACCCCCATGCTAGCCCAGCAAAACCAATGACACAATGGAACACAACCCACCTACAAAATCTGAAGGCCTAAAGTTGAAGTCAGGACACAATGAAACACAACCCACCTACAAAATCTGAAGGCCTAAAGTTGAAGTCAGGGACTTCAGGGTAAATCTGAAAGTCCTTTGATGGTCCTCACTCCTAAAATGTACATATTTTATTCAGAGATTCCTTATCTGTAGGGTACATGTTCAATTTTTCTAAAAGTACTTCCTAAGAAATACTAGCTAATACCACCCATATAATTTTTAATAAAAATTTCCCTTTCTGTTCATTTAAGAGTACATTTTCTAAATATGTAAAATAAGTGAAAATTCCTGAATGTATGGAAAGGTTGGAAAACCTACTATGACAGAAGACACAGAGACTTTCTGATAAGTCTCCTACAAAACAACACATTTGAATCATCAGCCCAAAACTAGACCACAAAGTATATAAAACTACATATAATTCACCTTTTTTACATCTGCAGCTCAGGAAATTTCAATTTAGTTACCAGTTTGTTTACTCAAGACATAAGACACACACATTGTTCAGTAATAGCAAAAAAATTCATGCCCCCCCCAACAAAGAGCTCAGAAGTAGGAAATAGGAGACCCTGTCAGATCAATATAACTTGTACAGCAACTCTGATGAAGAGATTCAGGGTGTACCAGAAATCAGGTCTGAAGCTGGTGAGTTCTAACAGAGAAAAGTGACAAGTACCAGTATATCAGATAAATTCAAGCTGTAATTAATAGAAATCACTCTGGTTAGTTTCAAGAGAAAGTAATTTACTGTTAGGCACAAGTGACTCAAAGCTCTATAACTCTATATAATTTTTTTTTACCAAACTATATCAACCTAGTATCCATTCTCTTCTGTGATAATTCTCAAATATCACGGCTAGTGAGTTAAAGTATGACAGACTTCCTTGAAGATATTCTCACTTTTCTTCAGGGATTTTCATTATCTTAAATCAAAACATATCTTGAGCTTTGCAGAGCTTTTATGAATTCTTCCCAGAGCCCTACTTTGATGGAGAAGACTGCTGCCATTGCAGCAGGGAACGGTGAGCACAAAACATGAGTATGACTAGGACCTGGCTTGTAGCAGATATTCTGCTGAGCTAGATGAAAACACAGTCTCTTGCTTAATTTAGCTCCTACTCACTGAAAGAACAAATACATATGCCATTACTTTGGGTGTCTCTCAGCAGTGTTTCACCTGACTGATAATGAAAGAAAACTGCCAGCTCCCATCCTGCAAGAGTCCATGCCTTTCTCATGCACATACGCTCAACCTTTATAGGTCAATGTTCTTACTATTACTTTCCCTTTTTTAACTTTTATTTATAAAAAGGAAACACTAAAAAAAAAATAGGAAAAGAGGGGTACAACTCCACTCAATTCCCACCATCAGAACTCTGTATCCCATCCCCTCCCCTGATAGCTTTCCTATTCTTTATCCCTCTGGAAGCATGGACCAAGGGACATTATGGGGTGCAGAAGATGGAAGGTCTGGCTTCTGTAATTGCTTCCCCGCTGAACATGAGCGTTGGCAGGTTGATCCATACTCCCAGCCTGTCTCTCTCTTTCCCTAGTGGGATGAGACTCTGGAGGACACATTGGTGGGGTCGTCTGCCCATATTACTTTCAATAAACCTCAGTAATCTGTGTTTGGACAGCAGACCTCTGATATCCTGTCACCCTAAATATTCTCTGAGGTTAACTCTACTGTTACATTCCAAGGATTCTGCCTAAGTGACTATGATAAAATAATGATGTTACCACTGATAGCATCTCTACACACTTTATGTGTTCCTCACTATAATGATGGGATTGGCATGAAAGAAAATATCAGAATTACCACTTAAAGATGAGGAAACTATATACTAGAAGAAATGTCTGCTCAAGGTTCATAAAGCTGGTATGAGGGCTGACATCAGACCCACATATTGTATCTAATGGGGTGACACTCAAGACTCCAAGCTGCCTAGGAATTCTGCTATTTAAAACCAGATCCTTAAAAAAAAAAAAAAAAAAGGAAGGGGTTTGGGGAAAGTGAAGAGCCTATTCCAGAGCTAGAACAGGTCCCTAGGAATTCTTCTTCTTCTAGCGTTTGCCCTTCTTCCATAGCCAGTCAACAGGTCAGGTTGAAAGCTGTCAGGAGCTGCTTGTTGCTGGCTTTGAAAGTGACTGGGATCCATGTGGATTCAGTCGGCTAGGAAGGATCGTCAGTTTCCCCAATGAATGGGTACTCACGGGATGCACCACGAGAAGGTCGATCCAATGCATCCCGTCCCTAGGAATAAGAAGCTAGAACACTGAGCCTCCTTAGAAAAATCTTAAAATAATTCATTGCTTTATTAAGGCACCTTAAGAAATCTTTTCTGGGTTATACTGGGGTAACATACTTTAACATAATTCTGGAAATAATTTCAGAATGAATTTTAAATATGGGAAAGAGACAGGGAAGAAGAATGAGTGGAAATATATATAATGTCAATTTCCAGGGTCCAGATGGTGATACACCAGGCATGTGCACATGTTATTATGTGCCAGGACCCGGGTTCCTCACCTGCAGAGGGGAAGCTTCAAAATAGTAAAGCAGTGCTGCAGATGTCTTTGCTCCTTTTTATTCTTCTCTGCTTCCCATTTCATTCTCAATTTCACTCTATCTCTATCCAAAATAAATAAATAAATATAATATTTTATTAAAAATACCATTTTCCAGCTGTTTTCACTGTACCTGTGCTACTTTAAGGCTTACTTTTTCATTGCTTACATAACATTAGACATACATCTTTTTCAATTTAATATTTATTTTTCATTCATAATTTTCTAACTTTCATAAAATAATTGAAGACATATAATACGAATAAGTAAATTAGAAACCCCATCTGTCCTCATTCTTACCATTGTCCATCAATGTTTGCATTTTCAAGAAAAGTGTAAACTCATAAAAGCCCCCCCCCAAAAAAAGTGAAAACACACAATTACTATCTTTGCTAAACAAGTCAGTATAGGAGGAAAAATTAGTTGCTATATCACTCCAAACTGGCTTCATGTGCACAACTATAATGGTAACAGTATAGTAAATGGTAGTATTTACTGAAGGTGTGTTTTGTTCCAAGCATTACTGCTAAGTCTGAGATATACATTTTACTTCACAACAAACACAGTAAGTTTTACTTTTATTTCTCAGATGAAGAGCGGTGACATTAAGTCAGTGCTTCTCAAACGTAATATGCAAAATATCTCCTGAGTATCCTATTAAAATATAAAATATGATTAAGTCCTGAAGTCAAGACTCAGAACTTGGGAATGGTAAATCCCAGGTTTAAAGTCACTGGGTCCATTACTACTCATTACACCAGCAGTCTTCCAAATGTGGTACACAACCATAAATACCAATATTTCTTGTTTATGTGATAGAAGTGCTTATGTTAGAGTCTCAAGGCGCATCTACTAAATCAGAAAGTCTTGGGATGGGATTCAGTGATCCATACCCTCAAGAACTGTGGCAGGGCCAGTTTCAGGAGAGTGCATGCATTACCACGCACAAGGGCCTAGGCGATGAACACTTGGCCATCTCCTGCAGGTGGTAAACTTCATATGTGGTGAAATAGAACTGCAAGTGTCTCTCTTCCTCTCCACTCTCTAGCTCCTTCTCTCACCTCAACTTCTGTATTATCAAATAAAAATTAAAACGACATAAAGAGAGAGAAGCAAAAATACAAACAAACAAACTGTGGTGTGAACTCTTGTCTAAAGCCACACACATAATTTATCCAGTTTTTGGAACTCTTTCCCTACGTGTCAAGTTTGAGTCTTGGAATGTTTTAGGGGTTTTGGCATGTTAATCCCTCTGTCAATGACTATCACAAATGGGTAACTTCGTCAGATAAGGCTGTACTTAAAATGTACTTGCTTTCATCTTCTCTAAACTAGAGAACAAAAATAAAACAACTTATGCAGCCAATAAGATGGAAGGCAGGGGAGGGACTTAACTGGCTTTCCAAGTCAAATTGTTTGTGAGCTCCAGGGTTATAAAGTTTAACTGAGCTGCTACAGGCATGTGCTTTATACCCAGGAAATTATCATTGTCCTAGACCTAAGCACAGAACAGATTTCGGGAAAGGAATTGAAATGCTTCCCAGAAAAATTCCCCAGCGCAGCACCAGGACGTAATCATTTATTTTTCACATTCAGAGTCACAGGGCTTCAGTGCTTCACCAAGCAGGCTTCCCTGACCCCTAGAAAGAAAATATATATAACCATAAAAATGGAAGCTAAGTACAACTCAAAAAACATATAAGAAAAAGCAAATACAGAAACACTTTTCTACTTATGAAAAGCCAAAAATAAAAGTATTCCATTCTGTAAATTTACAATCTGACTACTTAAGGTCCACTTTGGTCTTTAGTGTATCTGACCCAATACATTCATCTTCACTAAAGCACCCACCTCAGATTCTCTCTGGCGAGACTCCAGTCAAGATATTTTATAAGTTGAAAGTGTGATAGGCTCTTGATGACAGCACATATTTCCCCCATCTGCATTAAATTCAAACCATTCTTCGCAGTCCTATTAGACACAAGCAAAGTCACTTGTAGCCAGTAGGTATCCTTTGATTGTATTTTTAGACTAGCCCATGAATAAAATAAAGTTGCATTATCCAAAGAAAACCAGTAACTAAATATGACAATCTGAATAATCAAGAGACTTCTAATGTTTTATCCAGAGAGTAGTCATCCCCGATGCCACTGGAAGTTATGTGTTATATTCAGATTTCTGGTTTCAGATAATCCAAAAAAGATCCTTTGGTGTTGAAAGATGTTAGAAAGCAACACAAAAGCACGGTAATCTTCAGTTATGCATTTGCTTAGGTACGCACGCGTGCACACACACACACACCATGCAAGAACCAGAGATGAGGCTTCAGTGAAAGAAAAAACAAACCCAAATTTTCCAACTCTATAAGCCTCCTTCCCTAAAGTCCAACTTTCTCTCTAAATCCCAAACTTCCTCCACTGTTATCTTCAGATATTTAATTAATTTGCACCCACGTCCCCAGAACGCTGATTCCTTAACATGCATCTAAGCCTGGCCCCAGAGAATCAAATACATATTCACAATCTCAGAAGCTAGAGATCTTACCATATTTAACAAAAAGCATCTCTGACAGTAATTAGAGTTTTGTATCAAGGTAAATAAATGGCAAGATCATAAGAATGCACTCCAGTGGCCTTGTGCATCCTGGAAATGCTAACATCAGAGAGCAAATTTAACATAAGGCCTCAGTGGAGATGAATTTTCTATAAACAAACAATGTGGAGAAAGCCTCACTTTTTGTCATGTGCTATTCCCATTGAAGAAAAGATGAATATTCTGTTTCATATGTTTGTTACCAGAAGCTGCTGCTTCATTTATTTAATAGGAGGGTTTTTACTTCCTCACTGGGTGAACCAAGTTATCATCATATCTTGGTCATCAGTAGATGAGCAGTCTTACCCAGAAGTGCCTTTTAATGTGAATTGCTAAATGTGCTGTGATGTTAGCACTTCAAGTGAGTCAGTTTAAAGGCAGCTTATCTTTTTCTTGTATCTACAGTGAACAAAGCACCATCTCCTAGAACCAGGAAACTTTCTCTAGAATAGGGTTTACCAACCTCAACACTACTGATATGTACGAAGATAATTTTGATGCAGAAGTTATGCTAGGCAAAATAATGAATTCAAAAATATGTTCATGTCTTGGAGGCTGGGAGGTAGCTCACCAATAGACTGTACACTTTACCATGTCCAGCCCCTGCTCACCACTTGGAAGCACCATAATGAGTGATGGAACAGTAAGTGGTAGCCCCCCTTTCCTCCCTGTCAAGTTGTATCTTGGGGGAGAGGAGGGGTAAATGAAGCAATGGAATCATGTAGATACAAAGCCCTGACTAGAAAAAAAAAAAAAAATATATATATATATATATATATATATATATATATATATATATATATATGTTCATGCCAAAACTCCTAGAACATATGAGTGCATATTATATGCCATAAAGAAATTCAGATTCGGTAGGGGGAAACAAGGTTGCTAGTCAGTGAACTTTAAAAGGGAAGAGGGGAGTCTTGGGCTAGGCCTAAATGAGTCTGATATAGTTACAGAGGTTCTTAAATGTGAAATATGAAGGTCAAACCACTGGTCAGAGAGATGTGATGATGAAAGAGGCAGGGGAGACTTAAAATGTAACAGGAACTTGACCCACTGCTGCTGACTTTGAAAGGAACTCCAAGCCACGAATGCAAGCAACCCCTAGAAGCCGACAAACACAAGAGAGTGACTTCTCCCTCAGAGCATTCTTTCTTCCAGGATGAAGTACAACTCCGTCCTGATTACCATTTCAGAGGATCCGTGCTATTTTAAGCTGCTTAATTTGTGGCAATTTGCAGTAGTTATAATGGTAGTCCTTTCATTAAATATATATATATATATATATATATATATATATATATATATATATATATATATATATTAGCCCTATACATTATAGGAAGGCTATATGAATACCAGTATCCATATCTTCCATGTCTTAGAGGCCAGGAGCACCATTCCCCAAGTTATAGCAATCAGAAATGTGTCCAAATATTGCTAGAAGTGCCCTGAGAGATAAAATTACCTTTAGTTGAGAACCACTGATATAGCATGACCATACCTACTGATTACTGAATGATATTCTCAGTATCTAAAAATAAATTCACACTCATTTCTCAAAATTCTGGGGCCAAGTGTTTCAATAACCCAGAGCACAATAAAAGGAAAAAATAAAGAAAGCAAAACAATTTATCACTTTTTATGAAAACAATACAAGTTTCAATATAGGGAATGAGAAGATGGGTTCAGGAGGTAGGTAGCATGCATACCTAGTTGAGTACACATGCTACCTTGCATATGAACCTTGATTCAAGCTCCAAGTCCCCAACTGCAAGGAAGAAAGCTTCACAAGTAGTGAAGCAGTGCTAAAAGAGTCTCTCTATCTCCCCCCAACAAGTTCTCTCACTCTTGTGTCCTTGTGTATGATGATGTATATACTCAACTGTGCCTGCCTCCATCCAGTCCCTGATTTTATTTTAAGAAATATTTATCAATCAAAAAGAGAGAAGGTAGAGAGTATATGGTTCCAGGATTGAACTGAGGACCTCACACTTGTAAGTTCCAGTACTACTTCCTGCCCCCATGCCACTCCAGCCCCTGCCACCACCCCCACCTGCAGGGAGGAAGCTTCAGTGCTGCAGCGTTCTCTCTCTCTCTCTCTCTCTCTTCCTGTGTCTCTCCCTCCTCCCTCTCTATTCACCCTCCTTGCCTCTCAATTTCCATCTCTATCAAAAGAGAGAGAGAGAGAGAGATGAAGGAAAGAAGAGGGGAAGGGAGCAGAAGGGAGGGGAGTGGAAGAAGAGAAAAGTGAACCACTGTGCAGAGAATTTGTCTTGCAGGCACTACAAGAACCTACAATAAACCTGGTGTCAATTAAAAAAAATGAAATAAAGATGAAAGATATAGGCAGAGATAGGTGCTGCGCCATGCAAGAAATTGCCCCATTCCCAGTAACAGCAAAAGTGAAACATAATAACAATAAAGAAATAGTTAAAGAGCACATGCTTATTATTTTGTTTGATCTTCAAAATTATTAATATTTCCTTTGTGAGCCATACATTGGAGAGTTGGACCAGTCTTGCCATAGTAGACAAGGATAGTGGGAAAACGGTAAACTTTTATTCAGGGATAGATGTATCTACCTGCAGTTCTGTGAAAGGGCATCCAGCCCAGCATCTACATGTACAGGGTGTGCTGTCAATGGCAGAAGGTTGATTGGAGAGTGACAAAGCCCACGCATAAGTATCAAAATGCAGAGCTTTGTCTCAGTCCATTCAAACCCAAAGATCCTCCCCACTTAACTGGGTATTCACAATCACTCAGGATGAAAACATACACACAAAGAGACCTTGGGGAAATTTTTAAATGAAAATTAGCTACTAAAACTTAGGGTGGTGTCAGGGGGTGGAGTGGCATGGGGGCAGGAAGTAGAACTCAAACTTTCAAGCGTGAGGTACTTACAAGCGTGAGGTACTGAGTTCAATCCTGAAACCCTATACACTCTACCTTCTCTCTTTTTGATTGAAAAATATTTCTTCAAATAAAATCAGGGACCAGGTGGAGGTACACACAGTTGAGCATACGCATCATCACAGACAAGAACCCAGTTTCAAGCCACTGGTCTCCACCTGCAAGGAGGAAGCTTCAGTGCTGCAGCTCTCTCCCTCTCTCTCTCTCTCTCTATCTCTCTCTCTCTTCTTCCCTCTATATTCACCCCCTTTCCCTCTCAATTTCCATCTCTATCAAAAAAAAAGTTGCTGGGAGCGGTAGATTCATTGTGCAGCCATAACCCTGGTGACAATTAAAAAATAAGAATAAATAAAAGTCAAACTTGAACTGGAAAAATAGAGTACTTGGATAGTGCACTTTGCCATGTGTGTGACCCAGCTCTGAACCTGGCCCCCACTGCACTGAGGGAAACTAGGATGTTAAGGTTTCTCCCTCTACATCTCTGTCTCTATTTAAAATCACCATCATCATCATCTATTAAATCAAATTCATGGTGATTCCTTGTTAAAGTTAAGACTATTTCCAGCTCCCCTCTCCAGACCCCCCAAAAAATCTATCCAGTACTTGTTTACTGATTTGTATGAACACAATCCCAGGAGTTCTTTAAAATTCTGTGTTACAGCAAATGTATGGAGGAAAGGCCCAGGTCCACCTGTTTGCTGACACTGGGCAGTTCTCCACTTCATAAGCTACAGGTTCCCTAGTTTTTCATTATCATTCTCTTAATGTTAAACAAATGAATGATCTCAGATCCAACCTACTTGCAGTTTCACTTGCTCTGAGAGCTTTTAAAAAGACAAAGTAGCCATCACCGACCCCCTGGACATCCTTTTGTGCAGCCAAGAGATCATGTTCATGTTAAAACCAGTTCTGTCTTTGGTTCTTTCTAAGCATAACCAGTCTCCCTGTAGAAACCTCATCAAAGAATTAGTCACTGAAGCCATTGTAAATTCCAAGTCTAGCCTATATTACCTTGCAAAAAATGTTTGTATTACTGTGATTTTACTCAAGGGGGATTAAGTTGAGGACTGCATGTATACACCAGGGGTAGGCAGGAAGACAAAACAATTCCAAATGACCCTTCCCAAAGTAGACAATAATTGTACCACTTCCACATTATTTATAATGGATCATTTTTGCTAACATGGATGTTTTTTCTTTTCCAGCTCTGCAATATTTGGCTCACTTTACTATCATATTAAAGTAAGAAATCAATGCTAAGATTCTTTGCCTTTGCAGAGTCTAATGTCAGGAATATTTCTTGCTGCTTTAACCTGAATTTTCCTTTTCCCTGTACATTTGCTTTTTTTTCAATCCAGGAGGTTAACAGCCTCAGAGGAAGGAGACAGGAATGCAACTTTGCATCAAAAAAATACTATTTGGGTTATATTTTATTGATGCTGTGATGACAGCACCCCACCCTGCCCACAGCCCCCAGGATGGACTGTAGTTATTTCACTCTGTTGTACAGTTAAGCTTAGGTTCAAGGTATGTTTATTACCATATATGAAGTGAAAGAAACAGAGGCCAAATCATTTCTAATATGCAGTCAGTAGTTACAGAGAATAAAATACAAAATCCCATGTGAACAAAATTACCTAAACCACTACTGAGAGGACAGGCCCCACTAGAAAAACCCTTTCAGAGCCTGGGTGTTGCCTGGTCTGCTGCACAGTCTGGATGCTTTTTCAGTGGGATCAGCAGTGATTGGTCAGCAGTAAGTTCTGCTTTAGGCATCCAAATGGCAGGAAGGAAATGCAGGGCAAGTGGGGCATAAAACCTCACTAAGAGGCAGAACACTGTCAAATTGGGTTGTTCAGTTGCTTTCACCTTAGCATCTCTCGAGCAGTGCTAACAAGGCCCTAGGTGGATCCTGCAGAGGTACTTGCTGTAATTCATTGTGGCTACACTAAAGGAAAAAGGAACAACTTTGTGGCAAGCTTTCTTTCTCAATTTTTAAGAAAGAATCCAACGCAAAGGATAGCTAAGGATAGATGGGTGGCTATTTTCCCTCCCTGAATAAAAGGGAGAAATTTAAAACTTGGGTCAGCAGTCACTAAACCCTTACTTAGTACTTCCCATGTAAAAATCGATAGGCTCAGGTCAAATCCAAAATGGACAATGTGGAAGACATAATTTTTTAAAGGAGGTTAATATATACACAAATGCAGAGTTAAATGTCTGCTCCAGTAACAGTACAACCAAGTGCTTCCATGCCACCCACAATGATGGGGGTGGGGGTGGGGGATCAGGGATGATTTCAGGAAAGCCACAATATTTGGGCTGAGTCTTTTAGTCTGACAGTGACTGTGACAGATGGAGAGGACACGGGAGGGCACTCCAAGCTGGGAACACAGCTGAGAGCAAAGGCTCAGTGGGCAGGGGCATGCAAAGCACATCTGGGAAGCAGACAGAACTTCCTACAAACTGGAAGCAAATGTTGAAATGGAAAATCATGCTCCCTCATGTATATTTCAAGCAACTAGTTCAAATTGTGTCAGCACATATGCTGGGTGTGACCGGCACACACCAAAAAGACCCCCAAATGAGTCACAATCTTATATAACCCTTTCTCCTCTGGTTTAGATGGAAAATGTGACTTGCTTCTAGGCAATAGAGTGTGTCACAAGTGACAAGATGTCACTCCCCTGATTAAGTTACATTATACCCCACAGGATGCTACTTGCAGGATCATATTATATTTTATGTAGAAGACTTCATGTTAGAACACTAAAGAGAGAGGCTCCTGCAACGGCAGCCTCTAGGACATGAACAGCATCCTACAGCCAATAGACAGCAAGAAAAGGGGGAATATGTAGGTTTTCTTTAGTCAAACCTCAGGCTAAACCACATCCCCAGCTGCC
The DNA here is from genome assembly GCF_950295315.1 of Erinaceus europaeus. Classification (NCBI taxonomy): domain Eukaryota; kingdom Metazoa; phylum Chordata; class Mammalia; order Eulipotyphla; family Erinaceidae; genus Erinaceus; species Erinaceus europaeus. The sequence goes on from NC_080164.1 coordinate 51,189,963, forward strand.
TGATTAGTAGGGTTAACTGCTAACTAGCTACATCATTACAAAGCCTTATCTAAATTTCTGGCTCAAAGAAACTGTGAACTAGTAAGTGGACGTTTCTAAGTCATTACGTTTATAGGAATTTTTTATAAGAAAAGGAATACTTTGGACAAATACATATTGGGGGGGAAATTGCCATTCAAGAGCAGGAAGGTTCTTGAATACATTTGCAGCAGAAATGGGCCCTTTTATAGAAGACTAATTATTCAACATAGACCATTTTCTTTTATTTTTTACAACATAAACCCCCATATCAAAGAAGCTAATAAACAAGGTGCTCTGCATAATACCTGGAAAATAACATATGCCCTAAATATTGACTATTATCACTGCTGCTGTTGCTCTCATGATTTCGTGTCTTGAAAAACTTTTGAGAACTAAAGTGCTGCTAAAGACAGAAGTACATCAAAGAAACCCTACTGCTTTGGGGAGCTTGAAACTATGAAAAACACCAATACTAGCCATGACAAAGAAAAAAACCTCAATATACACAATCTTTGCAACCCAGTTTTAAGGGACACTCAAATTAAAACAAAATATTTTAAAAGAATAAAGATATTGTATCATTTTAAAGTAAGTGTTGGTAGGGAGGGAGCTTGGGAGCCCTAACAAACAGCTTACTTAGGATCTCTGATGCCAGAATTTTGTGACTTTCTTTATTGGTCAGTGTCTTGTTTTGTTTTGTTCTGTTCTGTTTTGTTTGTCACCAGGGTTTCACCACTCCCCATTGGCTTTTTCAAAGAAAAAGACTGTGTGTGACTTAAAGTGTAACAGAAGGCAGGACTATAGAAAAAACTGGGCAAAAAATATAGATAGATGATAGATAGATAGATAGATGATAGATAGATAGATAGATAGATAGATAGATAGATAGACAGACAGTTATAGAAATAATGTCAACCCACATATGTGACCTTGGGAGAATCACTGTAGTTTCCAGTGGAGGGAATGGTGGTAGAAACGGTGTGGAACTGTACCCCTGTTATTTTTTAATTTTGTACATCATTAATAAAAAAAAAGAACAGAAAACGCATTTTTAAAAATAATAATAAAGAGAAAGAAACAGAGGAAGAAAGGGAGAGATATCACAGTACCAAAACTTCTTCAGTGAAATGGAATTCTGGAGTCATGAACTCGAGTCTCGAACCCGGGTTGTGTGTATGACAAAGCAGGCACATATTCCAAATGAACTATCAAGCTGACCCACTGGTGTCAATTTTAAGTTTCATTCAAAATTTCATAAGTGGGTATTGTTCCTAAGACAAAGAGTGCTATCACCTCTGGCTCTTTTAGATGATGACCAATGCCCCATACATTCAGATTGCCAGTGGAATACATTTCACATTCCAAATATAGCCACAGAAAATTCCTTCAGGATCACTATACTTCTTTTCAATTCATATTCGCTATATATGAATCCAAGGAAGCAGCATAAATATTGCTTTGTGCTCCACACCTCTTGTGAAGCACTGCTATCTATTGTTTATGTGTTTGTTTACGACACATAAGAAGCTAAAGGACTAGCTCAATCTCATGAGGGTCTGCCATCCACAGAAAAAAATTGTGGCTAAACTTGTTTGTTCTACACTAAATCATCAAGACAAATAGTCCTGATATAAATGCAGACTTCAGAGACTGCCTCCTTGATTCCGTTTCTCTGTTTAAAAATAACTGTGTGTGTGTGTGTGTGTGTGTGTGTGTGTGTGTACAGTAGCACACCAGGTTAAATGTACATAGTACAAAGCACAAGGATCCCAGTTCCAGCACCCGGCTCCCCACAGACAGTTAAGCAGGTCTGTAAGTGTCTTTCTCTTCCCCTCTCTTATCTTTCTTTTCCCCTCCTCTATCAATTTCTCTCTGTCCTATCCAATAAAAATGATCATAAGGCCCCCCAGGAACAGTAGATTCTTAGTTCTGGCACCGAGCCCCAGAGATAACCCTGAAGGCAAAAACAAACAAACAAACAAAAAACTGTGTATTCTGAGGATTATAAAGCATTAAACTAGAACTTTAGCTTCCTGCCTGGGAAAATATTTTTAGTGAATATGGAAATGTAATGAATAATACGTGAACCAATGAACAAAACTATGTGAGTGGGATGAATGAAAAGTGAGTCTCATCCTTTCTATCAGTATATTTCATTGAATTATTTTGAAATACATGTTATGTATATATATGTGTGTGTGTACTACATTCACACATGGGATAAAATTAATAACCAAATTTGCACATTATTTTTAATTAAATCCACATCTTTCCTGTCCTCCCAGCTGTTGGCCTAGTGTTTATGTGGAATACATCTGGCAGCCTTCAACATTCTCCACAGTCACCCATCCTCTTAGACCCCAGATACACCTGCTTTCTGCAGCTGGTCCTCCAACAGGTGCAACGGAAAGCCTCATTGATCGGCATTATAAACACCCCTGCTGTTAAGCATCTGGGAGGTAACTAAGGGCCTAATTCCGAGATCAATGTTCCTTCTTCCAGTAGAAGTGAAAAACATCATGTGAGCTAAGTGTGCTCAGAGTCTCCATCACTTTCCCACTCCAGGAAGACATGTTTCAGGTCAACTGGGTGTTAACAGCTGGGCCACCTTCCTGGTTATTAACAAAGGTCCCCACAGAGAGCTGGTCTTGGTCATTCTTGGTTTGGCTGAGCTTGTAAGCCTGCAGCCAATGGTCTGGATGCTTCATCTCCTTTGTCCTAATGAGCAAAGGAGGGATATACTCATGGCCTTTTAGTTTGAAGCCATTAGCCACCTGGTTTTGATTGGGGAACTCACAGACTAGTGCTTCCCACAGTACTTCCAAATGGGAAACATGTGGAAGTAACACATACTGTGAGAATTGTGAGAATTACTTTTCTGCAATTCCTTGTTGATAGAGTAGTAGGTAGTTCAAAGCAAAAAAAAAAAAAAAAAAATCAGAATAATGTGCTGGATTCTTTTGCTTTCTTTTAATTTGTATTATTCCAAAGTTTGGAAAGGGATTCAGATTATTTTTCCTGTGGTGATCTGAAAAAAATACTTCATCCAATACTGAGAGCATCCATGCAATTAGTCCAGATACATATACAGGCTCTAAAACTATGCTCTGTGGCACCCAGGTTAATGGACTAATGCAATAAAGTTATAGGTTATAATAAGGAATTTCAATACAATTAAAACCATAAAGCTAATGGTGATCTGTTTCAAATGAAGCTCTAGATGAAAATAAAGCACTAAAAGTCACTTATTCATTAAACAGTTTTGGTTTCACTTGCCGAAGTTCAAAAAGGGCATTAGTCATCTAAAGTGTATGATACACAGGGAATAAAACACATAAAAAGGCTTCATTTTGCTGCTTATATCAACAATCTTGCCTCTGTATCCATAGATTGTTCCCCACATGCCTGTAAGGCAGAGTTCAAGTACCATTCCATTAGAAATATTCTTCTAGTTTTCATATCCACATTCCAAGTCATCATGTACAGCCCAGGAATTATGTGGGTCATCAGAGAAACAGAGACTTGGTCAGGACTGCAGACCACCAATGTTTACCATGGTGTACCCCACTTGCTTAAAATAATTATTCCATCACACAGTAATCTTTAAAAAGCCTCGCTTGTTTTCAGGAAGTTCCTGTTGTCCTTGGTAAACCTATCTCCAGCATAAATAACTATTTCATTTTATTTATTATTGATTTTATTTTGTAAACAAACTCTTCCTGGTCTTCTTCATTTACTAGATAAAGGCAGATTCTGGTCATGAATGTACCTAACTACCCATCAAACTCTTGAAAGATCTGATCAAAACTCCTAAATTATGAATTTAAGAATCCTTACATTCTATTTCCAAAGATACTAGTGCCCAGGAAGGAGGAAAATGGTGCTCTGCATTCATAGTCCTTCTCATTCATGTGATCCCAGAGGCTGTGACTCCAGCATAAAGTTCCAGAAAGACAACCACACCCAATTGGAGCTCTAGGTAAACATATACATTGGTGAGTAAAGTCTCTGTGGCTTTCCTTATATAAAATGGTTTCTAACTCCTGTGTGTTTTGTTGTTTTGTTTGTTTGTTTGTTTGTTTTGGGAAAAAGACTATATTTGTATGAGAACACTGAAACAGAACAGCTCTTTTCGTTCTTAAGTTGTTCTGTTCTTTTGTGTATAAAAACATCATCAATTTAAAGCAAACATGTTTGAGTACAAATATTCACATAACAAGTCACTGTCAGAGTCTGCTAATATGGTGTGGACAAAAAAAGTTTTATACCATGTTTTTAACAAATACAATAGCAAGTTTCTATAAAATGAAGAAACTCTTCTAGAATTCTAAGGTAGAGAGTTTCTCCTGTCTAACTCCTCCTGTCCTTTGTAAACATCAGACACTCAAAAGCCTTAGTGCTTTTCAAAACAGATTATGAAAAAAAGATTCCTTGTTCTCTTCTCCCTGATTTGTGTTGTGATTCTACAAGATAGGCACAGAAGCTGCTAGAAACCTGATTCACCCACTTAGGATTGAGAGTGAGGAAAACACAAAGGCAAGAACTGTTTTCAAGTCTTGTTGTCCTAGGTCTGTCACTCTTCTCAAGGGTCTTTCTTTGTGATTCCAGATAACATTTCCATCCTTCCTCAAGAAGGAGGCTACACCAGCAGCTCCTTAGCTCTCAGTCTCTCTGTTGGCTTTAGCCTATGAAAGACACTAGGAAGAGGTTGAAAATGAAAGTAAAGTTCTTCCTCCCTTTCTCCTCCTACTACTTCCTGTAAGTGATCCTGGGATCCTGGGCCTCATTTCTGTGTTCCCACAATAGGCTTCATTTCTCACAAACAGCCCTCTCCTGAAGCTGCCATTTGAGTCTTTTCAGACTGTTCTTCTCTTGACTCACAGATTTTCAATTCCTACTTCCCATCCCTACTTCCCCATAGTACTGCACTCCACCTCCCAGTTGGTTCCCTTTAGCTCTGCTCATATATTTGTAATTATCCTTGTAAATTCCTAATTTGATATTCCATTTATTTCTTGCCAGGATCTTGACATAGACAAAATAATATCTGAAAATAATTAGCCCAGGGAAACCTGTATATGGAAAAGCTAAAATACAACTTCCTACACAGCAAATAGTATGGAAATACACATCCAAAGTGCAAGTCATAGGAACCACTGCCTACAACTCCCTCATTCCTTCAGCAACATCCATCAAACTTTGTGTGTCAGGCTGTGTTTCAGAGAAAATAATATCCTGGAACCTAGGAATAATCTAGAAAATGTTCTCAGTGATCACTCTATTGCAAATGTTATACAATGTGGTGGTTTAGTATTACTGTTCACTATAAGGCAAAAGGTACTTCAATAAAATAACTTGTGCTGTGAATGACAACAGACAGAGTTGACAAGTTTAAAAGTTCCACTGCATGGTATATACAGTGTTCTGAATTTGGTTATAAATTTGAATTTTCCAAACTACTGCTGATTCATATCCATCCTCAGAGGGGCTAAATACTAGGACTCATAAGTTATTCTTATTTAACTAGTCTCAGCATTTTGGGGTGAGGTGATATTCATGTTCTTTGAACTATAGTTTGAGTAGATAGGTACATACATCATATTGTATTCAAACTATTTCCTATTGCTAAATATTTAGGCTCTTCTTGTTACTTTCCTATTATAAACAACAATGTGGTGAACACCTCTGGAAATGCATATTAGTGCAATTTTTTAAATGATTTAATTTATAATATATTTATAAAAAGAAAGTTACTAAATCAAAAAGACTGTAAACTCTTTTCAAGTTAAGATGTCTCTCTAAATTGATTTCTGCAAAGTTTTTGCAAATTTACTTTCTAAATCACATTGTCTGCTAATATACCTCACTGTAACTTTATCAACGTTGATAATTATCTTTATTCCTGACAGTTTGATAAGCAGAAATGGTATCTCATTTATGGAAAGCTTTTATGTTATTGGTTATTTACATTTCTTTTCCTATAAATGACCCATGACCACTGTTAGTCAATCTAAGATTACTCTCTTGTCAAATGTTTTCAACTCAGTATATCATTGATTTTTACCCTTTTTATGAGGCTACATCTCCAATTTTATAATTGAAGCAGTCGGGGAAAAATAAAAGCTCTTTTAAAGAAATCCAGTTTATTGCTAAAATGTGAAAACATATTCCTGTACTGATTTCAAGGAAGTACCTTCCCTGATACAATTTTACAATATAATCTGTTTGCAAGTAACTGTTTTTTCTTTGCCATAGCATCTGTGTGTTACATTTGTAGCAGGTAAAGGCTAATTCTGTATTCCTTGAGGGATGATTGTTTGCTTGGCCATTTTAGATTTTAAAATGGAGAAAAAGAAAAATGAAAGAAATAGAGATATAACTCTCACGTATGCTTCTCTAGACCAGAGTAAAATAGATACACAAAGCTAGCAATGTCTCCATAAATTATTGATACCACTGTATATAAAATAGTTCTGTGAATGTAAAACTATATTCTCAACATGGTAAAATTGAGTTACTTACCTGTTCTGTAACGAGGGGCCAGCAGATGACTCACCCAGTAGTGTGTACATGTTTCCACACATGAGGACCTGGATTCAAGTCCCAGGTCTCCACATGTCGGCATCTATTAGTGATGGAGCAGTGCTTCAGTGTCTCCAATTCCATCTCTGTCACTCTTTCCATGTCTTTCTTTGACTTTCACCATCTAGCTTGAAGAAAGAAAAGAAAAGGAAAACAAATTCTGGAAGAGGTAGAACTATGCAAGCACTGAACCCCAGTGATAAGCCTGGTAGCAAAAAATGTGTGTGTGTGTGTGTGTGTGTGTGTGTGTGTGTAATTACAATATACATAATATTATAAATGTGAATTGTGATACTCCCAGTACTATAAATCAACAAAATGTGTACTAAGTGCATACCATAATCTATTTTCACTTATATATTCTATCGGTGACCTTAAAGTCATTATCACCCAAGACTATAATTTTTAAGATTAGTTTTTGAAGGCAATTCTATGCATTGTTATTGAGAATATAATGAAAATTATCTCTTTTGGAAGTAGTTTTGATGATAAAAAAAAGTATAAAAATTGCAAATTTTTAAAATTAGTAATTTCACTCCTGAAAATTCATCCCAAAAAATCTATAAAGATAGAGTTTATGTGCAAAGATGTCAGTGGTAGTATAGATATAAGAACATCAACTTAAAAGCATTGTAATTTTGTTTAGTCAGTATGATCACAATTATGCAGAATGAAAAACTAAGCACAGGAAAAAATACTGAAAGGAAATAAAATAAAGTGTTATCAGGAGTTACTTATGTATTTTATTTCCACATATTTTCTAATTTTCCTATAATATGAATATTAATCCTTATAATGAGGACTTTATAATCTGAATATGTGCCAAACTGAAATATGTGAGCCACACATGCAATTTTAAATTTCCCAGTAATTGCATTAAAATATAGAGAACCAGGATAAAGCAATTATAATAACTTTTCTTTAACCAAAGACTACATTTCAAACTATAAGTTCTACATTTAATTAATATAAAAATTAATGAGGTACTTTACATCCTTCTTCTAATATCAAGACTTAAAAATGTAGTGTCTACCTGTATTTACAGAGCCCTTCATTTCAAAGTAGATATATATTCAGTGTTTAATAGCCACATATGATTCATGACTACCTTATTAGAGAGGATGCCTCCAAAATAGTTTCTGGGACATCAATAAGTATTTACTGAAAGAACAGATTGACTAAGCCCTCTGAGTCAAGAGCTTCTGTTAAACTATATTTCAAAACTCTCTATTCATATGAAGTGTTGGTTGGTTGATTGACTGGATGGATGGTGTAGGCAGCCTAAATGCCAAATCTAAGACATAACATTTGTTGCAATCAAGTGTGATTTTTTTGTTCAACAGCAGACCTGGGCTCCCAAGAACATGATGTTTCAGATTCTTTCATTTTAACATAGCCTAATCCTTCTAGTTTCAAATCATGCTCAATGCTGATGACCAAACCATCTATGTAGAGAAAAGCTTACATAGACCTGGTCTGAGATCAGTGTAAGAATGCTTCTAGAGTCTTCAAACACTGCATGAATCCAGCCACCTCTTTCAGGTTCTGCCACCTCTACATCTACGGTAATAACAACAGAACTCTAATTTCTCCAGTTTCCCAAAAGATCTGAAATCAAGCAATGCCTAAAGAAGTCCTTGGCTTTGCTTGGTACCTAACATTTTCATTAACTTGTTTTGTAAAGCAAATATTTTGTCATTATTATATAATTCAATACACTTTAATGAATGGTAGTGTATAAAAATGATACAGGTCCATGAAGGATGATAAATGACATAGTGGGGGTTGTATTGTTAAATGGGAAACTGGGGAATGTTATGCATGTACAGACTATTGTATTTACTGTTGAATGTAAAACATTAATTCCCCAATAAAGAAATAAATTTTTAAAAAAAGGGAAAAAATGATAATGATATAAACCCCTATCATTTGTGAGTAGTTTATTTCAACCAACCATCATTCTTTTAATTATGGACACTAAAATGTCAATAAATAAAAATAAACTAACACATTTACATTTTAATTTATGCTGTGGTTCTCTAGTCTCCAAATACATAAATTTAAACAAAATCGTACTGATAAGAAGTGATCCCAGAAATGAACCCTGAACACGTTAGGGGATTAACAGAAATGTTAAAAATGAACACAGGTCAGAGGATAAGTCAGCGGGAGGGGGGCAGTAGCTCTGCAGGTTAAGCACATGTGCAAGGACCCAATTAAGGATCCCAGATCAAGCCCCCAGCTCCCCATCTGCAAGGGAATCCCTTCACAGGCAGCGAGGAAAGTCTGCAGGTGTCTTTCTCTCCCCTTCTCTGTCTTCCCCTCCTCTCTCCATTTCTCTCTGCCCTATCGAACAATGATGACATCAATAACAAAAAACAATAATAACTACAACAATAAAAAAAACAAGGGCAACAAAAGGGAAAATAAATAAATAAATATTTTTTAAAAGAAGAAGAAGATAACTCAGCATGTTAAAGCCCAGAACTAACCTGTCTGAAGGTGATGGTTCCACTCTTGGTACCATCATATCAGACCTGACTAGTACTCTAGTCTCCCTCTAATTTTCTCTTGCTCTCTCATGAAAATAAATATATAAAATGTTGGGAACACATTGTTTATTGACTGTAAGCAAAATGAATAATGGGATATGTAAGTAATTAGCATACAGCCAACACTAGGCTGACATAAACATACGTCAGATGCATATCATAGGACATAAATTCATGAGACTGTGGGTATGGAAGGTTACTTAAACAAGCAGCATCTGACAGAAATTCACCCCTTTCACCCTCTTCGACTGTTGCTGTTCCTGTCTCATCCTCTCCTGGGACCTATGCGATGCCATTTCTCCTGGGAGCCACAAATGTTGTATGGCTAGCTCCTGGTAAACAATGCTTAAGGACCATGGCCCACAACACATAGCTGGCTAATCTTTCCCTCTTTGCTTATTTTGCTGTTGCAGTTTTTATGTACCTAGTAAACCTACTGTCTTGTAAACCCCAAAAAAGCCACCAGAAGTTTTCATTATTTTCAGTAATAAAAATAATATAAATTTCATCTTTTATAGAAAAATCAAGCAAAGAATGCAATGCAAAAAATACATTGGTTCAGCAATAACTGAGAGTTATATTAGGTAACATTTATTCTGTGTCTCTTTTCTAAATCCTCTCTAAACCTCCTGTAAGGTGTTGTGTTAAGTGAGATAAGTCAGTAAGAGAAAGATGAATATAGGATGATCTCATTCATTGACAGAAATTGAAAAATAAGAACAGAAAGGGAAAACACAAAATAGAACTTAGACTGAATTTGGTGAATTGCACCAAAGTAAAGGACTCTGGGTTTCAGTTCCTGGTACATGATGGCAGAGACAAACCTAGACCAGGGGTGAGAGTATTTTTAAGAAAATTGAGAAATTTTACACCTGCATCAACAAATTTATTTACTGTAAATCATTTGTCCCCACAACACTAGAAAAGAAAATTCCTATTCCTTTAAGAGGATCAGAGATATAGCTCACAAGTCTTGACAACATAGAAAGTCCTATGAAATCAGAGAAAATTTCAGAGCTGTGTTCTCTATCAGAATAATAAAGTTTCAAGTCCCAGACAACATGGAAAGTGCTATGAAATCAGAGAAAATTTCAGAGCTGTGTTCTCTATCAGAATAATAAACAAAATAAAATAAAATAAAATAGCAGCCTTGAGCAGCAGTTATAGATGCACAAGGTCAGGCTCTAACATAAAGGGAAAAGAAGACAAAAAACTTTTGATAAAAATCCTATTATTGACATCCTCATTTTAATCCTAAATAAAATGAGAGCTTCTATATGGGCCTGCCTGAATATATACAAGCCTAGCTTCTATTTTGTCATGTTCTTTCTAAATATTATAAACCACCTCTATCAGAGTCAGGTAGGCTTCATCTCAAAAGTGCAGCTTCCTAGGTCCTCCAACATTCCTAACAAGTCAGATGTTTAGAGGATGAAGTCTGGTAATCTTATTACACAAGCTCCCCAAGTTACTCCAAAATACATTAAACTCTATAAACCAGTGGCCTGAGATCTTCCCTTAAAAACTATCATAAAATAAAGAAGAGTGCTTTGGAAATGATGGGTGTTCCCACTTAACACACATCAGAATCATAGCTTCAAAGTAAATGCTCTTAGGTCATACAATTTAAAATGGCTTGGGGTTACCTGATGATTTTTATGTTTACCTCAAATGTTTCTGGGTTTTAAGAAGCAGAAAGCCAGGCCCTGAGGAACTGGAAGGACATTTTATAATAGGACTCATAAAACCCTATCTGGTTCATGTGGTCAAATTTCCATACAGATTATGCTATTAGTAAATTTTGTTGTATAATTTTACAGTAAAGAGAAATATGGTTACCCTTGAAATGTTTGTTTTTTTCCATAAAGAGGAAAATATTTACTCAATCCCAATACCTGAAAAAGAAATAATAAGTTGTTCTGGGAAAACAAGTAGGCATGAATACTACCCTAAATAATCAGCAAAGTTATTTGGTTAATTTTCTAGACTCCAACAGGAATTTCATAATTTAATCTCTAAATATTAGACAGGTGACAGAATTTTTGGGATTTATATGCATGCTTTCTAGTCACCCACATATCAAGGCTGTCTTTATGTTCCAACACATTGTCAGACCTTGAGAATTTTCCATGTGTACTTAAAAAGCCTGCATATTATTTTCTTTTGAGATGAAAGGTCCTGAATATATCTGTTAAGTTTGTTTCATCTATTACCTCATCTAAGACCTCTATTACCTTGTTGATTTTTTGTCCAGATGATCTGACTCTTGCTATGAGTGTTGTGTTAAGGTCTCTTACTATTATTTTGTTTTGCTGTCAATCTCTCACTTGAGGTCAGTTAATACGTGCTTTATATATTTAGGTGCATTCATATTGGGAGTGTATTTATTGACAATGATTATGTCTTGCTGTTGGATAGACACTCTGACCAATATACAGTATATATCTCTGTCTCTTATCACTTTCTTTGCCTGAGAGTCAATTTTATCTGATAGTAGAAAAGCTCCTACTTACCTTTTTTTTTTTCTGCATTATTGGTTTGGAATATCTTGTTCCAGCCTATTACTGAGAGCTTCTGTCTTTCTTCCAGATGTATGCTATCTGAAGACATAGAATAGAGGGGTCTTGTTTTTTTATTCCATTCCATCACTCTCAATCTTTTGATTGGTGAATTTAAGCCATTCATATTTATTGTAATTATTTATAAGTGTAGTTTACTTGTAGCCATTCTGGTTTGAAGTTATTTTAATTTCTTGTTGATTCTTTCCTTATTTGATTCTGCTTTTTACTTTGTGTGGATTATTTTATTTTATGTATTTATAAAATAGAAAATATAGACAAAACCATAGGATAAGAGGGTTAAAATTCCACACATTTCCCACAAACAGGGTTCCATATCCCATCCCTTCCACTCGAAGATTTCCTATTCTTTAATCTCTCTGGGAGTATGGATGCAAGATCATTATAAGATGCAGAAGGTGGAGGGTCTGGCTTCTGTAATTGCTCCTCCACTGAACATGGGTGTTGGAAGGTCAGTCCTGTTTCTATCTTTCCCTATTGGGGAAGGGCTCTGGAGAGATGGGGTTCCAGGATACATTGATGAGGTCCTCCACCTGGAGAATTCAGGTTGGCGTCATGGTAGCACCTGGAACTTGGTGTCTGAAAAAACATTAAGATATAAAGGAAAAAAAATTGCTTATTAATATGGAACCTAAAGGCATGAATATAGCAGGTGAGATTTGGGATCTTGGAAGACTCTAGGAAGTCTGTTTTATGTATATTCCATAGGGCCCATGACTCCACTAATTTTTGCCAGAGCCCGAAGCTAACATGCAGGTGAGCCAAAGGTATTATCTGAGGAGATTGTGTCAGGATTGGAAATAGGACTAGAAAGCTGGATCAAGGAAGAAAGTATCTCCCAAACTGGAAAAATTATATAAATACTTTTAACTGTAAACCCACTGATTCGATCTGGGACCTATATACAGTGCAGGAGCCAGTGTAACCTCTGGTACCCCTATAAGTCTGTGGTCATAGCTAGGAACATTCTAGGATGCACCTACTATGTATGTGTTTGCTATTTGTTTCTGTACTGTATTTTGCTTTGTGGTTACCATGAGTAGTATTTCTAATTTACAATATCTACAATAGTCTTTCTTAACTTTGCCTTGGTTCACCAACATTTGATTGTATAACTCTATCCATCTTACCCTCCCCTTTCCTATGTCTTGTTTTCCCCTGGTGTCTCTGTGTTACTGTTATTGTTATACTACTGATTATCTTATTAAAAGTTAGAATTCTGGTACTGGGTGGTGGCGCACTGATTGAGCACACATGTTACAAAGCACAAGGACCCAGGTTCGAACCCCCAGTTCTCACCTGCAGGGAAAAAGCTTTGCAAGTGGTAAAGCAGTGCTGCATGTGTCTCTCTGTCACTCTCCCTTACTATTTCCCCCTTCCCTCTTGATTTCTGGCTGTTTCTATCCAATAAATAAATAAAGGTAATTTTTATTTAAAAAGTCAGAATTCTTTTGCTACTTCTTTTCATGTGGGACTCCTCTCAGTAATACTTGCAAGGCAGAATTTAGTGGCAAATTTATAATGTTTCTAAATGTTTACAAATATCTTTACTTCTTCTTCATACTGGAAGGATAATTTAGCAGAATACAGTATTTGTAGATAGTTATTTTTATTTTTTCATACTTTGAGTATGTCATTCCACTCTCTCCTTACCTCTAGGATTTGTGATGAGATAAGAACCTGTTAATGGTCTACCTCTGTATATCAATTTCTTCTTTTCCCTAGCAGCCTGTAGTAATTTTTTCTGGTCCTTGGTTTTGAGTAGCTCAATTATGATGTGTCTTGATGTATGCCATTTGGGATTCAGGAATCTAGATGTTTGTCTATATTTTGAATGTTTACTAAGTATGGAAATCTTTCTGCTCTGATTTATTGAATATGTACTCTGATCTTCTTTCCCTTTTTTTTTTGGTTTGGAGAATCCCATTAACTGTTACATTTGTCTTTCTAAATGGAGTTTGCTATTTTACAAAAAGTGTTTACATTCAAAACATACATAACAGCTTTACATTCTCAGAATGTGAATGTGGTGGATGTGTCTTCTAGCACTGATATTCTCTCCTCAACTTGATTTAGTCAATTTCATAGGCCTGATACCTGAGTCTGAAGTGTATCAAAATGTCTTTCACAACCTTCAGCTCTACTGGTAGTTTTTTTCTGTGTTTCATAGTTCTCTGATGAAATAATCTTTGATTCTTGGATTTGTATCTGTCTATTAAGTTTAGTTGTTTAATTGTCTTCATAAAGTGTTTTCTGAATTCTTCTCTGTCATTTTTTCTAGATTTTTATCCTATAGTCATTTTTTGTTTCAGGCATCACTGAATTTCTTAGCTTCCACATTTAGTATGACTTCTGTTGTTAAACCTCCAAGTAGCACTATGGTTACAGTGCTGAGTTTCTCTGTTTATATATTGTGGTAGGCAAGGGGAAAGTGAAGATTCTATCACATGTTTCTAGCTGGTTTGTTACCTGTGATGTCAGTTTAGGGGCTTGCTGATGTGTTTCCAGCCTCTAGAATATAAAAGTATCAGGAAATTGCTTTCTCCTGGGTGCTCGAAGAATAAGCAGGACTATTTTTTTAGCTGAGTGTTGGGACTTGAGTAGCTCCCTCACCCTACTTCCATCTACTGACTACATGTACTTGTACCTACTTGGGGTTACATGAGTTTCTTAAGAAATCCTAGTTGGGATACCTTTAGCCCCCCTGCATGTTAGCTATCAGGCTCAAGCAAAAAAATTGTAAAATCATGGACCCCTTGAAATATAACTAAAACAGATTTCTTAGCTTTTTCCAAAATGGAGACTCCAAATCTCATCTGCTCTATTGTTGCCTTTAGGTTTCTGATTACTAAACAATTTGTTCTGATATATATACATATATGTACATATATGTATATATATATATATATATATTTGTAGAAGAAGGCTGGTTGCATATTCTGCCCCTGCATGTGGTCATTTCTTTTCTTGTTGGTGAGCTCTTTATATAATTTGGTTATTAGTCTCTTGTCTGATGTATGGCATGTAAAGATCTTCTTCTACTCCATGGGAGATTTCTTTATTTGGGTGCTGATTTATTTTGTTGTGCAGAAGATTTTTAATTTGATGTAGTCCTATTGGTTTATTTTTGTTTTGGTCTTCTTTGTAATTGGACTGGTATCATTTAAGATGCCTTTAAAATTTATGCAGACAAGAGTTCTGCCAATATTTCCCCCTAAATAGCTGATAGTTTCTTGATCCAAATCCTTTATCCACTTGGAATTTACTTTTGTGTTTGGTGAAATATAGTGGTTCAGTTCCATTCTTCAGCATATTTCCATTTTTCCAACACCATCTGTTGAAGAGACTCCCCTTTCCCCATCTATTAGTCTGGGTACCTTTGTCAGAGATTAGATGTCCATAGGTGTGGGGCTTTTTTCTGGGCTCTCAATTCCATTCCACTGATCAATGTGTCTATACATGTTTCAGTATGAAACAGTTTTGATTATAATGACCCTATAATACAGTTTGAGATCTGGGAGTGTGGTGCCTCCAGTTCTGTTCGTTCTTATCAAGATTGTTTTGGCAACTCTAGGTCTTTTCTGGTTCCAGATAAACATTTGTAGCTTTTGCTCTATTCTCCTTTAAAAAATTGGGTGGGATCTTGATGGGGAATGCATTAAATTTGTATATGGCTCTGGGTAGTATATTCATTTTAATGATGTTAATTCTTCCAACCCATGGACATGGAATATCTTTACACTTCTTTGTCTTTTCCAACTTCCTTGAGTAGTGACATAATTCTCAGCATATATGTCTTTCACTTCTTTGGTTAGTTTTATTCTTAGATATTTTATTGTTTTGTTGCTATAGTAAATTTCTTTATTTCTGTTATTTATGGATTTCTTCTTCTTCTAACATAGTTTTTGCATAGAGGAATTTATTTATTTATTCATGACAAAGATAGAAGAGAGAGAGAGAGAAAGAGCCAGACATCACCCTGGTACATGTGCTGCTGGGGACTGAACTCAGGACCTCACTCTTGAATACCTTATCCACTAAGCCACCTCCCAGACCGCTGCTTTAGATCTTACTGCTTTTTAGTCACTAAGTTGTAGATACTACCAAGATACCAACCTGACTTCCCTGGGCAGACAATCTCACCAATGTGTCATGGAAGCCCACCTCTCCAGAGCCCTATAGCACTAGGGAAAGATAGAAACAGGCTGGGAGTGTGAATCAACCTGCCAATGTCTATGTCTGGCATAGAAGCAATTACAGAAGCCCGACCTTTCACTTTCTGCAACCCATAATGATCCTGGGTCCATACTCCCAGAAGGATAAAGGACAGAAAAGCTTCCAATAGAGAGGATGGGATACAGAACTCTGGTAGTAGGAATTACATGGAATTGTACCTCTCTTATCCTACAATCTTATTGATCATTATTAAATCAATTTTTAAAATGCTAATTAGAACTGATGAGTTTCAAGGTGAATTTTTCATTGCCTTAAGCAGTTGACCATGGTAGTGAAGTTCAGCAGCTACCACGCCCTGGCAATGCCACTGGAAATTGGCCAAAATTTAATTTCCTAACTGGCTTCTGGGGCCTAAGTTGAACACAGGGCTTTTTTCGTGACCATTTTTTTTTCTTCTTTATCTTAAACACCGGTGAGTCCTTATGTGCAGTTCAGTATCCTGTTGTCCCTGTGTTCACAGGTTAAGAACCCAGACCCACTTTCTGCAACTGACAACGTGCTCTTCTGTGTAAATCCCAAAATGGCAAGAGCTTCCACTAAGCAGGGCTTCTTAAGTCCAGACAATCTCTCCCTCTCAAAAAATCCTTTTACATCCACAGACTACAGACAATGGCACCCATCTGTGGCTAAGTGAATTTCTGAAGAAGTCCCAGTTGTAATTTGGTGAGTTTTCAGACTTTGGTGAGTTTTCAGAAGTTTTTCATTGTTAGCTAGTTGATCAAAGAAGTTACATTAGGCAACTGCTACTTCATGGCCATGCCTCCAGAAATCCTATCTACAATACCTTTTTTTAAATAAAAATATTTTACTTATTTATTAATGAGAAAAATAGGAGGAAAAAGCAAAAGAGAATTATACATCACTCTGGTACATGTGCTTCCAGGGATCAAAGTCAGGACCTCGTGATTAAGAGTCCAATGTTTTATTTGCTGCACACCCTCCTGATCACTACCATACATTTTTAATAGCTTTGTGTAACTCCATTTTGTAGACTATAGCTGACTCAGTAAATTCCCTTTTGTTGAACTTCTAAGTTTATTTGCATTTTTATCTACTATAATTAATGCTGCTATCATTGGCACAGACTTCACTATTTCCTTAAGACATATTCTGATGTTTATTCTTTGGTATATTATCTGTCAAGATACCAGATACCCAATTCTGTACTTAATAGTTCTTGTAAGAGCCATTGAGGCTGCTAAATGGATACTGGAGTGGAAGACAGCAACCTCTAAAAAAAAGAGAGATCTTTTTATTCCAACTTCAGTATCAATTTATTGAGGTATTGTTATCACAAGAGCACATTTGGGTTTTTTTGACAGATAAAATTATTCATTTATTTTTTGTTTTTTAATTTATTTATTGGGGGATTAATGTTTTACAGTCAACATTAAGAGCACATTTCTACATCTTCCCAAGATAAGTTACTAGATCATTCCAACATCCACCAAACCATTATCTTGATCTACCATAGAAACTTAGTCCTCATATAAGTAATTTAGGGGGACAGGTGTCATTTTCTTGACTGCACAGCATCTCAGTCCCTTCCCTATGCCTCATGAGTTTTTTGTCTCACCTCTTCAGACACTCATTTCCAACTATGGAAACAACTGAGGTCTGGCAGTCCCTGTGCATGACCAGGAATATGCACTTGCCCAATAACTCTGCATTACCAACAGAAGTCTTTCCTGAAAACAGTGGTGTTATCTACAAACAATTCTACAGTATGGTTCATACTGTGGTTTTGACCACAGAATCACCTTGCTGTCCTGCTAATTTCCTGAGCCTCAAGGCAACTCAGCTACATTTTTTCCAATTAATTTTTTGTTGTAGCAGCCAGTTTTTGCTGCTTGCAACTTAGAAGCTTGACTAGATTTGATATACATTCATAGACAATATATGGCATCATTATGCAATAACTATGAAGGTGAATTGGACTATTTAGGTGTCAAAGAAATCAAGCACTTTGTAAACAGATTTTGCATGAAGTGGGAAAGCTCCTTACTTACCATTCAAATATGCAAGAGCAGGCAGGAATATTTCCTCCTGAGAATTTTCTCCTAAAACAAAACCTACAAAAGGCATTTACTAATTTTGAAAGGGTCAAGAATCAGGAACTGGAGAGACAGGGGAAGGAGAGTATTTACTATTGCCCTTTCCTTTTACAAAATCAGTTTTAGCATATTAACTGTTGTTGAGTCTAACCCAACAACATTTAAATTTACTTTTTTCTTTATACCAGAGCACTGATCTGCTCTGGAAAACAGTGGAGCAGGGGAGCCTAAGGCATGAAAGTCTCTTTGCATAACCATTATGCTATCTACCCTCAACCTCAACTTTGGCTTACCAAAGGCATTGTTCTAGAAGAAAATCATGCAAAGTCCATCATAACCCACAAAGCAGTATAACTTAATGGTCTCAGGTTCCCTTCTGGTCCTGGAATGCACTGTCATTTTCTAGCTTTCCACCATCAATAAAAAAGTTTTATTGTAGGATGAGCCCACTCCTTCATTTATGTTTAATATTTGACTTTTTCTTCGTGATATCTGACTCTTAACTGATTTGGCAGAATCCTGCAGGCTGATGAGGATGGTCCCTTGTTACTGGAAAGAAATTGTTTTTGAATGAGAAGAATTCACAAGAGCTTCCACTACAGAGAGAGAGAGAGAGAGTTATAGGGGGAGGGAGAGGGAGAGAAAGAGAAATCATGATGAGTAACTGTTTGTTTTTGCTCTTTCAGTTGGTTTTGTGACTCACGTGTCCTGACCCTTTTCAGTGAGGCTAAGAAAGACAACCACATAACCCAAGGAAATCCAGCTGTGGCAATCCAGCTATGTTTTCCTTTGAGCCAGCCCCCTCAGCATGTAAGCAGCCTCATTTGATCTTTTTCTTCTAATCCAGAAGTCCCCAACCCTTTCTACTACATTTTAAAAATTATTACACTAATGTATTTTTCATTACTCATAAATTATGTTGCCTTAAAATTCTCCACCCACCAAATCAATGCCTTTGTTGTTTCATGGAAAGAAGAGACACAACCTTGAACCAAGGAATCCTTTTTTAAAACTGTGTTTTATATTAGATTTCTTAAGTCAGAAAGAAACTATTGTCTAATAAGTTATTTTTGTTAAAAAGAAAAAATAATCTATTCAAAAAAATATCCTTGTACATCTTAAGAACAAAACCCAGGGGACAAAGCATAGAGTTTTACCATAAGTTTTACCACAGTTTAGAACGGAGAAAGGATATGATATAAGGACAACTCCTTTGTGCAGAAAAGACAGGGGAAGATTTCCTACTCAGCTCATCAACTACCAAGAGTTTGATGCTGGCAAAAAAAAAAGGGGGGGGGGATGAAGTGACAACCAGATAGGAAGAAAATCAAATTTCAGTATTTGGGTAATGATGTTAATAATCATACCTATGTAATCAAAGTTTATAAAAATGCTAAAATATGGGGTTCAGAAAGCTTCTAGAGTGAACAGGTTTAGGAAGCAATAGGATGTATGCCCAGAGGAAGCATGGAAACTCAGTGTCTCTCATCTCATAACTTGTCTTAAGCACTTCTCATATCTGGCTCTTTCTTTTTTATCTACATCCTTATGGCCTTTGGCAAATAGGTAAAAACATATTTATTTAGTCTAATGTTTTAGTTTATACTCCAGCCAATGTTTCCCCAAACAGATTAGGATAAACACACACACACACACACACACACACACACACACACACACACACACACACACACACACTTTATCCCTGTAGTTCAGAAGCAGTAGAACAGCATCAACAGTCTGAAATGTCTCAGTAGATAGGTCAAAATGAGCATCGTCTTGTTTCCTTACAGTTATGCCTAATATGGAAACATCTTAGAAGCTTCCTCACTGCCCTATGGTACACAAGAAAGATGACAGCTGAGAATTAGAAGAGAGTGAAGAGGTTATCTGGCAGTTAGCAAGAAAATTCTATTGCAGAAACTGAACATCAGGTTTATTAAAAGTTTTTTAAAAAGGTAGTTGGGCAGTAGCGCAGCTGGTTAAGCACACGTGGTACAAAGTGCAAGGACTGGTGGAAGGATACCAGTTTGAGCCCCCAGCTCCCCACCTGTAGGGGGAGTCGCTTCACAGGTGGTGAAGCAGGTCTGCAGGTATCTCTCTCCCCCTCTCTGTCTTCCCCTCCTTTCTCCATTTCTCTTTATCCTATCCAACAATGACATCAACAACAATAATAATAACTACAACAACAAAACAAGGGCATCAAAAGGAAATAAATATCAAAAAAAATTTTAATTAAAAAAAAGTTAAAAAATAAATATTTTGGACCCAGATATTGCTCACATGTTAGAGTATATGCTTTGCCATATGTGAGGCTCCAGGTTTGAGCCCCTAGCACTACATAGAAGTATGATTCATGGCATGAGGGTAGGCTCCATGAGCAGTAAAGTGGTGCAGTGGCATCCTTCTCTACTTCTCTCTCCTCCTCTCTAACTATCTCTGTCTGAAGCCAAAAAGAAAAAGAAAAAGCTGACTGGGAGCAATATAATCAAACAGGTGCAAGACCCAAGCAAAGGTTAAAAAGAAAAATATACCAAGTTATTTTCATGAGAGAGACCAAAGTGTAAAAAAAATTGTCAGGCTGTGTGGCGGAGAAGAGAGAGAGAAGATCCGGAGAAAAGAGGAAACACAAATCTTTATTCGCACGGGCACCTCAGAGTCGGGTGAGAGCACAGTGGTTCAGGCCACGAGGAGGTAGAAAAATGGCCGCCTCCTGGACCACCCTCCCTTGCGTCTAATCACCAATGTGAAAAGCAGGCAAGAAAGATGAGGGGCGGAAGAAGAAGGGCTTTATAGGGCAACAACCAGGAGTGACGTGTCGGGACAGGATTGGTTGAAAAATACACTGCGAGAATATCACAGGAAGTGGCAAAGCCTGAGGGGACAGCTTGGCAGATGTGACTGCATCTGCATAATTCCCCAGCATCTCCCCCTTTTTCTTTATATCTAATGGGCACAGTATAGGAAATATAGAGTGGAGCAGGCTTAAATGTTTTTAAGGAATGCCGTGCTCAGGTGGGAAGATGTAGGATGTTTTTGTGGGGGAGGGAAGACTTACATGGCCGCGAACCTTGTGAGATTCATGTGTCCCCCTGTGCTCCACCCCTCTTTAGAGAGAGAGACTTACCTGGAGGGACTCATCTCATAGGTTAAGCTCTGCCAGGCTCCACCATCTCCACCAAAAGAAAATAATAATAATATTGCAAACAACTTGGAAACAAAACAAAACTCTTAGAATGTATTAAGAAGACCCATTGGCCAACTGACCAATGTGGAGGTGGGGGGAGGAGAGAATAAAAGTCTCTCAGACTTCCCTCTCCAAGATTTTTAGTCAGTCATATGCTTAGGACCCATCCTGTGAAGTCTAATGTTTCACAATGTTTCATTTTGGTTCAGGATATGCAGAAGAGAACAAACTGAAGTTCCTTTCCCATTTTTTTTTAAATTTTTTATTAGTGGCTTAACATTCATTTGCAAAATTACAAATAGCATGGGGACAATTCTGTACCATCCCTACCACCGTAGTTCTTTGTCTCCATTGGAAACTGCAGTGGTTCTCCCAAGATCACAGATATGGGTCAACTATTATTTCTATAACTATCTATCTACCTATCTATTGATCATCTACCTATATTTTTGCCCTTATTTCTATGGTGCTCCCTACTCTTTCTTTCCAAGTTATACAAACACCCATTACTACTTCTGAATGTCCTTTTCTCCACTTCTCTCTCTGGGTTCTGATGAAACTTGGTTTCAAGGCCCTCCCATTAACTTTCCCCTAACATTTCTCCCCCTCTGGGAGTATGGACCAAAATAATTTGGGGGGTGCAAAAAGTGGAAGGTCTAGCTTCTGCAACTGTTTCTCTGCTAGGCATGGGCATTGGCAGATCAATCCATACCCCTAGCCTGTTTCTATCTTTCCCTTGGGGTAAGGATCTGGAGAGGTGATGTTCCAAGATATACTGGCTAGGTCCTCTACCCAGGGATGGACTCATAGTAGCAACTGAAACTTGGTGACTGAAAGGCAGTTAAGATATAAAGCAGGACAAAATGTTTAGTAAACAGGAATAAAGCACATGAGAATAGAGATTTTAGGGTGGTAAAAAAGAAAGTGAGTCTATTTTAGTTACGTTTAAAGGGGCCCATGAGCTTGATGGTTAACATGGAGGTGAACTAAGAAAATTGTCTGGGAATATGCCGTCAGAGTTGAGAATAGAACTAGAAAGCTGGAGTTTCTTAAAGACAAGTATTTATAGGTCAAACTAGCATTCTTAATACTAGTAGATGTAAGCTAACATTTTTATTTTTATATACCAGAGCGCTTCTCAGCTCTGGCTTATGGTGGTGCAGGATACTGGACCTGGGACTTTGCAATCTCTGGTAAAGAAAGAAACTTTGGTTTCTTTGCATAACAATTATGCTATCAACCGCCATCCCTAACATTCCTTTTTTTTTTCTTCTTTTTTTTTAATTTAAGAAAGTATTAATTAACAAAACCATAGGGTAGGAGGGGTACAACTCCACACAATCCCCACCACCCATTCTCCATATCCGACCCCCTCCCCTGATAGCTTTCCCATTCTCCATCCCTCTGGGAGCATGGACCCAGGGTCATTGTGGGTTGCAGAAGGTAGAAGGTCTGGCTTCTGTAATTGCTTCCCCACCAAACATGGGCGTTGACTGGTCGGTCCATACTCCCAGTCTGCCTCTCACTCTCCCCAGTAGGGTGGGTCTCTGGGGAAGCGGAGCTCCAGGACACATTGGTGGGGTCTTCAATCCAGGGAAGCCTGGCCAGCATCCTGATGGCATCTGGAACCTGGTGACTGAAAAGAGAGTTAACATACGAAGCCAAACAAATTGTTGAGCAATCATGGACCCAAAGCTTGGAATAGTGGAGAGGAAGTGTTAGGAAGTGTTAGGGGGGTACTCACTGCAAACTCTAGTGTACTTCTGCTTTCAGGTATATGTTTTGCAGTAGTTTATGGATACTTGTGAACATATGCTCTCTTTCACAGAAACTGGTGTATATCTAGGTTTTGGGACTTTGTTAGAAAGTGGTTCACTTTCTAAAAAAAAAAAAAAGAAAAAAGAAAAAGAAAGTGAATTGAGGCTTACTTGTAGAACAGGGTTGGGAATAGTAAATGAGGGTGAGGTATCTGAAAACCTATCTACCACACTTGAATAGTACTGAAAATACAGAGACATGATGATTTGTAATTGACATTATCTTGTTTGAGAGCCCTTATTTATATAGAGTAACTAAAGAAGTTCAATTTTGCCCACTTAAGGAAAATTGGTTTCTTTTGGTTTGAAGCAATATTTTTCAGGTAAGCTTTCTAACAAAGTTCCAAAACCTAGATATACACCAGTTTCTGTGAGAGAGAGCATATCTTCACACGTATCCATAAACTACTGCAAAATATATACCTGAAAGCAGAAGTACACTAGAGTTTGCAGTGAGTACCTCCCTAACAATTCCTCTCCACTATTCCAAGCTTTGGGTCCATGATTGCTCAACAATTTGTTTGGCTTCGTATGTTAACTCTCTTTTCAGTCACCAGGTTCCAGATGCCATCAGGATGCTGGCCAGGCTTCCCTGGATTGAAGACCCCACCAATATGTCCTGGAGCTCCGCTTCCCCAGAGACCCACCCTACTGGGGAGAAAGAGAGGCAGACTGGGAGTATGGACCGACCAGTCAATGCCCATGTTCAGCGGGGAAGCAATTACAGAAGCCAGACCTTCTACCTTCTGCAACCCACAATGACCCTGGGTCCATGCTCCCAGAGGGATGGAGAATGGGAAAGCTATCAGGGGAGGGGGTCGGATATGGAGAATGGGTGGTGGGGATTGTGTGGAGTTGTACCCCTCCTACCCTATGGTTTTGTTAATTAATACTTTATTTAAAAAAAAAAAAAAGAAAGAAAGAAAGTGAACCACCTGAGATGAAATTAGAGTATACTATGAAAGGAAAGGTCTCACCTGAGTAATGAAGCTGAAGGGTTGTCATTCCACATGTGAAGTCTCTGGACACAGTCTGAAGTGAAGCACCTAACATTCCTTTCTTAACAATAATAGATTTAAACTAAAGTTCTTTTCTCAACAATAGTAGGTATAAACTAGAATTCCTTAACAAAAAAGCAAAAACTAATTTCTTCTTGCTCTGTTACAAGAGCACTGTTCAATTCTAGCATATTGTGGCGCCTGTGGTTGAATCCAGAACGCCAGGTGACTCAGAATTAAAAGTCTACTGTCCTTAACCCCCACCTAAAAGCAGGTTCTGATGGGAGAGCATGGCCATACCCCTGAGGATATAAAGCAGTGAAGAGCAAAGTGCAGGATGCTAAACCCAGAAGCAACCATCATGCACTGCTTGTACCCAGTCTCACCAGCCAAGGACACTACCACTGACAGTCTGCTACTAAACCTAAATCTGAAAGAGAAGCAAAGCTGAGCTAACTTGCACCTCAAAAAAGTCAAACAGAAGCCAGCAGAGAAGATAACATGTGTATAAAGCACCCTACAGTGCCAAGACAAAGTTATACCAGACTTTCCCTGTACCCAGATGTTTCCCAGGGAGAAGAGACTGAGAGAAAGAGGACACCTGAGAGAAAAAGCTGGTGCCCACAGAAACTCAGCTTACCTGGAAAATATTGCTTCAAACCAAAAGAAACCAATTTTCCTTAAGTGGGCAAAATTGAACTTCTTTAGTTACTCTATATAAATAAGGGCTCTCAAACAAAATAATATCAATTACAAATCATCATGTCTCTGTATTTTCAGTACTATTCAAGTATGGTAGATAGGTTTTCAGATACCTCACCCTCATTTACTATTCCCAACCCTGCTCTACAAGTAAGCCTCAATTCACTTTATTTTTCTTTTTTCTTTTTTTTTTACTGGAAGCCTAATGGTTTACAGTAAAGTAGTTGGCACATGGGTACGATTTCTGATCTTACCAAGATAAGTATTGGCATAACACTCTCACCCCCAAATTAGTCCCTCATCCTCTACCAGGATCTGGAAGCCCTCCCTGCCCCAGCCCTCTCCCTGTCTTTCTTCACCAGAGTGCTTTGCTTTGATACAATACACCAAACCAGTCTCTACGTTTCCCCTTTCTGTTCTTGTTTCTTAAATTCTGCCCATGAGTGAGATCACCTATGTCCACCTTTCTCATTCTGGCTCATCGCAGCACTCTTAGCTCAAGGAAAGGCCACTTCCCCAGACAGAGGAGAGATGGTTTAAGGCAAGAGTAAAGAGCATGCAGTCCTCACTCCATGGTTGGGTTGGAGTTCCCTGACTTCAGGCAAGTGGGTCAGAGATTCTGAGTAGTATTCTTGCCTGGAGAGCCAGCAGCAAAAACAAGAGTGTGAAGAGAAGGTTCTATTTCCTTTCACTGAGAGAAGCTCATAGCTAGCGGTTTCCCAAAACCAATAGTCAATTCTATGGGTCCCATGATTTTAGGCCAAACTGGTGTTCTCTGTTTTTATAGGAAACTCTTTAAGGCTTCACTATATAACTATGTCATGTAAGTCCCCCCACCATCCTTCAACCCAGAAGCCCTTGATCACTGCTTTACATCCCCTTCCTGACCAGACACACAGAACAGGGAGTGGGATGGAGGCTGGAGATGTGTGACTTCAGAGTTGCAGTATTTCTCTCAAACTGGAATTAATTATCATGACTTGCTCCTATGTCCCTCTTAGATCTGCAAAGTATGGGTCACAGTGACTTTGTTTTTACTGGCCTACCACATATTGAAACCATTCCTGCATATTGATACTGAATCTCTCAGCCAAACCCTTGTGAAAATTACTTACTGTGCAATGCAACAGAATGACTTTCTAAAGTTAAACGTCTTGAGATATTTTATCGTTTCAAGTGCATACCAAAAGCAATTAAGTTCAAACTGGAATACAGCCTTTGCCAGTTTCCATTCTTGACACATATGTGTCTGTGTTTATAAGTTCAAAGACCCCTCACAGGATCAAATCTCTAGCTTTAATTTTCTCTTTGCAAGTGAAAAACAGCCCTGCATCCTTCCCTAAATCATCTGCTAGAAGTCTGTGGCATGAGGTTTCTCCTCAAGTCATGGTTAATGTAGACTGGAGAGTGGGATGAGCCCCCTTTGCTGTCCTCCCCCCTCTTCCAGCCCACATTGGGTACCACAGTTGGTTGAGAAGTAAAAGTTACAGTCACAGAACTCAAAGCCACAGAGATACGTAGCAGCTCTTTGCCAAAGTCTATCTGTCTGTCTGCATTTTACTACTCTGATATAATCCCTGGGCAGTTCTAGCTCTCAGGGAAGCCTAAGATTTCTGCCTGATCTATTTTCTGCTCCCTCTCTGAGCTCTTCAGATTCATTCCCTTTGCTTTCAGTATTTTTTTTAATTTCATACTCATATATTCTTAAAGCTTCATATAACACCTTCATGTTCTCCTTCCTCCTCTAAAAGCCACACTTCTTGTTTGCCCTCAAGCATTCTTACTTTAGTGGATTTGCACATATAACTGAGTCAATTCAATACATCTCGAATGTTCTGGAAAACTCCAGCCCATTTCTCAGCCTGAATTTATTTTTCAACTCTGGCTATCACATTATACTAACTTCTATTAATAGATACTAAATCTAAAAATTTACCTACTTAGACAAAAAAGCTGTAACCCACCAGTTACCACTCACAGGTATCTCCATGGCCCTATAGACATGTGCAAAATCACAAAACAAATAAGCAAAACAAAATTTGTTCTTTCTGGTATAGCATTCCTAGCTAAAGGTGAACAAGATGGTGCCTTCTTGTCTCAGTTATCACACTTATAAACAACTGCCTCCTCTTTTACAGTATACTTAAGCTCCATATTCTTTGCATTTTTTAATGATTTTGCGGTGTAAAATGGTCACCAAGTATAGTGCTAAACTATTGTCTGAACACCAAATACTTACGTTAGATATCATTCAGTCATGAGTCATAGTACAACTGTCAGTGAATTCATTGTTAGCAAATCAATAATGTGTATTAATCAAGGTGTCTTTAATTAAGCTCTCATAGTTCTGGTGACTACAAGCCTAAAATCAGAGTGCCAAAGCAATCAGGCCTGGAGTAAATCTACTTTCTGTTTCATAGACAGTGAAAGAAAAAAAGGTGAGAGAGCTCTCTAGAGTCTTCTCATAAATGCACTAACCTCATTTATGAGAGCTATACCATCATGATCTATTACCTTTGAGCTCTCTGCCTACTAATACTATCACAAACATTGAAGTATTCTACTTATGAAAGTCCAACTTATGAACTTCAGGGAGACATAATTCCTACAGTACTACAAATTTCCCATTATGTAACCATCAGTGAATTTAGGCATCCAAACATTGAACTTTAACAACTTTTACATTCAAAGGAGAAAAATAATAATGTAATAGAAGAGTACACCACTTATAATGCTTTCTTGACCCCCACCAAAAGTATATATCTGAGTTTAACCAAGCCTATAAATCCAATTCAAATTTACAGAAAATACAGGGGACAGAGGAACCTATCATACTGAAGGGTACAACCACCAGAATCCAAACTACGAGAAAACCATTAACTATTTTGTTTTCTTCAAAAGATTAACTTTAAGAAGGAAAAAAATGTGAAGGGGTAAAATAAATTTTTAAACAAGAATTAAAACGTATCAGCCGGGGCTGGGGGGTGGCATACCTGGTTGAGTGCACATGTTACAATGCACAAGGACCCAGGTTCGACCCCTGGTCTGCACCTGCAGGGGAAAAGCTTTGCAAGTGGTGAAGTAGGGCTGCAGATGTCTCTCTGTCTCTTTCCCTCCCTACCTCCCCCCTCCCTCCCAATTTCTGGCTGTCTCTATCCAATAAATAAAAGTTAAAAAAATGTTTTCAAAAAAAAACATATCAGCCAATTGCAATGAATAGTATGTCAGTCTTCAATCAAGTAAATAGTATAGAAAAAATATGAAAATTAGGAAGTAAAATAATACTTGAATATTTAACAACATTTTAATAGTATTGTGAAATTCTTAATAATGGCATTGTAATTATTTTTTGAAAAGGAAAGTAAAATCTTATCTTGTTGAGATTCATAATGAAATATTTATGAAGTGATACAATGGTGGGGACCTACTTCAAAATAATAAAGGCAGGAGAAAGTTCTTGGGTGTGATTGGAATTAACCATGGTTATTGCTGGTTAGACTTAATACACAGTGCATTCATCATGCCATTCTGTCTACCTTTGTGTATATTCAGAATTCTTCATAATGAAAAGATAAAAACAGGCATAAGTAATGTCATCTCTGACACTTCTTAGCTATGTGACTTTCCTTAGTTCTTCAACTTCTTTGAACCTCAGTTTCCTCAGCAAAATGGACTGATAGTAGTACTCCAGAGAGAAATTCATGAATTAAGATATGTGAAACACAATACATATATGAGAAAAATTTTGGTGAGAACTTTATAATTTTTTAAATTTTTATTTATAAAATGGAAATGTTGACAAGACTATAGTATATGAGAGGTACATTTCCACACAAAATTCTCACCCCCAGAACTCCATACCTAATCCCCGCCCTTGATAGCTTCCCTATTCTTTATCCCTCTGGGAGAATGGACCCAGGATCATTGTGGGGGGTAGAAGGTAGAAGGTCTGGCTTCTATAATTGCTTCTCTGCTGAACATGGATGGGCATTGGCAGTTTGAGCCATACTCGCAGCCTGTTTCATATGAGAATAATTTTTAGAAGTCTTCATATTTCTTTTAGTATCTTTCAAAATCTCTATCACTATAGCCTAGTTGTTTATCTATAACACAAGGTGCTATTTCAAGAAGCTAAGAAATTATTTGCCAAAATCAACAATTTTAAACAAAAGGAATGTTTGCCTACCTAAAATGTTTCTACTTCATTTGCTTTCACTGCTCTTTTTTTTCTTTATATTCTTCCTTCTTTTGCTTTTTAAATTCAATGATACTCATTTGTGAATTATTTTGGAAAGGAAATCTGACTCAGAGTAGACTGTGTGTGTGTGTGTTTACTACCTCTCTTTATCCTCTTGCTGTCTCTAGAATTTATAGTGGACAGTATATTTGCATAATTGTCTATACCTGCTATCCTTTTTTCCCTTTCTCTTTCTTTTTCTTTTGGTCTTGGTTAATATTTTTTCTTGGACTGCAGCTGTGGTTGGGCTAACTTGTATGGGTTGAACTGCATCAATCCTTGCTTCAGTTTCTATTGTAATTTCTGAGGTTGATGACTGCATTCGTGAAAGGGTTTTAGTATAGCTTGACTCAAAACACAACAGATGAAGAAGGACAGTACAGAAAAATAAAAAACACATCAATTAAAAAATGGTTAAATCAAGAGCAAATAAAACTGCTACCACAATGAATCAGGATAGGAGCCAAGAAGAAGCTCCAAATCAGTCAGAAGTAACCATAGATAAGTATGCAAGCAATAATAAACCTACTAGTCACAGAAATGAAGACAACTATGGAGGAAAGAGCTATTATAAATAGGGAAACAATAGATGAGACCCACAAGGAAAATACTAGCTACCTCGAGGTAATTAGAAAACTGAAAGCTGAAATAGCTAAGTTAAAAGGCCAATTAGCAGAACAAGCTAGTACTATAACCGAACTGAAGAAAGAAGCTGAGGGAAGGGGAAAAAAATTAACAGAAGCAGAAAATAGAATTAGCCAGACAAAAGATGAGCTAGAAAAAACTAAAAAGGAGGTAAAAGAGCTCAAAAACAAGATCAAAAAGGACAGCAGCAACAAATGCTGGAGAGGCTGTAGGGACAAAGGAACCCTTCTGCACTTCTGGTGGGAATGGAAACTGGTCCACCCTCTGTGGAGAGCAGTCTGGAGAACTCTCACAAGGCTAATCATGGACCTTCCATATGACCCAGTAATACCTCTCCTGAGGATATACCCCAAGGACTTCATAACACCAACCAAAAAGATAGGTGTACACTGATGTTCATAGCAGCACAATTCATAATAGCTAAAACCTGGAAGCAATCCAGGTGTCCAACAACAGATGAGTGGCTGAAAAAGTAGTGGTAAATATACACAATGGAATACTACACAGCTATTGAGAATGAACCCACCTTTCAGAACCACCTTGGATGGAACTAGAAGGAATTATGTTAAGTGAACTAAGTCAGAAAGATAAAGATAAGTATGGGATGCCTGTGTCCAGAGACGTCAGGCATGGAATTTCAACCCTTCACCCTCATTACTTGGGTGAGACCTTTCCTTTCATAGTATTCTCAAATTCCATTCCAGGAGGTTCACTTCCTAACAAAATTCCAAAACCTAGTTATAGACCAGGTCCTGTAAGATAGAGCATATGTTCACATATAACCATAAATTAGGGCAAAATATATACCTGAAAGCAAAAGTGAGTCTACCGTCAGTCAGTATGAAGTTCATAATGAAATAGCGTCTACTTAGACTTAGATACCCTACTCACCTGCTTCCTATTACAGTTCTCTCACTCACTCCAAAGCTAACCTTAGCAAAGCGAGGACTGAAAAAGCTGAATAAGGGCAAGAGATTGGCATACTTTAATGATGACTCTTTAGTCACTATCAGGCTACCCCATCAGCTGGGGCCCTATTCGGGGAGTCCTGAGATTCCCAAACAGACATGATGGGCTTAGACCTCAAATAAATCCATCTCTCCATTGTTATCCCTCTCTCCATTCCTATCAGGAACAACACAATAGACCCCTTTGTAGGCCCCGTAGGACCATGCCCTCAACTTGGATCAACAAAGATAGAAAATTTTCCATCCTCCAAAGGGAGGCTGGACAACATACTCTATGCTACACCTGCAGAAGATGGGTCCTGATATTGGGGCAGCTTGGAACCTTCCTACTTATGACCACAGAATGTGAGCTCAGATCTATATGGATGCAAAGGCTCCTAAGCTGAATATGGACCCCGGATCATATCAAATCCATGGGCTTTACAGTCAACAATATTTATACACCTTTCCCACATTTGGAAGCTATTCTCTTCCTTGATCCAGCTTTCTGGTCCTTCTGCTAGTCATGATCCTACCTTCCAGACAATAATTAGGATCCACCTGCATATTGGATTTCAAGCTCAGGCAAAAACAAACAAAAAACACTAGTATGACCATAGGACCTTTGAATATAACTAAAATATGCTTACTAGCTATCTACAAAATGGAGGGCCCCTAAACTCTTCACCTGCACTATTCCAGCCTTTAGGTCCATGACTGGTCAACAATTTGTTTGGCTTTGTATGTTAACTCTCTTTTCAGCCACTAGGTTCCAGATGCTATCAAGATGCCAACCAGACTTCCCTGGACAGACAACCCCACCAATGTGTCCTGGACCTCTGCTTCCCCAGAGCCCTTCCCCACTAAGGAAAGAAAAAGACAGGCTGGGAGTATGGATCAACCTGTCAATGTCCACGTTCAGCAGGGAAGCAATTACAGAAGCCAGACCTTCAAC
This sequence comes from Erinaceus europaeus, assembly GCF_950295315.1. Taxonomy (NCBI): domain Eukaryota; kingdom Metazoa; phylum Chordata; class Mammalia; order Eulipotyphla; family Erinaceidae; genus Erinaceus; species Erinaceus europaeus. The sequence goes on from NC_080164.1 coordinate 51,221,475, forward strand.
CTTCTGCATCCCACAAGGACCATGGGTCCATACTCCCAGAGGGTTAAAGAATAGGAAAGCTATCAGGGGAGGGGATGGGATACAGAGGTCTGGTGTTGGGAATTGTGTGAAGTTATAACCCTCTTATTCTGTGGTTTAGTCAATGTTTCCTTTCTATATATAAAAAATTAAATTAAAAAAAGAAAAATTTAGTTTAAAAAACCCAAAGCACCCCACTCAAAGTGGATGAGACAATAATTGTAATTACCATGATGTATAACAAGAAATCCAGGACTGACAAACATAATGTATCAGTGGTGTCATTGAATACCTAGAGTTATTTTCATTTTCCCAAGAAGCAATGATTTACAACATAGTTATTGACACATAAACACAATTTCTCATGAATACCTTGAGTTTTTATAACTTCCCAGTCAGCCATCCTTGGTATATTTCTCTTAGACTACCTCTTCTCATAGTCACAAGATGGCTGTTGCAGTCCCAAGCATCATATACAGAGGTGACTATGTCTAGAAAAAAGAAGGGGAGTTTTATTGCTTGTTCATATCTCCCCCACTTTCTTTTCTTCCATTTTACTAGGGGGTGGTTAGTGGTTTACACTATGGTTGTTGACATATTGGCACATTAAAACCCCATGACCCTTTTCATATCCTCCTAACCTCTCTCTCAAGAGTCTTTTGCTTTGATTCAGTATACCCTACCCAGTCCAGGGTTCACTTTGTGTTTCCTTTCTGGATTGTTTCTTTTATGTTTATATTTATTTATTTACTTACTTATTTATCTTTATTAGGAGATTCATGGTTTACATTATACAGTAAAATACAGTAGTTTGTACATATGTAACATTTCTAAGTTTTCCATATAAAACTCCACCACCCCAGGTCCTCTTCAGCTATCATGTTCCAGGACCAGAATACTGCCCAAACCACAGAGTCTCTTATTTTGCTTCAATACACCAACTGCAGTCCAACTTCTGCTTTATGTTTTCCCTTCTGTTCTTATTTTTCAACTTCTGTCTATGAATGGGATAATTTCATATTCATCCTTCTCTTCTTAGCTTATCTCACTTAACATGATTCCTTCTAGCTCCATCCAAGATGAGATTAAGAAGGTGAATTTACCATTTTTTTAATGTGGAAGCTCTCTTATTTTATTATTATTATTTATAAGAAGGAAACACTGACAAAACCATAGGATAATAGGGGTACAACTCCACACAATTTCCAACACAAGAACTCTGTATCCTATCCCCTTCCTTAATAGCTTTCCTATTCTTTAACCCTCTGGGAGTATGGACCCAAGGTCATTATGGGGTGCAGAAGGTTGAAGGTCTGGCTTTTGTAATTGCTTCCCCGCTGAACATAGCCATTGACAGATCAAACCATACTCCCAACATGTCTCTCTCTTTCCCTAGTGTGGCGGGGTTCTGGGGAATCAGGGCTCCAGGAGACACTGGTGGGATTGTCCAGGGAAGCCTAGTTGGTATCATGGTAGCATCTGGAACCTGGTGGCTGAAAAGAGAGTTATCATACAAAGCCAAACAAATTGTTGAACAATCATGAACCTAAAGGCTGGTATAGTGCAGATGAAGAGTTGTTTTGAAAATAGCTAGTTGGCATATTTCACTTATATTCCAAAGGGCCTGTGGCTATCCTAGTTTTTTCTTTTCCCCAAGCCTGAAATCTGATATACATGTGAATCCAAGTTATTGTCTGGGGAGATGATGTCATGGCTGGAAAAAGGACCAGAAAGCTGGATCAAGGAAGAGAGTAGCTCCCAAATATGGGAAAGGTGTATAAATATTGTTGACTGTAAACCCCACCAATTTGATGTAATTTGGGGTCCATATTCAGCTTAGGAGCCTTTGTGACCTCTGCATCCATATAGATCTGAGCTCACATTCTGTGGTCATGAGTAGGAACATTCCAAGCTGCCCCAATATCAGGACCCATCTTCTGCAGGTGTAGCATAGAGTATGTTGTCCAACCTCCCTTTGGTGGATGGAACATTCTCTACCTTTTTTGATCCCAGTTAAGAACAAGGTCCTATGGGGGGCATACAAAGGAGTCTATTGTGTTGTTCCTGATAGGAATGACCAGTAACAATGGAGAGATGGATTTATTTGAGGTCTAAGACCATCATGTCTGTTTGGGAATCTCAGGACTCCCCGAATAGGGCCCCAGTTGATGGGATGGCTTGATAGTGACTAAAGAGTCATCATTAAAGTATGCCAGTCTCTTGCCCTTATTCAGCTATTTCAGTCCTTTCTTTGATAAGATTAGCTTTAGAGTGAGTGAGAGAAGTGTAATAAGAAGTAAGTGAGCAAGGTATCTAAGTCTAAGTATACACTATTTCATTATGAATTTTATACTGACTCACTGCACACTACTGTGTACTTTTGCTTTCAGGTATATATTTTGCCCTAATTTATGGATACATGTGAACATATGCTCTATATCACGGGACCTGGTCTTATCTAGGATTTGGGACTTTGTTAGGAAGTGAACTACCTGGAATGAAATTAGAGAATACTATGAAAGGAAAGGTCTCACCCAAGTAATGAGGCTGAAAGGTAGACATTCCATGCCTGATGTCTCTGGACACAGTCTTAAGTGAAGAATGCTGAGGTGGTACTTATTGCATTGATTAGTCTGGGATCAGCAGATGCAATATCATTTGATATGAATTGAGAGAAGCATGCAGGAAAGTTAGCCCCACCCAAGAGGTTCCAGGACTGGGGTAATATAGGCTTTATAGAGGTAGCTGGAGGTTCCTGCAGGATTAGGGTTAAAGAAGACAATAGATAGTTATTGCTATAGTCACGTTATTTGGCAACTGGGTTAACTTTGAAAAATCCCTTTGTTAGTATTTGTTGTATCATACACAACATCACCATAGTTTATGTCCTTTGACATCATTTGTATATACCTATGCCACTGGTTGCTTCTGTTATCCCTGGTCTAAGTTAAAAAGAGAGCCAACATATCAAAGACTCAGCCTATGGTCTGTGCATTAAAAAGTTTGAGACAGTCAATCAATTTTCCCTTCTCATATTAATTAAATAGTGATTTACATTACTACAAAATAATAGAAGTATACATAAACACCATCCCCACCACCAGAAGACTGGTGCCCATTCCATTCAACCCCCTCCCTCCCCCATCCCTGCCCCATGAAGCCAACATCAGCCTCACCCTCAACCCAGGGTTTTTACTTTGGTGTCCTACTCAAATTCAAATTCAGTCAAATCCTGCTTTGAGTTTCCCTTTCTATTCTTTCTCAGCTTCTGTTTATGATATGTATCTTTATCTTTCTGACTTAGCTCACTTAACATAATTCCTTCTAGCTCCATCCAAGGTGGTTCTGAGAAGGTGGGTTCATTGTTCTTCATAGCTGTGCAGTATTCCATTTTATATATATACCACAACTTTATCAGCCACTCATCTGTTGTTGGGTACCTGGATTGCTTCCAGGTATTAGCTATTATGAACTGTGCTGCTATGAACATCAGTGTACACATATCTTTTAGGTTGGCTGTTATGAAGTCCTTGGGGTATATCCTCAGAAAGGTATTACTGAGTCATATGGAAGGTCCATGATTAGCCTTGTGAGAGTTCTCCAGACTGCTCTCCACAGATGCTGGACCAATTTACATTCCCACCAGCAATGCAGAAGGGTTCCTCTGTCCCCACAGCCTCTCCAGCATTTGTTGCTGCTGTCCTTTTTGATGTATGCCATTCTCACAGGAGTGAGATTGTATCTCAGTGTTGTCTTTATTTGCATTTCTCTGACAATCAGAGATGTGGAGCAATTTTTCATATGTTTGTTAGCCTTTTGGATCTCTTCTGTAGTGAATGTTCTGTTCATATCCTCTGCCCATTTTTGGATGGGGTCATTTGCTTTTTTGTTGCTAAGTTTCCTGAGTTCTTTGTATATTTTGGTTATTAGTCCCTTGTCTGTTATATGGCATGTGAAGATCTTCTCCCATTCTGTGAAGGGTCTCTTTGTGTGATAGTTTTTTGGTTTTGGGGTTTTTTTTTTGGCTGTACAGAAGCTTTTCAATTTGATGTAGTCCCATTGATTTGTTTCTGCTTTAGTATTCCTTACAATTGGGTTTGTATCATCAAAGATGTCCCTGAGGTTTAGGTGGGAAAGTGTTTTACCAATATTTTCCTCTAAGTATTTGATTGTTTCTGGTCTAACATCCAGATCCTTGATCCATTTGTTGTTGATTATTGTTTCTGGTGAGATAAGGTGGTTCAGTTTCATTCTTCTGCATGTTTAAACCAAGTTTTGAAAAGAGCTTCCTTTCTCCATTTAATACTTTGAGTCCCCTTATAAAAGTTTATATATCCAGACATATGTGGGGGGCTAGTTCTGGGCTTTCAGTTCTGTTCCACTGTCTGTGTGCCTATTATTATTGTTCCAGTACCAGGCTGTTTTGATGATGATGGCCTTATAATATAGTTTGAGATCATAGAGTGTCATGCCTTCATTTCTGTTTTTTTCCTCAAGATTGTTTTGGTGATTCTAGGTGTTTTCTGGTTCCAGATAAATGACTGTAGTGTTTGTTCTATTCTCTTAAAGAAGCTTAGTGGAATTTTGATGCCTATCACGTTAAATTTGTATATGGCTCTGGGGAGAATATTCATTTTGATGATATTAATTCTTCCAATCCATGAGCTTCGGATGTCTTTCCATTTCTTGGTATCAGTTTCTATTTCCTTGAATAGTAACTCATAGTTTTCAGTATACAAAGTCTTTCACTTCTTTGGTCAGCTTTATTCCTATGTATTTTATTGATTTTGCTGAAACAGTGAATGGCAGTGATTTCTGGATTTCTTCTTCAGATTTGGTGTTTGTATAAAGAAATGCCACCGATTTTTGTACATTGATTTTGTAGCCTGACAACTTGCTGTATTGCCTAATAACTTCCAGTAGTTTTCTGCTGGTTTCTTGTATACTATCATATCATCTGCAAATAGTGAGAGCTTGACTTCTTCCTTTTCAATCTGTATTCCTTTGATTTCTTTCTCTTGCCTAATTGCTATGTCATGTACTTCCAATACTGTCTTGAAGAGCAATGGTGATAATGGACAGCCCTATCTAGTCCCCTATCTGAGGGGGAATGCTTTCAGCTTCTGCCCGTTGAATATGATGCTGGCTGTAGGTTTGCTATATATGAACTCCTCTATCTTAAGGAATTTCCCACCTATTCACACTTTTGTAGTGTCTTGAGCATGAATGGGTGTTGGATTTTGTCAAAGGCTTTCTCTGCATCTATTGAGATAATCATGTGGTTTTTGGTTTTGCTTTATTGATGTGGTGAATGACATTGATTGACTTATATATGTTGAACCAGCCTTATATTCCTGGGATAAATCTTACTTGGTTGTGATGAACAATCTTTTTGATATACTGCTGTGTTGGTATGCTTCTAAATTCTGCTTCTAAGACCCCTTCTGTTTCATTGGTTTAATCTCCCCTGCTTAACACTGTATTCTATTTACATAACCACTGTTAACTAAATACTGCCCTGCCTCCAGGGCATTGGTTTAATCCTCACTGTTTTGCACGCTTTTTCCTTCTCCCCAGCCCCTATCCTATGTACATGCTCTTCGGACCTGACACTTTCTGCCTCAGGATATATAAGGACAGGATTGTGATTAGAGATAGCTTAGATTGCACTGAGTTCCACATGAATAAAGACTGAACTGCATACCACTCAGCCATGAGTCCCTGCTCATCTCTCTCCTGCCCAAGAAGTTAGCCCAGCACTGCTGTATCCAGAATCTTGTTTAATATTTTGGCATCTATGTTCATCAGAGATATTGGTCTGTAGTTCTCCTTTTTTTGTTGTGTCCCTATCTGCTTTTGGTATCAGAGTGATGTTGGCTTCATAGAAAGTGGAAGGGAGTGTTCCTGTTTCTTTGATCTTGTGAAAGAGCTTTAGAAGTTTAGGTATTAGCTGTTTCCTGAAGCTTTTGTAGAATTCCTTTGAGAAGCCATCTGGTCCAGGTCTTTTGTTTTTGGGAAGATCTTAATAACTGTGATGATTCCTTTGTCTATGATTGGTGCATTTAGGTTTTGAAGCTCTTCTTGATTCAGTTTTGGAAGGGCATATGTTTCTAGGAATTCTTCGATTTCTTCCAGATTCTCTGGCTTGGTGGCATATAGTTTTTTATAGAAGTTTCACATGATTTTCTGGGTTTCTGTGGTGTCAGTTGTGATATCCCCTCTATCATTTACAATTGTATTTATTTGAGTCTTCTCCCCTTTTTTTTATAGTGAGTCTGGCTAGGGGTTTGTCAATCTTGTTTAATATTTCAAAGAACCAACATTTGGCTTCATTGATCTCTTGTATGGTTCTCTTATTTTCCATGTTGTTTATTTTTGCTCTAATTTTAGGGATTTCCATCCTTCTGGTTGCTTTACAGTTCCTTTGTTCCTCTTCTTTTAAGTCCTTAAGGCATGCAGTAAGGTCAGTTACTTGAGCTTTTTCTTGTTCTCTAATATGTGATTGTATGGCTATGAGTTTCCCTCTCAGTATTGCTTTAGTTGTGTCTCAAACATTTTGATAGCTTGTGTCTTCATTTTCATTTGTTTCCAGGAACATTTGGATTTCTTGCTTGAGTGTCTCTCTGACCCAGAGGTTCTTAAGCAGCATGTTGTTGAGTTTCCAAATTCTGTGACTTTTAGTAATTTTTTGTTTGCTGTTAAACGTAAGCTTTACTCCACTGTGGTCTGATAGGATACTTGGGATGATTTCAATGCTCTTGAATTTGTTGATATTGTCTTTGTGGCCTAACATGTGGTCTATTCTTGAGGATGTGTTGTGTGGATTTGAAAAGAATGTGTATTTCATTTTGGGGGGATGAAGAACTCTGAAAATGTCCAGGAGGTCTAGTCTGTCCATCTCTTCATTTAATTCTCTTGTTTTTTTTGTTGTTGTTGATTCTCTGCTTCATTGATCTGTCTAAGTGTGAGAGTGGGGTGTTAAAATCTCCCACTATTATTGTATTACTACTGATGTATTTTTGAAGTTCTTTCAGTAGGTGTTTGATGTATTTAAATGGTCCCTCACTGGGTGCATAGATGTTAATAATTGTTAAATCTTCTTGGTTGATTGATCCTCTAATCATTATGTAATGGCTTTGCCTATCTTTTATTACTTTATTTAATTTAAAGTCTATTGTGTCAGAGATGAGAATAGTTGTTCCTGCCCTTTTTTGTGGTCCATTAGCCTGTAGGATGGTTTTCCATCTCTTCAGTTTAAGCCTGTGTTTGTTTTCTTGGGTCAGATGGGATTCTTACAAGCAGCATATGGTAGGGTTGTGTTTTCTGATCCATACTCCCACTTTGTGCCTTTTAATGAGTGATTTAAAACACTGACATTTATTGGTATTATGAATTTAGTGTATTGTAGTGCCATTATTCTACAATTTTTTATTTGCTCTGATATATGGTAAGTATTATGGTGATGTTCTTATTTATAAGAGGTCTTTTAGAACCTCTTTCAAAGCAGGCTTGGTGATGGTTGCCTCCGTTAACTGTTGTCTGTCTGAGAAGGTTTTGTTCCCTCCATCTAGTTTGAATGAAAGTCTAGCAGGATATAGTATCCCTGGTTGAAACCCTTTTTCATTCAGGACTCAATAGATATCTTGCCATTCTCTTCTGGCTTTTATAGTTTGAGGAGAGAAGTCTGCTGATAATCTCATGGGTTTTCTCCTGTATGTGACTTTTTGTTTTTCTCTTGCAGCCTTTAGGATCCATTCTTTATCCTTACTTCTTTTCATTATAACTATGATGTGTCTTGGTGTCTTCATGTTGGGGTTGATTCTGTTTGGGGCTCTCTTAGCCTCTTGAATCTTAATGTCCTTTCTGTTGTTTAGGACTGGGAAGTTTTCTTCTATTATTTCCTCTAGGATGTTTACTTCCCTTCCTCTTTTTCTTCCTCTGGCAGGCCAATTATATGAATTTTACTTCTTTTGAGATCATCCCATATGTCTCTGGTATTGTTTTCAGTGTCTCTCAATTTCTTTTTGAGCTCTTTTACCTCTTTCTTTGTTCTTGCTAGCTCATCCTCTGTTTAGCTAATTCTGTTTTCTGCTTTTGTTAGCCAGCTTTCCCTTCCCTCAGCTTCTTTCTTCATTTCAGTTATTGTACTAGCTTGTTCTTCTATTTGACCTTCTAGTTCAGCTAGTTCAGCTTTCAGTTCTCTAATTGCCTCGAGGTAGCTTGTGTTTTCCTTGAAGATCTCATCTGTTGTTTCCTTAATTCTGATAACTCTTTCCTCCATAGTTGTCTTCATTTCTGTGATTATTACTTCTTGCATAATTTTCTTATCTATGGTTACTTCTTACTGATTTACAGTTTCTTCTGGGCTCCTGTCTTGATTCATTGTGATATCAGTTTTATTTGCTCTTTATTTAACCATTTTCTTTTTATTGATGTGTTTTTTTTCTATTCTTTTGTTCTTTAATTGTTGTGTTTTGAGTACAAGCCACACTATATTAAATACTTTTATGACAAATGTAATCACCCAACCTCAGAAATTACAACTATAGTAACTTAAACAATGATTGGTGCTGTTCAACCAATACCAGTTAGCCAAACAACAGCTCCAGTCCAAGAAAAAATAACAACCAAATCCTAAGGAAAAAGAAAGAGGAAAGAAAAAAGGGAAAGCAAGAATAGACAATTATTCAAATCTACTATCCACTGTAAATTCTATGTATAGCAAGAGGAGAAAGGGAACTAGAGTAGAGACACACACACAGAGTCCACTCTAAGTCAGATTTCTTCCCCAAAATAATTCACAAATGAGTATCAGTGAATTCAAAAAACAAGACAGAGGAAGGAAGAAAAGAGGATGAGAACAAGAAAAAATTATGAATTAGATAGGAGGAGGGAGAAAGGAGAGTGGAGGGAAGAGGTAGAAAGAAACAAGTTCCTCTCACACTGACTAGGACACATAGTCACCTAGCAATAGAGAAAACAACAGTTAATTTTGGTCAACCTAAAGAAGGAGGGGGCAAAAGGGACACATGTATATAATAATAGTAATAATAAAATAGAACAGAGTAAAAAACCCTAACAATCAGTCTGCATCTTGGACCACTACAGATTAGACAGCCTGAGCAAGGACAGCCAGTTGTAAGAAGTATAGAAGAAAAAAAAAAATTCCAGGTAGTCTTTCCCAGGCAGGGGTGAGGTTCTGATTGGTCTGGTATTTTGTTACCTAAACAGAGCTCCAGCCATTTTAAAAAAGAGAAAGAAACAAAATAGGAAAAGGTTTGGAATGACACCCCTGGTAAGCCAGGAATCTTGGTAAAGAAAATAGCTCAGTGAGGAGCCTGCTAGGAGCAGCTCTCCAGCCCCTGGGGGCTGATTCTGGGGTGGGGGGGAGGGGTTAGCTTCAGAAATAATCAAAAGAATTCTTTTCTATTACCCCCTGGCCTCCATTTTCTAACCCAAGAGTGGTCTCACCCTTAGGACCCCTTATTCACCCTCCTGATGAAGGCCCAGTATCCTACCCTATACAGAGAATCCCTGGTAACAAGCTTCTGCTTGTTGGAGCTCATGCCATTCGCTGCTTGCAAGTTGCCACCTTGGCTCCACCCATAAAATTTTCATAAATGAAACACCCAGAAAGGAATCACCCAGAAAGGGAAGCTATGTACCCATCTTTCCACAAACCTAATTGTTCACTCTCCTCTATACCTTTATTAAAGCCATACACAATATTTTGTATACCCATTCTTTTTTCATAATCTGCTTACACCCTACCATTCTCATATCCATAAGTGTATATCATAGCTCTTGGAGTGTCATGACCAAAGGAAAGAAGGGAATCCTTACAAATGAACTGAAGTAGGTCAAAGACATGTTCTATTTGTTTTCTTATCTTTAGCGTTTACTATAGTACCTAGTAAAGTTAATAATGTCTTAAAGTCAAAAGAAAAACTGACTCGTGTCATCAATATAGCTCACTGAGATAGTGCACTACTTTGTCATGTGCATAACCAAGGTCTGAGCCTGGTCCCCACCAAACTGAAGAATGCTTTGTTGCTGTGGTTTATTTCCATCTCTCTGCTTCACTGTCTCTCTACATCAGTCTGAATAAGTCAAACCAGTCTATGGCAAACACACCCAATGTTATTTGAGTAAGTCAGACTGGAGTGGTGATACCCTAGAAAAAATAAAAGAGAAGAAGAAGGAGAGAGAGAGAGAGAGAGAGGAAGGATAGGAGGAAGGAAGGAATGAAGGAAGGAAGGAAGGAAGGAAGGAAGGAAGGAAGGGAGGAGGAAGGAAGGAAGGAAGGAAGGAAGGAAGGAAGGAAGGAAGGAAGGAAGGAAGGAAGGAGAGAAAGAAAGAAGGAAGACTCCATAACAAAATAACAAAATGTCTTTCTGGGGTATAATTACAATATTCTGGTGAGACCTTTCTTAACTCAAGGGACTCTCCAGTTCTATTTCAAATGGAGCATTTTCTAACTTACATAACCTAAACATAGACAAAGGCCCGAGGGATAGGGCACAGGTACACATGTATCCATAAGATAGGGAGAAATATATCCCTTAAAGTAAAAGTGCACAATAGTCTGCGGTGAGTAGATTTAGACTCAATAAGTGCAGCAGGCAAGTAGAAAGACTTAGAAAAGACATCATAAAGTACTTAATCAAATATTTTCTACATAGGCCTAGATACCCTCCTCTCTAACCTCCTACCTCGCTTCCCACAACCACTGTAAGTCTAACCTTGTCAGATAAAGTAAGGACTACAAAAGCTGGATAAGAGCAAGAAACTGGCATACTTTAATGTTGGCCGCTTTGCTTACTACCAGGCCAACCCATCATCAGGAGCTCTAGTCAGGGAATCCTTGAATTCCCACATAGATATGATGGACCTAGACTGTTAATGTGTCCCTCTCTCCACCATGACTAGTCACTTACATCAGGAACATCATCATAAGCTCTCTTGTGGGCCTCTCCAGGACTTTGCCCTCAATGTAGAACAACAATAGTAGGGATTGCCACACTCTCCAAAGGGAGACTGGGTCAAACTATTCTGTCACTTGAGGAAGTCTTGTCCTGAAATGAATGCATCTTAGAATGTTCCCAGCTGAGATCATGGACTTCGAGCTCAGACTGACAGGTATTTAGAGGTTATACAGGTTCCTGTGCTAAATAATGAATAGACATGGATCTTAGGTCAGATCAATGGGGTCTACAGTTAATGGTATTTATATACTTTCCTCATATTTGGGAGCTACTCTGTGCCCTAATCCGGCTTTATAGTCCTAATCTCAACTCTGACACTATTTTCCCAGACAATAGTTTTAGGCCACCTGCATTTTAGTTATCAGGCTTGGGCAAAAATTAGTAGTCATAGGCTTCTTGGAATACACCTAAAATGGACATCCTAGCTTCTTCCCATACCAAGACACTTAGGCCATCTGCTCTTTTATTACCTTTAAATTCCTGATTACTAGTTTGTCCTTCTTTATATCTTAGCACTTTTCAGCCACTATGTTGCAAACACTACCATGACACCAACCTGACTTCCCTGAGCAGAGGACCTCAGCAGTGTGTCCTGGAACCTCACCTGTCCAGAGCCTTATCCCACTAGGTAAAGAGAAACAAGTTGTAGGTATGAATTAACCTTCCAACATCCATGTTCATCAGAGAAGCAATTACAGAAACCAGATCTTCCACCTTCTGCACCCCATAAATAATTTCAGTCCATACTCCCAGGAGGATAAAGAATAGGGAAGTTTCCAGTAGAGGGGGTGGGAAAAGGACCTCTGGTGGTGGGAATTATGTGGAATTATACCCTTCTTATCCTACAATCTTATTAATAATCATTAAATCACTAATAAAAATTTTTAAAGAATATCTTGCTGGGGCTGGACAGTGGTGTACCAAATTGAGTGTACATGTTACAATGCACAGGGTCCTGGTTTCAAGCCCCTGGTCACCACTTACAGAGGAAGACTTCATGAGTGGTGAAGCAGTGCTGCAGGTCTCTCTCTCTCTCTCTCTCTCTCTCTGCCTCTTTCTCTCTCTTTCTATTTCCCTTCTTCCCTCTCTCTCCTTTTCAATCTCTCCCTTCCCTCTAAATTTCTTCTGTTCCTATCCAATAAATAAAAAACAAATAAAATATTTAAAATTAGGTCCTAATTACTTAAATCTTAACATTGCATCTAATGTTCTTACTTCCTTACATTTTAATTTCTAGCCATACAAGTCCCTGGAAGAATTTTTGACATAAGTTTCATTCATGTTTCTTACTTAATTTCTTTTCTATCCATCCTATCTATTTAGCCTAACAAGCTTCCAATATTTCTTCATTAACAATATCAGACATCAATTTTTATCTACTTTTCCAAGAAGAGTTAGTCATGCTTCCTTGATTTCCTAAGTCTTTTGACCATAACTCCATAAACCACCTGTCACATCAAATTATAATTATTTGTTTAAAATTACATCCTTCCCACTAAACTAAGAACTATTCCAAAGATGAAGCTGCTTCCTTACTTCCTATAATATCAGTCACTGTATAAAAGGTTTTGAATGATGGGGGGAGGATGTTGGCATTTTTCCAGTTGATAAGTCCAGAAAGCTGGAAGTTATGAATTCCCAGAACACAAGGAATGTTACAGACCATTGTGAAATGACTTTACTTTAAAGAAAAGTAAATGGACTTTTCTTTCATCCTCTTCAAACATTTTGTCACAAAATCCATTTGTAATATCCTCTTTCAAAATGTCTATTAGATTTCCTCATGCCTCTTCAACCCCACTGACAATAGTCTCATGTACTTATGATATGATATTGAAAGAACTCTCAAAAAGGTCTCCCTTTCTCCCCTTTCTGAAACATCTTGAACATAACAAACAAAAGAAATTTTCTAAGTTAGTATGTTTAACTTATACTCAAACAACGTTCTACATTTTCCTAGTGGCCTCTGTCTTTTACGTCAAGCTACCACCCTACCCTATCATATCTACCTGCAGCAACCTGGCCTGCTAGGATTCAATTGTCTGAGTCATCCATATTCCTTCACATGACATGAAATTCATGTCCCAGGTTCCTTGTAGTGTCAGAAAACATAACAGTATACACCCCTGACTTCATCCTTTTACTTAGTTCTCAATCTGGAAGTCTCATCTTCTCTACTTCTTCAAGGTTTCCCCTTATACCTCCCTTTTCTCCTTGCTACAGACAACATTAATATCCCCTTTCCTATATTCCCATGGCACTGAATCTCACTGCTTTATCTCCCACTTAAAATGCATGTAACTTGAAGGTAAGATCAAATCTTAATTGATTTTTATGCTCATATTTGCCTATCACCACCCTACTCTTTCTTTGGGAGAAAACACAACAGTTGCTATAGTCTATAAACTATAGAAACTAAAAATCCAGTGCCAACAATGCTTATGAAATGGTATTGCTATCTTTATTGTGCCATTTATCACATTATTCCTATTGATAGGATTGTTGGCTACAGTTTTCTCTATATAAAGCAAACTCCCTAAGGGCAGAAACAGTTATCCATGAATCATGTCATCCTAGGTGTCTCCAGCACCCCCTAAAGTGTTTTTGGATAGAATAAGATCTTTCTATACAATTCGTTGAATATTTCAGAGATTTGGTTCCTAACCATGGATGCTGAAGGCAGAACCTGAGACAAATACAACCTTAGCATGTGTGTTGAAAGAGAAGGAAATACTTGTATTTTTTTTTTGTATGTGGAGGCACATATGTCTCTCATGTTGATATTCAGATGAGATCCTGATTAAATGATTCTCAGTTGTAGTCTTAAAGGGGGAAAGGTTCTAAAATATAAAGTAGGAAAATGAATCCAGATCCACAAAATCAGTCTTGGTACTACTGAACTAACCTGGTTTAAACTTTGAAAGTCCTACATAAAGAAGATGTCAGGATATCCACAGTCTAATTTTAGCAACTCAGAATACCTTCCTGTCTCTCTCCTCCTCATTACTTCACTCTTCTTTAATTACTATCCATCCAGCAGTGGAGACATCAAGTAAATACATCACTTTAACACATCTAGGTCACACCAAACATTGATAACGCTTTAAATATCTCAATATTGAGTTAGGGCCTGATTTGGAGAGTATTTTAGATCCTAGTATAAATGACTATGGCAGAATCGAAGAAGGACATTTGATATTTGATATTCAGAAAAATAGAAGGCAGGTCAGAAACAGAGAGATAGTGTAAACATCCTGAAAATATTATTTAATGGCAATTCATTTTCAGTCCACTTGCAAGTCACATACAAAGACAGTTTAAATGAGGAGCAATTATCATATTTGGCTTTGAAAGTCACTTTTAGTCATAAAATTTCTAAGCACTTTCTATTTTCTTAATTCTGACTTATTTTGATAGTTTCAGGAAAATGAAGTCTAACTTGAGAAATTTCCAAGTCTAATTTAAGTGAAGGCAAAGCTTAATCTAAACTTCTTTAATTTTTATTTTGATAGATGAGAGAGAGATTGAAAAGGGAGAAGGAGATTAAGAGGGAACAAGAAGAAAAGATACCCACAACACTGTTTCACCACTCCTGAAGTTTCTCTTCTGCTGATGGAGGCTAAGGTATTATAGCACCACCACCCCTTTAATCTAAAACTTAAGGGTCAAAGGACTGAGCAGCAGTAGCACACAGGGTTTGCATTCAAGAAGCCCCTGCCACCATAGGTAGCTAGAGTTGAGCAGTGTTCTGGTCAGTAGATTGACCAATCAATAACAAGTAATCTAAAAATTTCAGAAGCGACTGATCTAAAGAGTTCCAGCCTCCATGATGATTTTTGGGTATTCATATCACTGGCCTGGTGTTTGTACCACAGTCTTCAAGGTGGGACTGTGCTCTGTATTTCCATTAGTTCCCCCAGAAAAAGACAGACATTCTCATCAGCCCTCCAACATGTTTCATGCTTCAGAGCCAACATCTGAAGCAATCATGCCAGCACTGTCATAATACCTGAGGACCTATAAAATGTACTTAATTTGGTAAAACATTCATATAATATTCTGGGAGTTTCTACATGGCTTGCAGCATGCAAATTGTTCTAAGTATTCTAAATGACTGAATTTTTTTTTTACTGGATTAATTGGAGACTCAGACACCTTCCAAATATACCCCTGGAAAGCTCAAAGAATGTGACTAACATCATCCATAAAGTTGACAGAATCAAATTATTTTAACAGGAAGAAAACCTTAAGTTGTCCCTTCACATTGGCTGTGCCATCAGTTGAACATGCTACATAACTTCTTGTCAAAATATGATTTGATATGAGAACATCTGTAACCGTCTGGAACACATTTTTCCCAGGACTTTACTTCGAGCTCTCTATAGATATCAGATGTTCTCCACAAAATCTGTGATATGTCTTAGGATTCTTAAATAAACATCAGTTATGCCTCTGTCTTGAATAGTGTCAATTTGCATTGAAAATATGCCAACCTTCTCAACATCACCACCAGCAGACTTCTTAATTAATCTGCTGATTCTGTGGCTAGACTTATATTAAAATCAGAGTTTTTTATCCCATCTTTCACTTATTTTAAAAGCTCATCTTAGTTACCAAAGATTCAAGATGTGTTTGAGCAATTAACAACCTGAAAAATGTACACTAGAGTCTCTCGCTACTTATGTTTGCTAGAGTGTTATTTGTTCCACAGTAACTGACAGAGTCCTTTTCCAATGGCCTTAAGTCCATTAATCATGAAAAATAAAAATACTTCAGCACAACTTGTTTTATCTTCATGCATTTTTTATTATCCAATGTAAAACTAATAGTGTGATTAATAGTACTTATTAAATGGGAAGACTTCATCTCTTACACCAGTCTCTCTGACATCAGTGTTCTGTAAATTATATCTGAAGAATACATTACAATAAAGAACCTACTTAGTTTTAATAAAATTATCTCAGATATACACAAAAATGTATGTATAATAATGTACTTAAGGTTGTTTAGTAACTTTAAAGTTTTTTGGGGAAAAAAATCTTCCACCATAAGGACAGTTAAATGATTTATACCATTATCACTAAAATGGAATTCTAAGCTATTATGTTTTTAAAACAAATAAGGTAAAAGTATTTTTATTTACAAAGAAAGATGGTCCACCATTATTAATTGGTAGGGGACTAAAAAGACAGAATTTTTCAGAATAGATTTTTACTTACGTATTTTTCATTAAGGTCATTATTGAGTGGAAATAATTCTAAAAATTTAAACACTAAATAATAAGGCTGGATATCTTGATCTGGAGAGTGGCACACCTTGTTTAATGCACAAATTATCATGCACAAGAACTTGAATTCAAACCCTCGGTCCCTACCTGTGAAGGGGAAGTTTTGTAAGCAGTGAAATAGGTCTGTAGGAATCTCTTTTTCTCTCTCTCTCTCTCTCTCTATATATATATATATATCTGCCTTTCTCCTCTCAATAGCTCTCTGTCCTATCAAATAAAATAAATAAATAAATATTTCTTAAAACTTCAAGTTTACATCTTAAAAACTGACTATCTCTGGATGATTGGATCATGGGTAAATTGCACTTTCAAGCAGTAGTCAAGAGATTTTTGAAGCAGTAGAGCAACAGGCTTGTAGGTGAGTTGTCCTGTCTAATCAACAGTACTACATATGCCAGATTTTTACCATGGTTCTCCCTCTCTCTGTGTCTCTTTGTCTCTATCTCTCTCTCTCATTAACAAATAAACTCATTTCTTTTAAAAAGTTAATTTTGAGTAAATAGTGGATTATTTCACTTATAGGTAGAATTTAAGGAACAAGGACAGAAAAAGAAAACATAGGGTAAAGCTTGAACTGGGTGTGGTGTATCGCACTAAGGCAAAAGGCTCTGGGGGAGGTGGGGAAAGGAGTGGGTGGAGAGAATGTGGAGGAGCTGGTTGAATGCAGCCTAAGCTGATGGGAATGGGAGGTAGGTGCAGGTATCTGTGACAAGATGAAAAATTGTATCAATGTAAACTATCACCTCCAATAAAATTATTTAGGAAAAAATAATTTCAATTTTCTTCTTATACTGTCACAACTAAATTGTGATCTATTAATATCCAAGAGATGAGGAGGCAGAACCCAAGGTATAAGCAAAGATTAGAGGATACCTATAGTTTCACCAGCTCTCAAAGGCTGTCATCTAGAGTGGAATCAGATATTACTATTTCTGCCTTTGTAATAAATCTGAGGCTACTGGATCAAGGATCACGCTGAGCAACACAGCCCTAGGGTTTTTCCTTAATAACAACTTCCCTCTTAGCTGTCTTCTATTGGTGATTGTGTATGCGTGTGTGTGTGTGTGTGTGTGTGTGTGTGTGTGTGTGTGTGTGTGTGTGTGTGTGTGTTTCCTAATTCTTTCACTAGAGAACAGGTTCAGAAATACATATGCTCCTAGCCTCATTTTTGGGTCTTCCAAATAATAAATCTCCATATATGCTTATTTAGAAAATTAGTACCATGATATCATAAGTTGTAGATCAGAATTTCTGGGGAAAGGCATAGGAATCTGTACATTTAGTAGCTCTTCAAGTGGTTCTATTCACTAACATTTGAGAACCTGCTTAGAAAATCAAAGAAAAGACAAGATTCAGTGGTTGGCTCAAGATAGGTTTTGATTTAAGATCATGAAAGCCCCTGAAGAAAAGTGAGAATATCTTCAAGGAAGTCTGTCACACTTGAACTCACTAGCCATGATATTTGAGAATTATCACAGAAGAGAATGGATACTAGGTTGATATAGTTTGGTAAAAAAAAAAAATATATATATAGAGTTATAGAGCAGAACTGAGAATAAATTCAAGGAATGGATGCTTTTTTCAAAGGAAGTTGGGAAAGAAGAGCATCACAATCTCTCCAGAAGCCTTCTTGTTTTTAAGTAGGACACACATAGAATATATAGATAACTTTAAAGGAGCAGAAGAAAAAAAAAAAACACACTATTCCTACTCCTGGAAAGACTATTAAGCAAGCTCCGAGTTAGAAACCAAGAGGGAGCTGCTCCCAGGACATTTGGTGGATGGTCCCTTCTCATGTGCTACTGTTTCCAGCTGTATCTGCCAAGACCTAGAATGTCAGGATCTTAAAGAAAGCATTTTGAGAGGCCACAACACTTCCTCCTCTTACCCCAACATGAAGCCCTCGATTAAGCCGGAACTAATTCTTATGACAAGTTACAAACCACAGGCAAAAATAATGAAAACGCAGACACCACTAACACTGGGAGAAGACTACAGGAATCTCTTATGACAAAGCCCCCGTTATTCATCCAGCTCTCCTGATGTTTCCCAGTGCTGCATACAGCAACCCCTCTATCACATGAAGAATGAGGCAGAAAGCAAGATTTCCACTGTGGTATGAATTCAAATGTCTAACAGATGGTTCTGGCTATTTGACCAACTTCTCTACAAACGTCTCTCTCTCTCTCTCTCTCTCTCTCTCTCTCTCTCTCTCTCTCTCTTCTTTCTCTCTCTCTCTCCCTCTCCCCCCTTCTCAAGTTAGGAAAAGACAGAAAGAAGACTAAACTCACAATCAAAAATCTCAAATCCTATATCTCAGTTTCCTCAAATCTGGGATAGTCTGGATCAAGTTAGCTCATTTCTCTGATTCCCCAGTATGTACATGTGTGTGTGCAGTGTGTATGTGTCTACAAACATGAAATGGTAAATGGGTGGCCTCAAAATTGAAGTTTAAACACATCTAGTGCAAAGGCAATACTATCTCTTCTAGTTATCTATTTGCAATCATTTATAAGTATTTTCTAAAAACTGATTTATTTACTTGTTTGATTGTGAGACAGAAAAAATAAAATCAGAGCACCAATAAGTTCTGTTATAAAGTGGTTCTTGGTATTGAGCCTATGGCATCTGGCATCTCAGGCATACAAGTTGGTGCTTTAGGAGGCTAAGATCTCTCTGCAGCCTTTATAGGTGCCTTTTTTTCCTAGAAAAGGCATTCTGGACACTTGTATCTAGTGGAAGAAAAAAGGACAGCAAGGGGTGAGGGTTCCACATCAGTTCCTCCATTCTCACTAACAGCAGCTTTCCTGGGTATGAAGGAAAATGATTTGTCAGCACAATGAGACCCCAGAGGCTGAACATGTAAAACATGACTTCTAAGCTTGAGTGAAATATCCTCATTCTCCTAAAACAGAAACAATCAAAGAATCCTTGAGACAGCAACTTGGCCACATGGAAGGGCTAACCTGGATCCTGCCACATAAAAGCACCCTCTAACTTGTTAGGGGCAAGCCTTGAGAACATGCCATGAGAATGAGAACACTACTGTCCACACTACAGAATGTATGTAAGAATCAAAGTTAAGAATGTACAGAAAAGTAACTGTAAACCACTAAAGTTATCTAGATGTATAAAAAATATTTACATCCCCCTTACTGTCAATACAAAAAGTCAAATGTCAAAAAACATTAATATCCAGCTTCCAAAAAAGCAGATTGAGGTGTCAGAGTGACCTCTGTGAGGCAGCATTATTTCGAATACATTTTTTGGAATGTAGAGGAAGATTCTCTTACTTTCCAAAAAGTCCTAAGAGGCTCACTTGACCCTTTGCAAATTGTGAATTCAGTTAAACTCAAATAGCTCATCTCTCTTCCTAGCTTTAGTCCCCTCTACCTATATATAGAATAGGACTATTTGAATACTGTATCAACACTTCTAAATCAGCAAGTTTAAACTCAAACTTGGCTTTATTCATAAATTTTAATTACTCTTAAATGCATACTTCTGTTCCATCCCCTTGACTCTAAGCTTCTTGAGGACTGAAACAAATATTTATATCTCTGATCAAAAATTTAAGTAGATCTTCATTATTCAGTTGCCTTGAAATAAACTCATTAGTATCAACTAGAATAAATCTAGCAACTATAACACTTGCCAGAATCTCAGAAATGTGTATGATTTTATTACCCATATACTAAAAGACCTAATCTGTATGTTCCTGACAAGGGTTTTTTTTTCAGGTGCCAGGATAATGTCATTTAATAGCTGTGCCCTCACCTGGGTTCTTTAATCTTAAAGTCTTCTTCATTCAGCCCACAGGTAGTGGTAGTGGTGGTGGTTGTGGTGGTACACAAGAATGTGTGTGTGTGTGTGTGTGTGTGTGTGTGTGTGTGTGTGTGTGTGTGTGTGTGTGTGTGTTGTGTGTAGATGTATAGGGAGACAGAGAATATTTTGTTCATATCTTCTGCACATTTTTGGATGGGGTTGTTTGCTTTTCTCCCCAGAGCCATATACAAATTTAACGTGATACCCATCAAAGTTCCACCAAACTTCTTTAAGCAAATAGAACAAAAACTATCATCACTTATCTGGAATCAGAAAACACCTAGAGGATGCCAGCCAGGCTTCCCTAGACTGAAGACCCCACCAATGTGTTCTGGAGCTCTGCTTCCCCAGAGAACCAACCTACTAGGGAAAGAGAGAGGCAGACTGGGAGTATGGACAGACCAGTCAATGCCCATGTTCAGCGGGGAAGCAATTACAGAAGCCAGACCTTCTACCTTCTGCAACCTACAATGACCCTGGGTCCATACTCCCAGAGAGATAGAGAATGGGAAAGCTATCAGGGGAGGGGGTGGGATATGGAGATTCGGTGATCACAGTTTGAGCCCCCAGCACCCCACCTGCAGGGGAGTCGCTTCACAAGCAGTGAAGCAGGTCTGCAGGTGTTTCTCTTTCTCTTCCCCTCTCTGTCTTGCCCTCCTCTCTCCATTTCTCTCTGTCCTATCCAACAATGAAGACATAAATAACAACAACAATTATAACTACTACAATAAAACAACAAGGGCAACAAAAGGGAATAAATAAATATTAAAAATAAATAAAAAGGAAACACTGATTAAAACCATAGGATAAGAGGGGTACAACTCCACACAATTCCCACCACCAGAACTCTGTATCCCATACCATCCCCTGATAGCTTTCCTATTCTTTAACCCTCTGAGAGTATGGACCCAAGGTCATTGTGGGATGCAGAAGGTGGAAGGTCTGGCTTCTGAAATTGCTTTCCTGCTGAACATGGCCATTGACAGGTCGATCCATACTCCCAAGATGTCTCTCTCTTTCCCTAGTGGGGCGGGACTCTGGGAAATGGGGCTCCAGGACACACTGGTGGTATTGTCTGTCCAGGGAAGTCTGTTTGGCATCATGATAGCATCTGGAACCTGGTGGCTAAAAAGAGAGTTAACATATAAAGCCAAACAAATTTTTGACTAATCATGAACCTAAAGGCTGAAATAGTGCAGATGAAGAGTTGGGGGGTCTCCATTTTGCAGATAGCTAGTAGGCATATTTAGTTATATTCCAAAGGGCCCATGACTATACTAGTTTTTTTCCCCTGACCCTGAAATCTGATATGCAGGTAGATCCAAGTTGTTGTCTAGGGAGATGGTGTCATGGTTGGAAAAAGGACCAGAAAGCTGGATCAGGGAAGAGTAGCTCCCAAATATGGGAAAGGTGTATAAATATTGTTAAATCATTTTTAGGTACTCTATGAGTTCACCACAACTTTTTAAATTATTATAGTGACTTACCATTGATTTACAAAATTACAAGGTAACAGCGATAAATTTCTACACCATTCCTACCACAGTTCTGTGTCCCTATTCCCTCTATTGGGAGCTACAGTAGTTCTCCCAAGATTGCAGATATGGGTTCTCTATTGTATCTGTAACTATCTTTCTATATTTATATATTTCCCTTTTTCCCCCCTGTGGTCCTGCCTTATCTTCCTTTCTAAGTCACACCAACACCTAGTACTATTTCTGAATGTCTTCCTTTTTTTTTTTCTTTTCTCTCTCCTGGTCCTAATTTTCTTCTTCTTCTAGCATTTGCCCTTCTTCCGTAGCCAGTCAACAGCGTCAGGTTGAAAGCTGTCAGGAGCTGCTTGTTGCTGGCTTTGAAAGTGACTGGGATCCATGTGGATTCAGTCGGCTAGGAAGGATCGTCAGTTTCCCCAATGAATGGGTACTCACGGGATGCACCACGAGAAGGTCGATCCAATGTTTAAGATCAGAGCTCTCTAGTAATCTTCCCCTATGATTTCTACT